>NC_091317.1:21496911-21541911 GCF_038502225.1 Cherax quadricarinatus
CGTTCTAACCTCTTCTTTCCTCTCCCTCGTTCTAACCTCTTCTTTCCTCTCCCTCGTTCTAACCTCTTCTTTCCTCTCCCTCGTTCTAACCTCTTCTTTCCTCTCCCTCGTTCTAACCTCTTCTTTCCTCTCCCTCGTTCTAACCTCTTCTTTCCTCTCCCTCGTTCTAACCTCTTCTTTCCTCTCCCTCGTTCTAACCTCTTCTTTCCTCTCCCTCGTTCTAACCTCTTCTTTCCTCTCCCTCGTTCTAACCTCTTCTTTCCTCTCCCTCGTTCTAACCTCTTCTTTCCTCTCCCTCGTTCTAACCTCTTCTTTCCTCTCCCTCGTTCTAACCTCTTCTTTCCTCTCCCTCGTTCTAACCTCTTCTTTCCTCTCCCTCGTTCTAACCTCTTCTTTCCTCTCCCTCGTTCTAACCTCTTCTTTCCTCTCCCTCGTTCTAACCTCTTCTTTCCTCTCCCTCGTTCTAACCTCTTCTTTCCTCTCCCTCGTTCTAACCTCTTCTTTCCTCTCCCTCGTTCTAACCTCTTCTTTCCTCTCCCTCGTTCTAACCTCTTCTTTCCTCTCCCTCGTTCTAACCTCTTCTTTCCTCTCCCTCGTTCTAACCTCTTCTTTCCTCTCCCTCGTTCTAACCTCTTCTTTCCTCTCCCTCGTTCTAACCTCTTCTTTCCTCTCCCTCGTTCTAACCTCTTCTTTCCTCTCCCTCGTTCTAACCTCTTCTTTCCTCTCCCTCGTTCTAACCTCTTCTTTCCTCTCCCTCGTTCTAACCTCTTCTTTCCTCTCCCTCGTTCTAACCTCTTCTTTCCTCTCCCTCGTTCTAACCTCTTCTTTCCTCTCCCTCGTTCTAACCTCTTCTTTCCTCTCCCTCGTTCTAACCTCTTCTTTCCTCTCCCTCGTTCTAACCTCTTCTTTCCTCTCCCTCGTTCTAACCTCTTCTTTCCTCTCCCTCGTTCTAACCTCTTCTTTCCTCTCCCTCGTTCTAACCTCTTCTTTCCTCTCCCTCGTTCTAACCTCTTCTTTCCTCTCCCTCGTTCTAACCTCTTCTTTCCTCTCCCTCGTTCTAACCTCTTCTTTCCTCTCCCTCGTTCTAACCTCTTCTTTCCTCTCCCTCGTTCTAACCTCTTCTTTCCTCTCCCTCGTTCTAACCTCTTCTTTCCTCTCCCTCGTTCTAACCTCTTCTTTCCTCTCCCTCGTTCTAACCTCTTCTTTCCTCTCCCTCGTTCTAACCTCTTCTTTCCTCTCCCTCGTTCTAACCTCTTCTTTCCTCTCCCTCGTTCTAACCTCTTCTTTCCTCTCCCTCGTTCTAACCTCTTCTTTCCTCTCCCTCGTTCTAACCTCTTCTTTCCTCTCCCTCGTTCTAACCTCTTCTTTCCTCTCCCTCGTTCTAACCTCTTCTTTCCTCTCCCTCGTTCTAACCTCTTCTTTCCTCTCCCTCGTTCTAACCTCTTCTTTCCTCTCCCTCGTTCTAACCTCTTCTTTCCTCTCCCTCGTTCTAACCTCTTCTTTCCTCTCCCTCGTTCTAACCTCTTCTTTCCTCTCCCTCGTTCTAACCTCTTCTTTCCTCTCCCTCGTTCTAACCTCTTCTTTCCTCTCCCTCGTTCTAACCTCTTCTTTCCTCTCCCTCGTTCTAACCTCTTCTTTCCTCTCCCTCGTTCTAACCTCTTCTTTCCTCTCCCTCGTTCTAACCTCTTCTTTCCTCTCCCTCGTTCTAACCTCTTCTTTCCTCTCCCTCGTTCTAACCTCTTCTTTCCTCTCCCTCGTTCTAACCTCTTCTTTCCTCTCCCTCGTTCTAACCTCTTCTTTCCTCTCCCTCGTTCTAACCTCTTCTTTCCTCTCCCTCGTTCTAACCTCTTCTTTCCTCTCCCTCGTTCTAACCTCTTCTTTCCTCTCCCTCGTTCTAACCTCTTCTTTCCTCTCCCTCGTTCTAACCTCTTCTTTCCTCTCCCTCGTTCTAACCTCTTCTTTCCTCTCCCTCGTTCTAACCTCTTCTTTCCTCTCCCTCGTTCTAACCTCTTCTTTCCTCTCCCTCGTTCTAACCTCTTCTTTCCTCTCCCTCGTTCTAACCTCTTCTTTCCTCTCCCTCGTTCCTCTTCTTTCCTCTCCCTCGTTCTAACCTCTTCTTTCCTCTCCCTCGTTCTAACCTCTTCTTTCCTCTCCCTCGTTCTAACCTCTTCTTTCCTCTCCCTCGTTCTAACCTCTTCTTTCCTCTCCCTCATTCAAACCTCTTCTTTCCTCTCCCTCATTCAAACCTCTCCTCTCCTCTCCCTCATTCAAACCTCTTCTCTCCTCTCCCTCATTCAAACCTCTCCTCCCCTCTCCCTCATTCAAACCTCTTCTTTCCTCTCCCTCATTCAAACCTCTTCTTTCCTCTCCCTCATTCAAACCTCTTCTTTCCTCTCCCTCATTCAAACCTCTTCTTTCCTCTCCCTCATTCAAACCTCTTCTTTCCTCTCCCTCATTCAAACCTCTTCTTTCCTCTCCCTCATTCAAACCTCTTCTTTCCTCTCCCTCATTCAAACCTCTTCTTTCCTCTCCCTCATTCAAACCTCTTCTTTCCTCTCCCTCATTCAAACCTCTTCTTTCCTCTCCCTCATTCAAACCTCTTCTTTCCTCTCCCTCATTCAAACCTCTTCTTTCCTCTCCCTCATTCAAACCTCTTCTTTCCTCTCCCTCATTCAAACCTCTTCTTTCCTCTCCCTCATTCAAACCTCTTCTTTCCTCTCTCATTCAGACATCATCGTCTCCCCTCTCCCTTTTTATTTTTAGTGTCCCACACAGCATTCTGGGAGGCATATGGAGGGCATTTAAATGTCTAGTCAGCGGGATCTTGGACTCCCCTTGGATGGGGGGTGGGGCTATGTGAGGGGAGGGGGTGGGGCTATGTTAGGGGAGGGGAGAGGGGGTTAGGAGAATGAGTGGACGGGAGGGAGGATCGAAAGTAGGGGGGGGAGGGAATCCCCCTTCTTCCTGTGATACTTGGGATGGTAATCGCTTGTGTTAAAACACTCGGATGTGAGAGTTTGTAGGGGTTAAGCCTCAGCTCCTGGCCCCGCCTCTCAACTTGCAGCTTTACAATCTCACTCTTGGCCTCGTGGGCCATGTCCTACCTGTCTTTTTAAACTTTGCATGGAGTCTCCCTCCTCCAGTTCTTCATATATGCCTTCCCACTTCCTGACCATTTTCTGGCTAAATAAATATTTCCTGACATCTCTGTGGTTCATCTGTCTAACTTCCAGCTGTACCCGGGAGTTATGGTTTCCCCGCCTCTCAAACTGCCTATTCCTGTCTGTGGTATCAATTCCTCAGCATTTTGTATCTTGTTCCGGCTTCCCTGGTCTGTCATCCAGGACCGTTAGATAAATTTCACTAGCCTCTCCTTGTATCTCACGCCTCTTAGTTCTGGGACTAGCCTTGTTGCATACCTTTTGACTTATTCTTAACATACTTTCTGGATGAGGGTCCCATACTCCAACATGGACCTCACATATGGGGTATAAAGGGCCCAGAATGGCTCCTTGTTGAGGTTTCTGAAGGCACTGGCTGACCAGAACCTCTGGTGATATGCTAGGCTCTATGCTCACCCCTGGGTCTTTCTGATGTACGTCAACGATGTCCCTTCAGGACTAAATCATTTGTGATTTTTCTGATGCTGTGAAGCTGACGAGATGAAAACAGCGGAAGACAAATGTACTTCAGAGTTGCTGGATTGTCTGTAAAGCTGGTCAGACAAATGACTCGTGGAATTCAACGCTAATAATTGAAAGGCAAAGAGGATTGGAAAAGGCCACGGGAGACCTGAAAGAGGGAGCAACCCCGGGGAAAGTGAAAATTAAACGCAATAGACAGGAAAGATCTTGGAGTCACGAGAAATACATCACCAGAGGAGCATACTGAATATTTTCAACAGACTGGCTAATCTTTTAATAGCGTTGAAGAAAATTAAATTTAGTCTTCTATTCCTGAGGAAAATCTAAAAATGTTTCTATCCTGGACGACTGTTAGACCTGTCATGGAGACTCTGAGGTATGTCATAGCCAGAGAGAGCGAGGCAGGATATGATTACAACGCATGGCATCCTGAGACACGTATGAGTCATGAGTAGGTTGGAAAGGACATCTTACTGAGGTGGAGGTGAAGGTTGAGACTATGCACTCACAGTTTTAAGATAACAGAACCTGGGAAGCTCTGGTCTAGTAGATGTCAGCCAAGGTAGCCCAAGAGGCCAGACCGTGACTATCCTCACAAACAACTCGGTGATTTCACACACACACACTTGCATGCGCGAGCGCACACCCACACTACCTAGTTTCCCCTTGTTTGTCTCTGTCACCCACTACGTGTTTATCTCTTCTCGTTCTCTCTCTACCCCCCACCTATTTTTTTTTCTCCCTCCCTCCCTATCTACCTACCTCTACATCACACAAGTTTTCTCTCGCTTATCTCACTAACGTGTCAACACAAGACACGTCTACACAATACGCAATAATTCTTAAACTACGAGGCCTGGTCACGGACCGGGCCGCGGGGGCGTTGACCCCCGTAATCCCCCTCCAGGTATACCTCCAGGAATACGTTGAAATAGTTTCAGCAGGTAGCCAGTGTCGACTACCAAGACCTCTGTCATCAGTACCTCTTATCAGTCTCTGTCTCTACCCCCCCCCCGTGACTGCTTCATCCTCCCTCTGTTCCGGACAATTACCCACAAAACAAAGCGGGCTGGGGTTAATCTGGGATCTTGATTTGAATGTGCGTTGCTGCCACATAATGGGTGTTGTACCCAGCGTAAGTGTGGGCCGCCGCCCCCCACCTCCCACACCCACGCCCCTTAAACCATCGCTCACACTCCCGCCCCCACACGCGCCCACGCCCTCTCCAAACCCCAAAGAAAATCCGACGAAACAATCTGACGCGGGCGCTAGTGATGTTCATTTCGGAAGACGTGCCGGCAGGGATACCAGCAGCCGGCAGAGGTTTTCCCAGAATGTTTCGTCGCCAGGGGTGCCTGGAGGAGTCAAGGGGAGTGAGCGATGCTCTAAGGGGAGGTGAATAGTGGTAAAGGGCTGGGTAATTACCATAATGGCCAGTAGGAGGGCTTCGCCTGCCTGAACCAACATATTGAGATGGTTCAACGTCTGCTTCTTCCCCCCCCCACCCACCAAGCTAACCACTTTCTGACCCTACGGGTTTTGCTCTCGGACGGAGGGGGGTGTGGGTGAGAGGGGAGGATTTGAAGGGAAGTGTTGGAGGGGATGTTGGTGAGGGGGCTATTGGTTGTGTTGGGGAGATTTTTCTTGGGGAAATAGGAGGGGGTGCTGAAGAGGGTAATAGAAGGGGTATTGGAGAGTGCTAGTGGGGAGGGTATTGGAGGGGGAGATTATGGTGTAATTGAACATTGTAGTGGCGTAAGATGCGCCAATTACAGTGCGTCTGAACCTGTGATTTCCAACTTTTTGCCTCCAAGATTCAGAGCCTGGTTCTTGGAGGCCATCTTCTGTGCAGAAATTTGGGTGTCCCGTGGCCTGGTAGGCAACTCTCTCCTCTCTCAGTCTCCGTGGTTCGATCCCCGGCAGGGATGGAAACATTGGGCATGTTTCCTTACACCTACTGTCCCCGTTCACCTGGCAAGCAAGTAGGTACCTGGGTGTTAGTCAACTGGTGTGGATCGCATCCTGTAGGACAAGATTGAGGACCCCAATGGAAGACAGACAGTCTTCGATGACGCACTGCCTTTCTTGAGTTATCCTGGATGGTTAACCCTCCTGGGTTAAAAATCCAAATAAAATCTTCGATTGACCTTTTTCAGGCTAAGTCGGGATAAGCTAAATTATCTACCAATAAAATTGAACCATTCATAACTTACAATATCCCTGGAACAAATAATATAACCAATAAGTATTGTCGGGCGGTAGAAGTAGTGATTTGCGGGTCACAGCGGGAGACACTTGATAGTCACTGCTGAAGACCCGCTCAAGTTACCCAATTCACTGTTAAAACAAGGGTGATTCACTGTGCCAGATTATTATTATAATCAAGGGGAAGCGCTAAACCCGTAGGATTATACAGCGCTTGAGGAGGGGGGGATGTGGAAGGCATTCAGGCTTAATTTGGGGAATTGGAGCACAGATCCAATTCCTTTAATCAAGAGCCCCTCATCAATATCAAGGAACCTACCCTGAGGGGTCTGTCTGCCAGAGAGTACCGCAACAACTTACCCTGTGAATACTTAAGTTGCGAGCTTTGAACTGGTCAAGTACCTGCCAGGATAAATATACGTACGTACGTGTGCGTGAGTGCGCGTGTACACGCGCGCACACTTACCTATGTACGCTGGATGGGCTGAGGCCCCCCCCCCTTCCCCAGCAACTAAAAAAATAAATCTATTTCCGTGGCAGCCATTTTATGCTGGCTTATCCGGCCTCAGCACAGAGTAAATCCGGAATTAGACGAATTAAATGAGCGTGTTGGCCCGGAGCACAGGAGACAAATGGACAAAATCACGAACCAAACACGTAATTATTTCCGAATCGATGACTGTGTTTGTCCGTTGATGAAGCTTCAATTTGGTCAGTGCTGACGGGGGTGGGGGAGGGGGAAGAGGTGGGGGAGGGGGACGAGGTGGGGGAGAGTGAGGACAGGGAGGAGGTGGGGAACGAGGAGGGGGAAGGGGAACACGGGAGGGTTAGGTTAGTTGTAGTATTAGTAATAATAATATAGCAACAGTCATCTATTGTAAAATGGGTTACTTACAGCTGCCTTTGCCTCGTCATCTGGCTCTGTCATCAACATGGCTCCACAGTCTTGCCTCGTCATCTGGCTCTGTCATCAACATGGCTCCACAGTCTTGCCTCGTCATCTGGCTCTGTCATCAACATGGCTCCACAGTCTTGCCTCGTCATCTGGCTCTGTCATCAACATGGCTCCACAGTCTTGAGCCACACATGGGGACGAGCTAACCACTCCTGGAGGTTTTGGACCACAGGGTTGACACACTGGGCCAGGGCAGACAGTGAGGAGAATCTGAGTACACAGTGACCGCGAGAACCAACAAGTCAGTTCTCGGCACAAGAACAGTGAGGAATGAGTTGAGTTCCGCAGTGAAAATATACATAATAAGAAAGCTTAGCGGTGATAACAGAAAAGTCAGCAGCACCCTCGGTCTTAGACCAGTCAGTAAAGAACTTTGTCCTTAAAACGTGAACCAAATCATGTTTCAAGAAATTAAACGAGGTGGTCACCGGAACTTAATACTTAGACGCCCCGATCCAGGTTAGAAAGAGGTGGTTGTGGAGGGAGGGAGATAAAGAAGGCAGGCGAGTAAGGAGCGACTTAGGGGAGGAGAGAGAGAAGATGGAGGACAGGAGTCGGGGCTACAGAGAAAAACAGACAAGGGGAGAAAGGATTACATGGAAAAAAAATTAGGAAAATCTGGAGAGAAGGTGTAAACAACAGCCGGAGTATTAACAACAGCCGGAGTATAAACAACAGCCGGAGTATAAACAACAGCCGGAGTATAAAGGGTACAAAGGAAAGAGGGAATGTGGAAAAGGGGATATAAAAAATAGCAAAGATGGGGAATAAGAAAGAGGGAAAATAAAAGAGAAGGCGTATAGAAGTGGAATATTAATGAGGAAAATGGGAGAGGGAATATACAGTATATATAGCAGATTAGAAATGTGATAGATGAAGCAGAAGAGAATAAGGAAGAGAGGAAGTGACAAAAGCCCTGTAGAAGGATAAGGAATAAGGGAACCCAAACGAGGGATCGGAGAGAGGGGGGAGGGGGCAGGGGAGGATGAGGGGGGGCAGGGGAGGATGAGGGGAGAGAGCGTGTTATGGGGAACAGGGAAGAAGGGGAAACTTACCTCTGACCCACTCAAACTTTGAAGACTTGACTGAAACTTGTCAGTGACCCACTCAAACTATCTTGATCTGGTGGAGCAACTTGCAGGCGCAACTGAGGAAATTATCAACCTTTGGCGGCTTTCTTAATATATAAGAAAAGGAAAGGAAAAAAAGGAGAGAGAGAGAGAGAAGAGAGAACAGAGAAGAGAGAACAGAGAAGAGAGAACAGAGAAGAAGAGAAGAGAAGAAGAAAAGAGAAGAAGAGAAGAAGAGAAGAAGAGAAGAGAAGAAGAGAAGAGAAGAAGAGAAGAGAAGAAGAGAATAAGAGAAAAGAGAAGAGAGAAGAGAGAGAAGAGAAAAGAGGAGAAGAGAAGAGAGGCGAGTGAGAGGTGTTTGAGAGGTGTTTGAGAGGTGAGAAAGAGGTGAGAGTGAAACACCTTCGGAGGAACACTACGGGAACTCTCCTCCACGTTTTACTTACTCCGTTCCGTCCGCAACCACAACCCACCACAATAACAACCACAACCCAACCATAATAGCCAGAATAACCACAACAACCACAAGTGACTGCTGGGTTAGTCGAGAGAGAATCAATTCATCCTTAATGTTATTAAATTATCTTACAACCCTGAGAATTTTTATGTAATTATTGATAAAGATAACCAGTATTAAAACAGGTCATAGAAAACATTTAAAAGTATTTTGTCAAGATAAAGTTATGGGAGGAAGTACAGTAAATGTTACTACAATGATCTGTTGTGGGTGGCATCCTGGGCAGTAGTAGCAGACCTCAGAATATTATCTTGATAAATAAAATAAATTTGATATATATATATATATATATATATATATATATATATATATATATATATATATATATATAAATAATCAAAGGAAAACAGCGCCTCTAGCGGGTAGTGGCAGCACCACAGGTCCCTCTGGGCCTTTAGTAAACAAACCAAGGAGGATAAAAAGCGGAGGGAAAGTTTGGGGGGGGGACAAGGGGATAAAGCCCCCATTCCCGGTCCCATCTCACCCCCCCCCGGCACAAGTCTACGGGGGCCGGACGCCAATTTACTCGGTCCGTAGCTGGGCGACACACTTGACAGCTGGGACAAACATCACTCGTTGTGCCTGCCACTCACACCTCCTGGGGGTCCTCCCTGCGGGGAGGGAGTGGGTGGATAGGAAGTGGTGGAGTGGAGGTGGTAGAGTGGAGGAGGCGGTGGAGTGGAGGTGGTAGAGTGGAGGAGGCGGTGGAGTGGAGGTGGTAGAGTGGAGGAGGTGGAGTGGAGGTGGTAGAGTGGAGGAGGCGGTGGAGTGGAGGTGGTAGAGTGGAGGAGGCGGTGGAGTGGAGGTGGTAGAGTGGAGGAGGCGGTGGAGTGGAGGTGGTAGAGTGGAGGAGGTGGAGTAGAGGTGGAGTGGAGGTGGTGGAGTGGAGGAGGCGGTGGAGTGGAGGTGGTAGAGTGGAGGAGGCGGTGGAGTGGAGGCGGTAGAGTGGAGGAGGCGGTGGAGTGGAGGCGGTAGAGTGGAGGAGGTGGTGGAGTGGAGGTGGTAGAGTGGAGGAGGTGGAGTTGAGGTGGAGGGGAGGTGGTAGAGGGGAGGAGGCGGTGGAGTGGAGGTGGTAGAGTGGAGGAGGCGGTGGAGTGGAGGCGGTAGAGTGGAGGAGGCGGTGGAGTGGAGGCGGTAGAGTGGAGGAGGTGGTGGAGTGGAGGTGGTAGAGTGGAGGAGGAGTGGAGGTGGAGTGGAGGTGGTAGAGTGGAGGAGGCGGTGGAGTGGAGGTGGTAGAGTGGAGGAGGCGGTGGAGTGGAGGTGGTAGAGTGGAGGAGGTGGAGTGGAGGTGGAGTGGAGGTGGTAGAGTGGAGGAGGCGGTGGAGTGGAGGTGGTAGAGTGGAGGAGGCGGTGGAGTGGAGGCGGTAGAGTGGAGGAGGCGGTGGAGTGGAGGCGGTAGAGTGGAGGAGGTGGTGGAGTGGAGGTGGTAGAGTGGAGGAGGTGGAGTGGAGGTGGAGTGGAGGTGGTAGAGTGGAGGAGGCGGTGGAGTGGAGGTGGTAGAGTGGAGGAGGCGGTGGAGTGGAGGCGGTAGAGTGGAGGAGGCGGTGGAGTGGAGGCGGTAGAGTGGAGGAGGTGGTGGAGTGGAGGTGGTAGAGTGGAGGAGGTGGAGTGGAGGTGGAGTGGAGGTGGTAGAGTGGAGGAGGCGGTGGAGTGGAGGTGGTAGAGTGGAGGAGGCGGTGGAGTGGAGGCGGTAGAGTGGAGGAGGCGGTGGAGTGGAGGCGGTAGAGTGGAGGAGGTGGTGGAGAGGAGGTGGTAGAGTGGAGGAGGTGGAGTGGAGGTGGAGTGGAGGTGGTAGAGTGGAGGAGGCGGTGGAGTGGAGGCGGTAGAGTGGAGGAGGTGGTGGAGGGGAGGTGGTAGAGTGGAGGAGGTGGAGTGGAGGTGGAGTGGAGGTGGTAGAGTGGAGGAGGCGGTGGAGTGGAGGCGGTAGAGTGGAGGAGGCGGTGGAGTGGAGGTGGTAGAGTGGAGGAGGTGGAGTGGAGGTGGAGTGGAGGTGGTAGAGTGGAGGAGGCGGTGGAGTGGAGGTGGTAGAGTGGAGGAGGCGGTGGAGTGGAGGCGGTAGAGTGGAGGAGGCGGTGGAGTGGAGGTGGTAGAGTGGAGGAGGCGGTGGAGTGGAGGCGGTAGAGTGGAGGAGGTGGAGTGGAGGTGGAGTGGAGGTGGTAGAGTGGAGGAGGCGGTGGAGTGGAGGTGGTAGAGTGGAGGAGGCGGTGGAGTGGAGGCGGTAGAGTGGAGGAGGTGGAGTGGAGGTGGAGTGGAGGTGGTAGAGTGGAGGAGGTGGAGAGGAGGTGGAGAGGAGGTGGAGAGGAGGTGGAGTGGAGGTGGAGTGGAGGTGGTGGAGTGGAGGTGGTGAAGTGGGTGGTAGAGTGGAGGAGGTGGAGTAGAGGTGGAGTGGAGGTGGTGGAGTGGAGGTGGTGGAGTGGAGGTGGTGGAGTGGAGGTGGTGGAGTGGAGGTGGTGGAGTGGATACCAGTAATGGAGGAAAATCACTCATTTTAGAAGCTTGTAAGGGGAAGGGGGGGAGTAGTGAAGTGGGGGAGAAGAGAAGGCAGAAGTGGAGTTGCAATCACCTCCCTCCTTCCCTCACACACAGGGGAACAGGTGCTTGTTCTGAAAGATATCGCTGAGAATGGGCAGGTGTGACGTGCGGGATTCCACAAGGATCAGTAGTAGGATGTGTTGTGTGTATACGTGAACCACATGCCAACAAGCCCAACTTGATGTATCACTGGTCGTAGGTGTCAGCTGACACCGATACTATCAGTAAGAGGACAAGGAAAAAAAACTTGGTGTAGGGGGGGGGATTGTCGTTCTATTAACCCTCCAGGGGGAGCCCCCACACTATAAACCCTCCAGGGGGAGCCCCCACACTATAAACCCTCCAGGGGGAGCCCCCACACTATAAACCCTCCAGGGGGAGCCCCCACACTATAAACCCTCCAGGGGGAGCCCCCACACTATAAACCCTCCAGGGGGAGCCCCACACTATAAACCCTCCAGGGGGAGCCCCCACACTATAAACCCTCCAGGGGGAGCCCCACACTATCAACCCTCCAGGGGGAGCCCCACACTATCAACCCTCCAGGGGGAGCCCCACACTATCAACCCTCCATTGGGAGCCCCACATTATCAACCCTCCAAGGGGAGCCCCACACTATCAACCCTCCAGGTGGAGCCCCACACCAACCCTCCACACTATCAACCCTCCAGCCCCACACTATCAACCCTCCGGGGGAGCCCCACACTATCAACCCTCCAGGGGGAGCCCCCACACTATCAACCCTCCAGGTGGAGCCCCCCACACTATCAACCCTCCAGGTGGAGCCCCCCACACTATCAACCCTCCAGGGGGAGCCCCCACACTGTAAACCCTCCAGGGGGAGCCCCACACTATCAACCCTCCAGGTGGAGCCCACACTATCCAAGCCCCACACCATCAACCCTCCAGGGGGAGCCCCACACTATCAACCCTCCCCCCACACCATCAACCCTCCAGGTGGAGCCCCACACCATCAACCCTCCAGGGGGAGCCCCCCCACACTATCAACCCTCCAGGGGGAGCCCCCACACCATCAACCCTCCAGGGGGAGCCCCCACACCATAAACCCTCCAGGGGGAGCCCCCCCACACTGGAGCCCCACACCATCAACCCTCCAGGGGGAGCCCCCACACCATCAACCCTCCAGGGGGAGCCCCCCCACACTATCAACCCTCCAGGTGGAGCCCCACACTATCAACCCTCCAGGTGGAGCCCCACACCATCAACCCTCCAGGTGGAGCCCCACACCATCAACCCTCCAGGTGGAGCCCCACACTATCAACCCTCCAGGGGGAGCCCCCACACTATCAACCCTCCAGGTGGAGCCCCACACCATCAACCCTCCAGGTGGAGCCCCACACCATCAACCCTCCAGGTGGAGCCCCACACCATCAACCCTCCAGGTGGAGCCCCACACCATCAACCCTCCAGGTGGAGCCCCACACTATCAACCCTCCAGGTGGAGCCCCACACTATCAACCCTCCAGGTGGAGCCCCACACCATCAACCCTCCAGGTGGAGCCCCACACCATCAACCCTCCAGGTGGAGCCCCACACTATCAACCCTCCAGGTGGAGCCCCACACTATCAACCCTCCAGGTGGAGCCCCACACTATCAACCCTCCAGGTGGAGCCCCACACTATCAACCCTCCAGGTGGAGCCCCACACTATCAACCCTCCAGGTGGAGCCCCACACCATCAACCCTCCATGTGGAGCCCCACACTATCAACCCTCCAGGTGGAGCCCCACACTATCAACCCTCCAGGTGGAGCCCCACACTATCAACCCTCCAGGTGGAGCCCCACACTATCAACCCTCCAGGTGGAGCCCCACACCATCAACCCTCCATGTGGAGCCCCACACTATCAATCCTCCAGGTGGAGCCCCACACTATCAACCCTCCAGGTGGAGCCCCACACTATCAACCCTCCAGGTGGAGCCCCCCCATCAACCCTCCAGGTATAAACCCTCCAGGTGGGGGGAGCCCCACACCATCAACCCTCCAGGTGGAGCCCCACACTATCAACCCTCCAGGTGGAGCCCCACACCATCAACCCTCCAGGTGGAGCCCCACACCATCAACCCTCCATGTGGAGCCCCACACTATCAATCCTCCAGGTGGAGCTCCACAATATCAACACCTATCTGCAATATTCACTTTAAATAAAACCACTAAGAGTATGCACTCACGTTGTATTATACAGTAATACATCTAGCAGACTACAATAGCCTTCATACATTACCTTCGTCTGAAGCGGAGATCTTGTAGTCACACGTACGATCCTGCGGTCACTTTTCCTCCCCCTGCAGCTACCAAGTTGATCCCAATTTACA
Source organism: Cherax quadricarinatus (assembly GCF_038502225.1). Lineage (NCBI taxonomy): Eukaryota > Metazoa > Arthropoda > Malacostraca > Decapoda > Parastacidae > Cherax > Cherax quadricarinatus. The sequence goes on from NC_091317.1 coordinate 21,510,171, forward strand.
GATTTCGCTATTTTTTAATTGGCGGTTCGTGCCAGTGTGTAAAATTTTCTAGTGGAGGTCACTGTTAGTACGAATTTCACGACTGTCTTGGATTTACAGCGTATGGTTGAACTTTTCGAGCATTTCAATTGTTCTCTACTCCAAGAACAGTAATGTTCACTACTCCAAGAACAGTAATGTTCACTACTCCAAGAACAGTAATGTTCACAGGAAGGTCTCCACACACGCCTCTCTTCCCTCCACACACAAACACACTGGTTTTTTTTTTAGCGACATTAGTGAAGTTGTTGGATAAGCAGTGTCGTAATTAGTTCCGCTGGTGCCACTGTGGCAACTATTACCACTGGCACTAGTGATGAAAATGCAATTACTAGTGCCGTTGCTGTAAGCAGCATTACTAGTGCCACCGCTGTATCACCACTGGTGTCACTGCTGCAGTCAACACCACTGGTAACATTGTTGTTAAATATATAACCACCGGTGACCCTGAAGAGTACACAGTCTCTGCTACACTAATGCTGGTGATCCCTCCTCTACCACCACAAACTCCAGCCTAAACAGCAGTTTAGAATCTAACCACCTGCTTAGCTTCTAACAAGAACAAGAATCAGCTCTAGTGTTACAATAATAATAATTATAGTAATAATAATAATAATAATAATAATAATAATAATAATAATAATAATAATAATAATAATAATAATAATAATATCATTATTATTAATATTATTATTATTATTATTATTATTATTATTATTATTATTATTATTATTATTATTATTATTATTATTTTCCTGCATGGGTGGAAGACGGTCAGTGTGATTAAAAAAATGAGAGGGAAGCGCTAAACCCGCATGAGTATACAACGCCTGGAGAACGGGACGGAGTCGTGGGTCGACAGGAGGATTGCTCTGATTTCTTGGATCAGAAGCGAGTGGCCAGTAAGAACGTGCAATCTCTTGACGGCGCTAAACTGCGGTGTAGGGTCGATCCACCGTCTGTGTGTGTGTCCTTCAATGCACGGAGTGGTGTAGGCTCCATCCAACGTCCGCTGATCACTGCCTCTGAGCAGCCAGGTTGTTGGTGGTGTGTCACAGTTAAAACACTCCACAAGTGCCTGGGTTATTAGGTTTGAAGTCTGTAGACCACACGAAAGTCATTAAAAAGTAGGAGAAAGAGGGGAAAGTAAAGGAGGAAGAGGAAGAGGAGGAGGAGGAGGTGGAGGGGGAGGTGGAGGGGGAGGGGGAGGAAGAGGGGGAGGGGGAGGGGGTGAGGAAGGAGGAGGAGGAGGAGGAGGCCGGGGCCGGAAATGAAGCTGGAAAGAAGTCATTGTCGTAGATTAACGTCATACTCTAAACACCCCTTCCCCTAACCACCCCTTCCCCTAACCACCCCCTCCCAGTCACCCCCTCCCCTTCACCATCCCTCTTCCCCGTCACCCCCTTTCCCCCTCATCACCCCCTCCCATTTTTCTCCCCTCTTTCCCACCTCCTCATCTCTCACACCCTCCCTTCTCTCCCAGGACCCACTCTCGCCCACCTCCCTCGTCCCACCCTCACGAAGGGTCACCACCATCATGAGGGTCGTCTCAGAAGCTAAGTCAAGCACGACCTCGGGTCAAGCATGACCTCGGGTCAAGCACAACCTCGGGTCAAGAGCGACCTCGAGTTAGCCGCGACTTCGGTCTTACCATCCCTGAGAAGGACATCGAGAATTTGATTAAAACCAGCGTCCGGGAGGCCTGGTGTGGGACCGGGCCTCGGGGGCGCTGACTTCCCGAAATCAGATTCCATATAAACATTCCCTCCAATCTCATTTGTGTCTCCCTCGATAACTTCTCGTAAGAGACATTGTTTTGGGAAAGCAAGGGGGCGGCTTCCTCACTTAGCACGGTGCTAGCCACCAACCATTACACAGAACACGTATAGGGAGAGGAAAAAAATCGCCTCTCTACATAGTGTAGCAGTGTAGTTGACATCCCCATAAGGGCAAAAGATTTAACTTCGCGAACTTCCAGCTGAAGATTAATGCAGAGGAGCCTTCTCTTCTAGCTTCTCCTCCCTCGATGTTACGCCTTTGTAAGAGGGTGACTGCAGTAACTGTCTTTCCAAGTGAAGAGAAAGTTTACTAGCGAGAACGACCAAGATACATTGCCACTCTTGAACACGACAACAAAACGACAAGTAGGAAATGATTTTTTTTCCCTTTGAAGCTTACAGATTCACTAGCCTTGAATTCCTAGTAGAGGAATACAATAATATTATCCAAACTTTCCCCAGGCTATTCTTCATCTTCCCCTACATCAGCGATGGCCACAACACAGTCTCAACATCCAGAGATCAATAAATCCCCAGTCTAGTTTATATTACGACTTAGCAGCGAAGTAGCTAGTAAAATCCCCGTCATATTTACTTAGGTTGGGCTAAGAGTGGCTGCTACCACTAGCACCACTAGCAAGGATTTCCACTGAGAAAATCTTACCGATACTAAAGCTAGAGTATTCACGATACCATGTGAGAACTTCGTATATAGATGATCTCAATTATACAGGCATGATACATAACAATATCCGCGTGATACATAGCAATATCAACGTGATACATAACAATATCAACTTGATGCTTTGCAATGTCAACGTGATAGCAATATCAACGTGATACATAGCAATATCAACGTGATACATAACAATATCAACTTGATGCTTTGCAATGTCAACGTGATACATAGCAATGTCAACTTGATGCATAGCAATATCAACGTGATACATAGCATTATCAACGTGATACATAGCAATATCAACGTGATAGCAATATCAACGTGATACATAGCAATATCAACGTGATACATAGCAATATCAACGTGATAGCAATATCAACGTGATACATAGCAATATCAACGTGATACATAGCAATATCAACGTGATACATAGCAATATCAACGTGATACATAGCAATATCAACGTGATACATAGCAATATCAACGTGATACATAGCAATATCAACGTGATACATAGCAATATCAACGTGATACATAGCAATATCAACGTGATACATAGCAATATACATAGCAATATCAACGTGTGCAATATCAACGTGATAGCTATATCTACGAGATACATAGCAATATCAACGTGATACACAGCAATATCAACGTGATACATAGCAATATCAACGTGATACACAGCAATACCAACGTGATACATAGAAATATCAACGTGATACACAGCAATATCAACTTGATGTATAGCAATATTATCGTGATACATAGCAATATCAACGTGATACATAGCAATATCAACTTGATGCATAGCAATGTCAACGTGATACATAGCAATATCAACGTGATACATAGCAATATCAACGTGATACACAGCAATATCAACGTGATACATAGAAATATCAACGTGATACATAGCAATATCAACGTGATACATAGCAATACCAACGTGATACATAGCAATACCAACGTGATACATAGCAATATCAACGTGATACATAGCAATACCAACGTGATACATAGCAATATCAACGTGATACACAGCAATACCAACGTGATACATAGAAATATCAACGTGATACATAGCAATATCAACGTGATACACAGCAATACCAACGTGATACATAACAATATCAACGTGATACATAGCAATATCAACGTGATACACAGCAATATCAACGTGATACATAGAAATATCAACGTGATACATAGCAATATCAACGTGATACACAGCAATATCAACGTGATACATAGCAATATCAACGTGATACATAGCAATATCAACGTGATACATAGAAATATCAACGTGATACATAGCAATATCAACGTGATAATATCAATATCCACGACTCAACACGGGAGGATCTACACGGACATGGTTCACAGTCCTGACACAGCGGTGATCTGCCCGAACAGCAAAGCTGTACAGAACAGCGAGAGTATGAAGAACGTTTGTGATTAGGTACAGTGATCCTGCGGGCTATCAGGACAGGGCTGTCAGGCGAAACACTACGCCACACGTCTCGCCCAGACTGCACTTGTCCTTCTGCTCTATGTTTCTACGAGTTTTCCCTCACACTTTATTGGATTCAAGCAGCTCTTGGTGAGCGAAACGTGTCATAATAAAAATTTCAAAACGTTGCAAATGTGTCTAATATATCTGTCGATAATACAAACGGTGCGCGATGTGTTGGTGGTGGAGTGTTGGAGAGGATAGCATGATCTACTGTCACTAGGAGTGTTGGTGATGGTGCGTGGGAAAGGACTCTAGTACTCACCACCACTCTCACCAACAACAACCACCACCACCCTCACCAACAATAACCACCACAACTCTCACCAACAATAACCACCACAACCCTCACCAACAACAACCACCACCACCCTCACCAACAACAACAACAACCACAACCCTCACTAACAACAACCACCACAACCCTCACCAACAATAACCACCACAACCCTCACCAACAACAACAACCACAATCCTCACTAACAACAACCACCACAACCTTCACCCCAACAACAACCACAACCCTCACCAACAACAACTGTCACTACCTTCACTAACAAAAACCACCACCCTCACTAACAACAACAACCACAACCCTCACCAACAATAACCACAACAACCCTCACCAACAACAAATACCACAACCCTCACTAACAACAACCACCACAACCCTCACCAACAACAACCACCACAACCCTCACCAACAACAACCACCACAACCCTCACCAACAACAACCACCACAACCCTCACCAACAACAACCACCATAACCCTCACCAACAACAACCACCACCACCCTCACCAACAACCACCACCACCCTCACCAACAACCACCACAGCCCTCACCAACAACAACCACCACAACCCTCACCAACAACAACCACCATAACCCTCACCAACAACAACCACCACCACCCTCACCAACAACCACCACCACCCTCACCAACAACCACCACAACCCTCACCAACAACCACCACAACCCTCACCAACAACAACCACCATAACCCTCACCAACAACAACCACCACCACCCTCACCAACAACCACCACCACCCTCACCAACAACCACCATAACCCTCACTAACAACAACCACCACAACCCTCACCAACAACAAACACCACAACCCTCACCAACAACAACCACCACAACCCTCACCAACAACAACCACCATAACCCTCACCAACAACAACCACCACCACCCTCACCAACAACCACCACCACCCTCACCAACAACCACCACAACCCTCACCAACAACAACCACCACAACCCTCACCAACAACAACCACCACCACCCTCACCAACAATAACCACCACTTCCCTCACCAACAACAATCACTACCCTCACCAACAACAGCCACCACCACCCTCGCTAACAACTATCACTACCTTCACCAACAACAACAACCACCACCCTCACCAACAACAACTATCACTACCCTCACCAACAACAACAACCACCATCCTCACCAACAACAACTATCAATACCCTCACCAACAACAACCACCACCCTCACCAACAACAACAACCACCCTCACCAACAACAACAACAACAACCACCCTCACCAACAACAACAACAACCACCACTACATTCACCAACAACAACAACAACCACCCTCACCAACAACAACAACCACCCTCACCAACAACAACAACAACCACCCTCACCAACAACAACAACAACAACAACAACCAGCACCCTCACCAACAACAACAACAACAACCACCAGCACCCTCACCAACAACAACAACAACCACCATCACCAACAACAACAACAACCACCACCCTCATCAACAACAACAACCACCCTCACCAACAACAACAACCACCCTCACCAACAACAACAACAACAACCACCCTCACCAACAACAACAACCACCCTCACCACCACCACCACCACCAACAACAACAACAACAACCCTCGCCAACAACAACAACAACAACCCTCACCACCAACAACAACAACAACCACCCTCACCAACAACAAAAACAACAACAACAACTACCCTCACCAACAACAACAACAACAACCCTCACCAACAACAACAACAACAACAACCCTCACCAACAACAACAACAACCACCCTCACCAACAACAACAACAACAACCACCCTCACCAACAACAACAACCCTCACCAACAACAACAACAACAACAACCACCCTCACCAACAACAACAACCCTCACCAACAACAACAACAACAACAACAACCACCCTCACCAACAACAACAACAACAACCCTCACCAACAACAACAACGACAACAACAACCCTCACCAACAACAACAACCCTCACCAACAACACTACCACTACCGTCATCACTACTACCACCATTACTACCATCACCACCACCATTACCACTACCGTCATCACTACTACCACCATTACTACCATCACCACCACCATTACCACTACCGTCATCACTACTACCACCATCACTACCATCACCACCACCACTACCACTACCGTCATCACTACTACCACCATTACTACCATCACCACCACCACTACCACTACCGTCATCACTACTACCACCATTACTACCATCACCACCACCACTACCACTACTGCCATCACTACTACCACCATTACTACCATCACCACCACCACTACCACTACTGCCATCACTACTACCACCATTACTACCATCACCACCATCACTACCACTACCGTTATCACTACTACCAACACCACCGCCACTACCACTACCGTCATCACTACTAACATTATTACTACCATCACCACCACCACTACCACTACCGTCATCACTACTACCATCATTACTACAACCATCACCACCACTACTACAATCACCACCGCCACCACCATTACCACCATTACCACCATCACCATTACTACAATCACCACCATTAAAACCACCACCAGTACCACCATCACCACTAATACAATCACCACCATTACCACCACCACTACAACCACCATCACCACCACTACTACTAGTACTACAGCCACCACCATCGCTACTACAATCACCACCACTACAACCATCACCACCACCACCACTACTGCTTCTACAACTACCACCACCACTACTACAAACACCACAGCTACCACCACCATTACTACTACAACCGTCACTACAATCACCACCACTACCACTACAATCATCACCACCACTATCACTACAGTCACCATCATTACTACCACTACAATCACCACCACTGCAATCACCACCGCCATTACCACAACTACCAGTACAATCACCACCACCACCACTACAATCACCAGAACTAATACCACCACTACAATCACAGCCACTATAACCACCACCACTACTACTACTACCACCACTACCACTACAATCATCACCACCACTGCCACTACAATCACCACCACTACCACTACAACCACCACCACTACTACCACTACAGTCACCACCACTACAATCATAACCACCACCACTACTAGCACTACAATCACCACCACTACCACTACAACCACCACCACTACTACCACTACAGTTACCACCACTACAATCATAACTACCACCACCACTGCCACTACAATCACCACCACTACCACTATAACCACCACCACTACTACCACTACAGTCACCACCACTACAATCATATCCACCACCACTACTACCACTACAATCACCACCACTACCACTATAACCACCACCACTACTACCACTACAGTCACCACCACTACAATCATATCCACCACCACTACTACCACTACAATCACCACCACTACCACTACAACCACCACCACTACTACCACTACAGTCACCACCACTACAATCATATCCACCACCACTACTACCACTACAACCACCACCACTAACACGCGTTCCATCAACTTCTTTCGTTATACACGCTCATCATATTCATCTCGTTTATAAACAAGAATCATAAGTAGATTTAATCCATTAACCGAACCAGAAAAATATAATGAAACGCGCGGATATTTACGTACAATATGTGTTGGATGTCGCCAGCTCCGTTTTCTATTCTTTAACGTCTCCCTGATGTAAATTATTCCATCTTTCAAATAAGGGGAAAAAAGATCAGTTCCTCATATTAATCTTGTATAATGGGATGTAAATTGCAGATTATAACTAAAGTCAAAAGTCAAGAGAGTAAAAAAAAATGTATATGTATGTATCTAAGCTGGAGTTTTTTGAAATAAAAAGGATATTGGATCTTCTCGATTCTCTGTCTTAAGAAAAAAATGAGCATCGGGAATATTTCTAGAGAGAGAGAGAATATATTTATATGTCGACATTGTCTGTCTCAGTAGTGTCTGGTAGACATTGTCTACTTTACCAGTCACTGCTAGACACCGTCTTCACCAGTCGCTGATAGACACCGTCTTCACCAGTCGCTGATAGACACTGTCGTCTTCACCAGTCACTGCTAGACACTGTCGTCTTCACCAGTCACTGCTAGACACCGTCTTCACCAGTCACTGCTAGACCCTGTCTTCACCAGTCACTGCTAGACCCTGTCTTCACCAGTCACTGCTAGACACTGTCGTCTTCACCAGTCGCTGATAGACACTGTCGTCTTCACCAGTCGCTGATAGACACTGTCGTCTTCACCAGTCACTGCTAGACACTGTCTTCTTCACCAGTCACTGCTAGACACTGTCTTCACCAGTCACTGCTAGACCCTGTCTTCACCAGTCACTGCTAGACACTGTCGTCTCCACCAGTCACTGCTAGGCACTGTCGTTTTCATCAGTCACTGCTAGACACTGTCGTCTTCACCAGTCACTTCTAGACACTGTCGTCTTCACCAATCACTGCTAGACGCTGTCGTCTTCACCAATCACTGCAAGACACTGTTGTCTTCATCAATCACTGCAAGACACTGTCGTCTTCACCAATCGCTGCAAGACACTGTCTTCACCAATCACTGCAAGACACTGTCGTCTTCACCGGTCACTGCAAGACACTGTCGTCTTCATCAATCACTGCAAGACACTGTCGTCTTCATCAATCACTGCAAGACACTGTCGTCTTCACCAATCGTTGCAAGACACTGTCGTCTTCACCAATCACTGCAAGACACTGTCGTCTTCATCAATCACTGCAAGACACTGTCGTCTTCACCAGTCACTGCAAGACACTGTCGTCTTCACCAATCACTGCAAGACACTGTCGTCTTCACCAATCACTGCAAGACACTGTCTTCTTCACCAGCCACTTCTAGACACTGTCGTCTTCACCAATCACTGCTAGACACTTTCGTATTCACCAATCACTGCAAGACACTGTCGTCTTCATCAATCACTGCAAGACACTGTCGTCTTCACCAGTCACTGCAAGACACTGTCGTCTTCATCAATCACTGCAAGACACTGTCGTCTTCATCAATCACTGCAAGACACTGTCGTCTTCACCAGTCACTGCAAGACACTGTCGTCTTCATCAATCACTGCAAGACACTGTCGTCTTCATCAATCACTGCAAGACACTGTCTTCTTCACCAGCCACTTCTAGACACTGTCGTCTTCACCAATCACTGCTAGACACTTTCGTATTCACCAATCACTGCAAGACACTGTCGTCTTCATCAATCACTGCAAGACACTGTCGTCTTCACCAGTCACTGCAAGACACTGTCGTCTTCATCAATCACTGCAAGACACTGTCGTCTTCATCAATCACTGCAAGACACTGTCGTCTTCACCAATCACTGCAAGACACTGTCGTCTTCACCAATCACTGCAAGACACTGTCGTCTTCACCAGTCACTGCAAGACACTGTCGTCTTCACCAATCACTGCTAGACACTGTCGTCTTCACCAATCACTGCAAGACACTGTCGTCTTCACCAGTCACTGCTAGACACTGTCGTCTTCACCACTTACTGCTAGACACTGTCGTCTTCACCAGTCACTGCTAGACACTGTCGCCTTCACCAGTCACTGCTAGACACTGTCGTCTTCACCAGTCACTGCAAGACATTGTCGTCTTCACCAACCACTGCTAGACACTGTCGTCTTCATCAATCACTGCAAGACACTATCGTTTTCACCAATCACTGCAAGACACTGTCGTCTTCATCAATCACTGCAAGACACTATCGTTTTCACCAATCACTGCAAGACATTGTCGTCTTCACCAATCACTGCAAGACACTGTCGTCTTCACCAATCACTGCTAGACACTGTCGTCTTCACCAGTCACTGCAAGACACTGTCTCACTTGTAAAATTCAGATGATGAGGTTAATCCTTTTTCCACAACTTCCGAATTTTAGCTGTAATCCTGGAAAGAGAAAATATCTATGGCACTTATAAGCTAATTAATGTAGATCTTAGTCAAAGTGAATGCAGAGAAATAATTACTAGTTCTGTGCAACAGAAATTTGCAGCCAAGACAAAAGTGCTCAATTATTTGAAATAAAGCTAATAGAATCCTCGGCTTTACATACAAAAGTATAAATAATAACTGAATTATTCTTTTGGTAACCGGACACCTAATCTCCATTTTCTGAAATTTCTGCCTAATATTCACACCACACATTGCCCTCATACATAATATCTCCTCCTTACTACGGCATTTAAATTCTAATAACGTCATCAGTTTTATGTGTTTTTGGTTAAGCTTCATTTAGATTATGCTGCTCAGTTTTGGTCTCCATATTACTGGATGGATATAAATACGCTGGAAATTATACAAAGAAGAATGACGAAATTGACCCATTTCTCTACGAAGACAAGCTGAGGGGACACTGTACTCTCTGAAAAGGCTTAGAACTACTGGAAATATGACTGTAGTGTACACGCATGAAGATGTAAATAGAGTGTTGGAAATATCCAACCAAGTCAGGACTCGCAGCAATGGATTTAAGGTGGAGAAGCTTATATTTAGAATGGGTAAAGGGAAGTGCTAGCTTGGCAGTAGAGGAGTAGTCGTACGGGTGATGCAAACGCCCAGGTACCGTCACTCAGCTCCAGTCATTACAGCCTATAACAACTGTAGTTCATCTGCCAGTTACATCTTCCTCTGAGTTCTATACATCAGTGACGAACGTTTGAAGCCGATCAGCGGCATTATTCTCAAGGTGCTGCACAACAATCTTGGGCGAAGACAAAATATACAAAATTCTGAGACCCATTGTAGGTATTGTCTGGCAGGGATGCTTAAGAGCCTCTTCAGGAGGGATACCTATTGAGCTCTCCAGGGGGCACCTAATTCCTTCACAGGATACTTATTAACCCCTTCAGATAATGCCTAATCCTTTCATAGGAACCCCATTAATCCCTTCAGGGGATACCTAATCCCTTCATAAGGTACCTATTAACCCCTTCAGGGATACTTAATCCTTTCATAAGGTACCTATTAACCCCATTTCCCTTTTATCAAATTCTCTCCCCCATCAATTTCATTTCTCTTCCTCTTACACTTTTTCTCCTTACACCAGATACACCAACACCTGACCCTCCTAATCCTCCCCTCGCTCTAACCTCTGTATCCCAAGTTATACCTCCAACCCCCTCCCCACACACCTGGAAGGACTTCTTCCCCCTTCCCCAAGACAGTACCACAGTCAGATGTGTTACGAGACACGTGGAAGATTACAGGTGTGGTATACAGAACTGATGACACTGTAAGCCAGGAGTGTATGCTGTATCCAGGATAGGTATCCCCCTGTATCTCATAACCTAGCTCCTGTATCTCAGTGGTGGTGGTTGCTGCTGTATCCAGGATAGGTATCCCCCTGTATCTCATAACCTAGCTCCTGTATCTCAGTGGTGGTGGTTGCTGCTGTATCCAGGATAGGTATCCCCCTGTATCTCATAACCCAGCTCCTGTATCTCAGTGATGGTGGTTGCTGCTGTATCCAGGATAGGTATCCCCCTGTATCTCATAACCCAGCTCCTGTATCTCAGTGGTGGTGGTTGCTGCTGTATCCAGGATAGGTATCCATCTGTATCTCATAACCCAGCTCCTGTATCTCAGTGGTGGTGGTTGCTGCTGTATCCAGGATAGGTATCCCCCTGTATCTCATAACCCAGCTCCTGTATCTCAGTGATGGTGGTTGCTGCTGTATCCAGGATAGGTATCCCCCTGTGTCTCATAACCCAGCTCCTGTATCTCAGTGGTGGTGGTTGCTGCTGTATCCAGGATAGGTATCCCCCTGTATCTCATAACCCAGCTCCTGTATCTCAGTGATGGTGGTTGCTGCTGTATCCAGGATAGGTATCCCCCCTGTATCTCATAACCCAGCTCCTGTATCTCAGTGATGGTGGTTGCTGCTGTATCCAGGATAGGTATCCCAATGTATCTCATAACCCAGCTCCTGTATCTCAGTGGTGGTGGTTGCTGCTGCATCCAGGATAGGTATCCCCCTGTATCTCATAACCCAGCTCCTGTATCTCAGTGGTGGTGGTTGCTGCTGTATCCAGGATAGGTATCCCCCTGTATCTCATAACCCAGCTCCTGTATCTCAGTGGTGGTGGTTACTGCTGTATCCAGGATAGGCATCCCCCTGTATCTCATAACCCAGCTCCTGTATCTCAGTGGTGGTGGTTGCTGCTGTATCCAGGATAGGTATCCCCCTGTATCTCATAACCCAGCTCCTGTATCTCAGTGATGGTGGTTGCTGCTGTATCCAGGATAGGTATCCCCCTGTGTCTCATAACCCAGCTCCTGTATCTCAGTGGTGGTGGTTGCTGCTGTATCCAGGATAGGTATCCCCCTGTATCTCATAACCCAGCTCCTGTATCTCAGTGATGGTGGTTGCTGCTGTATCCAGGATAGGTATCCCCCCTGTATCTCATAACCCAGCTCCTGTATCTCAGTGATGGTGGTTGCTGCTGTATCCAGGATAGGTATCCCAATGTATCTCATAACCCAGCTCCTGTATCTCAGTGGTGGTGGTTGCTGCTGCATCCAGGATAGGTATCCCCCTGTATCTCATAACCCAGCTCCTGTATCTCAGTGGTGGTGGTTGCTGCTGTATCCAGGATAGGTATCCCCCTGTATCTCATAACCCAGCTCCTGTATCTCAGTGGTGGTGGTTGCTGCTGTATCCAGGATAGGTATCCCCCTGTATCTCATAACCCAGCTCCTGTATCTCAGTGGTGGTGGTTGCTGCTGTATCCAGGATAGGTATCCCCCTGTATCTCATAACCCAGCTCCTGTATCTCAGTGATGGTGGTTGCTGCTGTATCCAGGATAGGTATCCCCCTGTGTCTCATAACCCAGCTCCTGTATCTCAGTGGTGGTGGTTGCTGCTGTATCCAGGATAGGTATCCCCCTGTATCTCATAACCCAGCTCCTGTATCTCAGTGATGGTGGTTGCTGCTGTATCCAGGATAGGTATCCCCCCTGTATCTCATAACCCAGCTCCTGTATCTCAGTGATGGTGGTTGCTGCTGTATCCAGGATAGGTATCCCAATGTATCTCATAACCCAGCTCCTGTATCTCAGTGGTGGTGGTTGCTGCTGCATCCAGGATAGGTATCCCCCTGTATTTCATAACCAAGCTCCTGTATCTCAGTGATGGTGGTTGCTGCTGTATCCAGGATAGGTATCCCCCTGTATCTCATAACACAGCTCCTGTATCTCAGTGGTGGTGGTTGCTGCTGTATCCAGGATAGGTATCCCCCTGTATCTCATAACCCAGCTCCTGTATCTCAGTGGTGGTGGTTGCTGCTGTATCCAGGATAGGTATCCCCCCTGTATCTCATAACCCAGCTCCTGTATCTCAGTGGTGGTGGTTGCTGCTGTATCCAGGATAGGTATCCCCCTGTATCTCATAACCCAGCTCCTGTATCTCAGTGGTGGTGGTTGCTGCTGTATCCAGGATAGGTATCCCCCTGTATCTCATAACCCAGCTCCTGTATCTCAGTGGTGGTGGTTGCTGCTGTATCCAGGATAGGTATCCCCCCTGTATCTCATAACCCAGCTCCTGTATCTCAGTGGTGGTGGTTGCTGCTGTATCCAGGATAGGTATCCCCCTGTATCTCATAACCCAGCTCCTGTATCTCAGTGGTGGTGGTTGTTGCTGTATCCAGGATAGGTATCCCCCTGTATCTCATAACCCAGCTCCTGTATCTCAGTGGTGGTAGTTGCTGCTGTATCCTGGATAGGTATCCCCCTGTATCTCATAACCCAGCTCCTGTATCTCAGTGGTGGTGGTTCCTGCTGTATCCAGGATAGGTATCCCCCTGTATTTCATAACCCAGCTTCTGTATCTCAGTGATGGTGGTTGCTGCTGTATCCAGGATAGGTATCCCCCTGTATCTCATAGCCCAGCTCCTGTATCTCAGTGGTGGTGGTTGCTGCTGTATCCAGGATAGGTATCCCCCTGTATTTCATAACACAGCTTCTGTATCTCAGTGGTGGTGGTTGCTGCTGTTTCCAGGATAGGTATTCCCCTGTATCTCATAACCCAGCTTCTGTATCTCAGTGGTGGTGGTTGCTGCTGTATCCAGGATAGGTATCCCCCTGTATTTCATAACCCAGCTCCTGTATCTCAGTGGTGGTGGTTGCTGCTGTATCCAGGATAGGTATCCCACTGTATTTCATAACCAAGCTCCTGTATCTCAGTGATGGTGGTTGCTGCTGTATCCAGGATAGGTATCCCCCTGTATCTCATAACCCAGCTCCTGTATCTCAGTGGTGGTGGTTGCTGCTGTATCCAGGATAGGTATCCCCCTGTATTTCATAACCAAGCTCCTGTATCTCAGTTGTGGTGGTTGCTGCTGTATCCAGGATAGGTATCCCCCTGTATTTCATAACCAAGCTCCTGTATCTCAGTGGTGGTGGTTGCTGCTGTATCCAGGATAGGTATCACCCTGTATTTCATAACCAAGCTCCTGTATCTCAGTGGTGGTGGATGCTGCTGTATCCAGGATAGGTATCCCCTGTATTTCATAACCAAGCTCCTGTATCTCAGTGGTGGTGGTTGCTGCTGTATCCAGGATAGGTATCCCCCTGTCTCTCATAACCCAGCTCCTGTATCTCAGTGGTGGTGGTTGCTGCTGTCTCCAGGATAGGTATCCCCCTGTATTTCATAACCAAGCTCCTGTATCTCAGTGATGGTGATTGCTGCTGTATCCAGGATAGGTATCCCCCTGTATCTCATAACCCAGCTCCTGTATTTCAGTGGTGGTGGTTGCTGCTGTATCCGGGATAGGTATCCCCCTGTATTTCATAACCAAGCTCCTGTATCTCAGTGGTGGTGGTTGCTGCTGTATCCAGGATAGGTATCCCCCTGTATTTCATAACCAAGCTCCTGTATCTCAGTGGTGGTGGTTGCTGCTGTATCCAGGATAGGTATCCCCCTGTATTTCATAACCAAGCTCCTGTATCTCAGTGGTGGTGGTTGCTGCTGTATCCAGTATAGGTATCCCCCTGTATGTCATAACCAAGCTCCTGTATCTCAGTGGTGGTGGTTGCTGCTGTATCCAGGATAGGTATCCCCCTGTATCTCATAACCCAGCTCCTGTATCTCAGTGGTGGTGGTTGCTGCTGTATCCAGGATAGGTATCCCCCTGTATTTCATAACCCAGCTCCTGTATCTCAGTGATGGTGGTTGCTGCTGTATCCAGGATAGGTATCCCCCTGTATCTCATAACCCAGCTCCTGTATCTCAGTGGTGGTGGTTGCTGCTGTATCCAGGATAGGTATCCCCCTGTATTTCATAACCCAGCTCCTGTATCTCAGTGGTGGTGGTTGCTGCTGTATCCAGGATAGGTATCCCCCTGTATCTCATAACCCAGCTCCTGTATCTCAGTGGTGGTGGTTGCTGCTGTATCCAGGATAGGTATCCCCCTGTATTTCATAACCCAGCTTCTGTATCTCAGTGGTGGTGGTTGCTGCTGTATCCAGGATAGGTATCCCCCTGTATCTCATAACCCAGCTTCTGTATCTCAGTGGTGGTGGTTGCTGCTGTATCCAGGATAGGTATCCCCCTGTATTTCATAACCCAGCTCCTGTATCTCAGTGGTGGTGGTTGCTGCTGTATCCAGGATAGGTATCCCACTGTATTTCATAACCAAGCTCCTGTATCTCAGTGATGGTGGTTGCTGCTGTATCCAGGATAGGTATCCCCCTGTATCTCATAACCCAGCTCCTGTATCTCAGTGGTGGTGGTTGCTGCTGTATCCAGGATAGGTATCCCCCTGTATTTCATAACCAAGCTCCTGTATCTCAGTTGTGGTGGTTGCTGCTGTATCCAGGATAGGTATCCCCCTGTATTTCATAACCAAGCTCCTGTATCTCAGTGGTGGTGGTTGCTGCTGTATCCAGGATAGGTATCACCCTGTATTTCATAACCAAGCTCCTGTATCTCAGTGGTGGTGGATGCTGCTGTATCCAGGATAGGTATCCCCTGTATTTCATAACCAAGCTCCTGTATCTCAGTGGTGGTGGTTGCTGATGTATCCAGGATAGGTATCCCCCTGTCTCTCATAACCCAGCTCCTGTATCTCAGTGGTGGTGGTTGCTGCTGTCTCCAGGATAGGTATCCCCCTGTATTTCATAACCAAGCTCCTGTATCTCAGTGATGGTGGTTGCTGCTGTATCCAGGATAGGTATCCCCCTGTATCTCATAACCCAGCTCCTGTATCTCAGTGGTGGTGGTTGCTGCTGTATCCAGGATAGGTATCCCCCTGTATTTCATAACCAAGCTCCTGTATCTCAGTGGTGGTGGTTGCTGCTGTATCCAGGATAGGTATCCCCCTGTATTTCATAACCAAGCTCCTGTATCTCAGTGGTGGTGGTTGCTGCTGTATCCAGGATAGGTATCCCCCTGTATCTCATAACCCAGCTCCTGTATCTCAGTGGTGGTGGTTGCTGCTGTATCCAGGATAGGTATCCCCCTGTATTTCATAACCCAGCTCCTGTATCTCAGTGATGGTGGTTGCTGCTGTATCCAGGATAGGTATCCCCCTGTATCTCATAACCCAGCTCCTGTATCTCAGTGGTGGTGGTTGCTGCTGTATCCAGGATAGGTATCCCCCTGTATTTCATAACCCAGCTCCTGTATCTCAGTGGTGGTAGTTGCTGCTGTATCCATGATAGGTATCCCCCTGTATCTCATAACCCAGCTCCTGTATCTCAGTGGTGGTGGTTGCTGCTGTATCCAGGATAGGTATCCCCCTGTATTTCATAACCCAGCTTCTGTATCTCAGTGGTGGTGGTTGCTGCTGTATGCAGGATAGGTATCCCCCTGTATCTCATAACCCAGCTCCTGTATCTCAGTGGTGGTGGTTGCTGCTGTATCCAGGATAGGTATCCCCCTGTATCTCATAACCCAGCTCCTGTATCTCAGTGGTGGTGGTTGCTGCTGTATCCAGGATAGGTATCCCCCTGTATCTCATAACCCAGCTCCTGTATCTCAGTGGTGGTGGTTGCTGCTGTATCCAGGATAGGTATCCCCCTGTATTTCATAACCAAGCTCCTGTATCTCAGTGGTGGTGGTTGCTGCTGTATCCAGGATAGGTATCCCCCTGTATTTCATAACCAAGCTCCTGTATCTCAGTGGTGGTGGTTGCTGCTGTATCCAGGATAGGTATCCCCCTGTATTTCATAACCCAGCTCCTGTATCTCAGTGGTGGTGGTTGCTGCTGTATCCAGGATAGGTATCCCCCTCTATTTCATAACCCAGCTCCTGTATCTCAGTGATGGCGGCTGAAACTAGTCAAGTGAGTTACTGCTAAAACCTCAATATCTCAATTTTTTACTAAAATTAGCAGTTTAGCATCTACTGTGTTTAACCCTTAAACTGTCCAAACTTAGATCTACGTTTTTTCAACATTTGAAAGTATGTAAAAAAAGTAGATTTTTTTTTTACATTTGAAAACGTGTAAAAAAAACTTTGATCTACGTTTTTTTTGTTATATTTGAAAAAAATATAAAAAAACGTAGATCTACTTTTGGAGCGCTACGCTTGTGAACGTGATCTGTTTGGACAGTTTAAGGGTTAAGTACAACTTAATGTTTCCTATTGGCAGGATATACGTGAGTGTTGCCATTTAAGTAGGATATAAGTGTTACAATTTTCCTCTCAGCAGGATATATCAGTGTTACAGGTTCCTCTCAGCAAGATATGTCAGTGTTACAGGTTCCTCTCAGCAAGATATGTCAGTGTTACAGGTTCCTCTCAGCAAGATATGTCAGTGTTACAGGTTCCTCTCAGCAAGATATGTCAGTGTTACAGGTTCCTCTCAGCAGGATATATCAGTGTTACAGGTTCCTCTCAGCAAGATATGTCAGTGTTACAGGTTCCTCTCAGCAAGATATGTCAGTGTTACAGGTTCCTCTCAGCAAGATATGTCAGTGTTACAGGTTCCTCTCAGCAAGATATGTCAGTGTTACAGGTTCCTCTCAGCAAGATATGTCAGTGTTACAGGTTCCTCTCAGCAAGATATGTCAGTGTTACAGGTTCCTCTCAGCAAGATATGTCAGTGTTACAGGTTCCTCTCAGCAAGATATGTCAGTGTTACAGGTTCCTCTCAGCAAGATATGTCAGTGTTACAGATCTGAAGCTGAACACGTGAATCATTTTTAAATCAACACCAAGAAACCACAACATTCTTTTCGATCATAAAATTTACAAATCGTCACCTACACAGACCAACAGCAGCTCAAACTTTCCTTTGAGTGAGGTGCACCCGGGATTAAAAAAAAAAAACCGAAGTCGAGCAGAAGAGGCTTTTTCAAGTTATCACACGAGATCTTTGAAGAAAATAAAAATGGAAAAAAAACTTGACAACCCAAATGAGATACCTGATAACAACTGTGATAATGATAAGAATAGCAGGAGGAAACTCGGATATAGTGACCACAGGGAGGGCGAAGTTCACTGTAATAAGTAATGCGATATTCCCTTGGGGGTATTACATGGTAAGGAGAGGAGAAAAAGAAGAGGCAGGAGGATGAAAATACTGATCATAGATATGTTGAGTTTAGATGAGATGAATAACCTCTGTGGTGGAGAATTCGGAGACTAAGCAACAAGGACAATCAAAACAGGAGTATGAAAAGTAAAAGCATTTGTTTACAGTCCTTGAAACAGGACACAAGACAACCTAGCGAGGAGCATGAGAAGAAAAACCGGATAGTATAATCCTGGAAGAAACAGCAGAGCAAAGAGAACAAAGACAAACCTTATCACTGGAGGTGAAATTCACCCAGGAAATAAGTAGGAGAGGTGGGGATATCCCAGAGGATCGAAAAGGCTAGAAAAAGAAGCTGGAGGAGGTAGTAATAAGGGACCTTCATGAGCCAACGTGTTGAAGACACTACGAGGCTCGAGGGAAGAACAAACAAGCACGACTGGATCTGATCTTTCCCCAAAGTGAAGCAGACATAAAGACAATAGGATACGATAAATATAGTGGAGCCAGTGATTATATGTGACTATTCTCTGACTAAATCCTGAGAAATGTATGAAATATCAGATTTGTAAGAAAGGTAATTACCCAATATGATAACTAAAAGAAATTCAGTGGGAAAGAAAAATCGAAGGAAAGCAGTAGACGAGAAGACAGAGACAACACTGATGTCAGGATGCCACAGACAGATTTGTAACAGTAAGGAAGAAAGGAAGGAAGGAATGAGGGAAGTGTCAAGGGGGTAGAGGGAGGGGGAAGAGTCGGTTGGAAGAGGGGTAACGGGGTGAGGGAGTGTTAGAGGTGGGGTGGAAAGGGGTTTTGGGGAGGGGGTAGACCGAGGGAAGGGTTAGGGCAAGGGAGGAGTAGCGGGGGGGGAGGGAGGGAGGGAGGGGAAGGCTGGCAGAGAGGTAATCAATATGTCGGACTCAGCTTGGTGATTGTGGACCAAATGAATATTCATGGAGCAGGCTTGTTCGAGTTACTAACGACTTTTGCCGAGCTTCGGCGCGGTTTCGGCGCGTTTCGGCCAGGACCCGCCCGGCTCTCGGCGGCTTTCGAACCCTCCCCGGAGGCTTCCGAAGTCGGCTTCACGGACACTTCGAGCGCCGAAAAGACCCGGTGAGTCCCGCCCCGTGTTAAACGGACCAACCTCCCCTGGGTGAGAACGCCGGTGAGAGAGTAGGAACGAGAGGAGGGTGAACGTAAGGAGGACGTTCCTCGAGCGATCCAAAGGCCACCCGCTGATTAAAACGGTGGATTTGCGTTGGTCTCTGGCCGTACAGAATGCCGCCACTACCGCCACCACTGTCCTCCAAAACTGACAAAATCGTGATCAGCACTGCGATGCCTTATTTCACACCTGTGCCTTTATTATTCCACACCTGCGTCTTGATTCCACACCTGCGTCTTGATTATTCTACACCTGCGTCTTGATTCCACACCTGTCTTGATTATTCTACACCTGCGTCTTGATTATTCTACACCTGCGTCTTGATTCCACACCTGTCTTGATTATTCTACACCTGCGTCTTGATTATTCTACACCTGCATCTTGATTATTCTACACCTGCGTCTTGATTATTCTACACCTGCGTCTTGATTCCACACCTGCATCTTGATTATTCTACACCTGCGTCTTGATTCCACACCTGCATCTTGATTATTCTACACCTGCGTCTTGATTATTCTACACCTGCGTCTTGATTATTCTACACCTGCATCTTGATTCCACACCTGCATCTTGATTATTCTACACCTGCATCTTGATTCCACACCTGCATCTTGATTATTCCACACCTGCGTCTTGATTATTCTACACCTCCGTCTTGATTATTCTACACCTGCATCTTGATTCCACACCTGCATCTTGATTATTCCACACCTGCGTCTTGATTATTCTACACCTGCGTATTGATTATTCTACACCTGCGTCTTGATTCCACACCTGCACCTTGATTATTCCACACCTGCTTCTTGATTCCACACCTGCATCTTGATTATTCCACACCTGCGTCTTGATTATTCTACACCTGCGTCTTGATTCCACACCTGCATCTTGATTATTCCACACCTGCGTCTTGATTATTCTGCACCTGCGTCTTGATTCCACATCTGTGCCTTGATTATTCCACACCTGCGTCTTTATTCTCATTTTACCTAGTACTCACTTTTTTATCCTCTTTCTCTTTGCGTTCTCTCACTTGAGAGAGAGAGAGAGAGAGAGAGAGAGAGAGAGAGAGAGAGAGAGAGAGAGAGAGAGAGAGAGAGAGAGAGAGAGAGAGAGAGAGAGAGAGAGAGAGAGAGAGAGAGAGAGTATTGGTATGTCACAATACAGTATTTTTCCCCTTTTCAGAGGGGGGAAAGAGGGGACGGATGGGTGGTGGTGAGGAGGGAAGGGTGGGGATGGGGAGGGGAGAAGAAGGGAGGGGGGTTAATGAGGATGATACAGCCGCATGTAATGATCAATTAACAAGGTGGGGAGAGGGGGGCGTTGGGGGAGATAGGGAGAGGTGGGGATGTGGGGAGGGGTGGGGAAGAAGAGGGGAGGGGTGGGGGGAATATAGAGAGCAGCTGTGCTTCCACGTTACCTAGGCTTATTTCTTGCCTTAATTGGACCCCGCAGTCTAATAGCCCTAACTACGTGTGTACTCTATCAGACTTAAGAATTGTGTGTATGTGTGTGTGTGTGTGTGTGTGTGTATGTGTGTGTGTGTGTGTGTGTGTGTGTGTGTGTGTGTGTGTGTGTGTGTGTGTGTGTGTGTGCATGGGTCCCACTGGGACCCATGCTAACCTCCCTATGGTGTATAACTGAGAGTACAATGGGAGTACATGGGAGTAAATGAGAGTACATGGGAGTACATGAGAGTACATGGGCGAGACATATCAGAGGACTATCTACTTCTTTCTAAATTAAAGACTGCTGTGTACTAGATGGACGTATGAGTCAAGATAGTAAAACAGAAGGCTCTCTCCCAATCCTCCACTCCCTCCGGTCACTGACAGAATGGAAATAAACGAAATATTTAACTATATCGTATTGTCAAAATTTAATGGAATTTAGAGATGAGATGGAAACTGGCGGAAGACAACGGTTACAACTACCTCCACATAATTAGTACTGTTACTATCCGAAGCTACTCGTGTTGCTCCACTACCCCTGTGCTTGTACCAGTGGATCTACTTCCGGTGTTGCCACTGGTAAAGTGCTGGTGTACCACTGTTAGGGCTACCACAACAACCACTGTTAAATCTTTTACCACTGAATGCATTATTATTAACGTGTTTGGGTCGTCAACGTAATGCCCTAATATGCTTGAAATCAGGAATCCAGCGTAGTATCTATTTCGAGCCTGGTCACAGACCGGGCCGCGGGGGCGTTAACCCCCTAAACCCTCTCCAGGTATATTCGCAGAGTGCTCTGTCCAGCTGGTTCTTAAGTGACTGTGTTGTATTCACGCTTACAACTTCAGCGGTTAGTTTGTTCTGTTCTTCTGTGAGTCTTCTCGCAGAAAGAAGAAAACTTGGCCACGTTTGTGTGGCATCTTCTACCTCGAAGTTTCTTTCTCTTCTTTTGAAGTTATGGACTCATTCTGCACTTCAAATAGTTCTTTCGTGTTTGAGTGTGTCAAAGCCATGCAATATGTGGAGTGTATGGCTCTTTCTCTGGCCACACATTGCTGTGTGACCCTGTCTCTGGCCACACACTACTGTGTGACCTTGTATCCGACCACACACTACTGTGTGGCCCTGTATCCGGCCACACACTACTGTGTGGCCCTGTATCCGGCCACACACTTTGCATATTGTGTAACTGAGACCACCAAACACACTGAGCTGGAAGGTGGTACCGGCTGTCTAGTCTTGTGCAGTTCTATTCAACTCCCCTATTCTCCGATCAACATGTTCCTCTCTTCCTTACCTCCACTCTGTTTTGCTCTCTCTCTCTCTCCCTTACAAATTCCTCTTTCCACCATCCTCTCTCTCTCTCTCTCTCTCTCTCTCTCTCTCTCTCTCTCTCTCTCTCTCTCTCCTCTCTCTCTCTCTCTCTCTCTCTCTCTCTCTCTCTCTCTCTCTCTCACACACACACACACACAAATTCCTCTTTCCACCATCCTCTCTCTCTCTCTCTCTCTCTCTCTCTAGTGAGCAATATTTTACCTTGAACAAGGTAATCCACTCTGGCTTGATGGTTCCCCTAACTACTCCACTCACTAGTCGGGTAATTAGTGAACTTGTAAATTATACTCAAGTTTCCGAAGGGAAGGTGAAAGGAGGGAAGGGGGGAAGAAGGGATGATAGGAGAGGGGGAGGAGGAGGAGAAGGAGGAGGGGTGGGGGGAGGGGGAAGGGAGGTGGAGGGGAGGAGGAGGAGGAGGGGGAGGAGGAGGAGGAGGAGGAGGAGGAGTAGAAGGAGGAGAAGGAGGAGGAGGAGGGGCAGGAGGAGGAGGGGCAGGAGGAGGAGGGGGGAGGTTGAAGAAGGGGGACAAAAAGGGGGACAAAGTGCAGCGTGAATTTAGGTAAAAATAAAGGAGAGGAAAAACATGTTAAGGTAAATTTAAGGAAAAGGGGAAAGGGGAGAAAAAAAGGGAACACAAGGGCTAGATAGGGAAGGGGGGAGAGAAAGGGGGAAAATAGGAAGATAATAATGTGTGTACTGATTCCAGCCATCTTAATTATCAACCTTGGTGATGCCTCTCTGTATCTTGAATGTTGTGATCATATCTCCTCTGAGTATTTTGCATGTTGTGATTAAGTCTCTTCTGAGTATCTTATATGTCGTGATCATATCTCTTCTGAGACATAATACAAAGTCGTGCAGTTTGGCTGTTTCAGTGTGTCTTACTGACTCTGGTCTCTGACCTCAGAGACCAGAGACCAGAGTCCTGGATTACCAACAGAAACCGTACTGTCTTCAAGAGGGAACTGCACAAGTTCCTCAAGTCAGTTCCTGACCAGCCGGGCTGTGGTTCATACGTCTGAACGCGTGCAGCCAGTATTAACAGCCAGGTTGATCAGTACTTGATGCACCAGCAGGCCTGGCCTGGGACCGACCCGAGGGAGCGTTCATCTCCTATTTTTCATTTTTAGGTAACTAAATTTTGTCTCTGATTAGATCGTTCATAAATATGACAAGTGAAAACGATATTAAATAGAGTGTTTGTACTCAACTAGTTGTGGTTGCACGGGTCGAGTCACAGCTTCTGGCCCCGCCTCTTCACTGGTCGCTACTAGGTTACTCTCCCTGACCCGTGAGCTTTATCATACCTCTTCTTAAAGCTATGCATGGATCCTGCCTCCACTACATCACTTCCCAGACTATTCCACTTCCTGACAACTCTCTGAGTTAAGAAATACTCCCTAACATCCCTCTGATTCATCTGAGTCTTCAATTTCCAACTGTGACCCCTTGTTGCTGTGTCCAATCTCCGGAACATCCAGTCTCTGTCCACATTGTCAATTCCTCTCAGTATTTTGTAAGTCGTTATCATATCCCCCCTATCTCTCCTGTTCTCCAGTGTCGTCAGGTCGATTTCCTTTAACCTCTCCTCGTACGACATACCCCTTAGCTCCGAGACTAGTTTTGTTGCAAACCTTTGCATTTTCTCTAGTTTCTTTACGTGCTTGGCTAGGTGTGGGTTCCAGACTGGTGCCGCATACTCCAATATGGGCCTAACGTACACGGTGTACAGGGTCCTGAACGATTCCTTATTAAGATGTCGGAATGCTGTTCTGAGGTTTGCTAGGCGCCCATCTTCTGCAGCAGTTATTTGGTTGATGTGCGCCTCAGGTTTGTAGTCTCTGGCCCCCTAGACTGTACTCCGTCTGCGGTCTTCTTTGCCGTTACACAATCTTCATGACTTTGCACTTGGTGGGGTTGAACCCCAGGAGCCAGTTGCTGGACCAGGCCTGCAGCCTGTACCCAGATCCCTTTGTAGTTCTGCCTGGTCCTCGTCCAATTGAATTTTTCTCATCAACTTCACATCATCTGCAAACAGGGACACTTCGAAGTCTATTCCTTCTGTCATGTCGTTCACAAATACCAGAAACAGCACCAGTCCTAGGACTGACCCCTGTGGAATCCCGCTCGTCACAGGTGCCCACTCTGACACCTTCGCAAATACCATGACCCACTGTTGTCTTCCTGACAGGTATTCCCTGATCCATTGCAGTGCCTTCCCTGTTATCCCTGCCTGGTCCTCCAGCTTTTTCACTAATATCTTGTATGGAACTATGTCAAACGCCTTCTTATAGTCCAAGAATATGCAATCTACCCACCCCTCTCTCTCTTGACTTACTGCTGTCATCCTGTCATAGAGCTCCAGTAGGTATGTGACACAGGATTTCTCGTCCCTGAAACCGTGCTGGTTGTCGTTGATAAGCTCATTCCTTTCTAGGTGTTCCACCACTCTTCTCCAGATAATCTTCTCCAAGACTTTGCATACTGTACATGTCAGTGACACTGGTCTGTAGTTTAATGCTTCATAAATGTCGCCTTTTTTAAAAATTGGGACTACATTTACTGTCTTCCATACCTCAGGGAGTCGCCCTGTCTGGATAGATGTGTTAAGGATTGTTGTTAGGGATACACGTAGCACCTCTGCTCCCTCTCTCAGGACCCATGGAGAGGTGTTATCCGGCCCCATCGCCTTTGAGGTATCTAGCTCACTCAGAAGCCTTTTCACTTCTTCCTCTGTTGTGTGTATTGTGTTTAACAGTTGATTTGTGTGTGTGTGTGTGTGTGTGTGTGTGTGTGTGTGTGTGTGTGTGTGTGTGTGTGTGTGTGTGTGTGTGTGTGTGTGTGTGTGTGTGTGTGTGTGTGTGTGTGTGTGTGTGTGTGTGTGTGTGTGTGTGTGTGTGTGTGTGTGTGTGTGGGTGTGTGCAGGGGAAGGGGTCGAGTCACAGCTTCTGTTCTTCCCTCTTAAGATGGATATTGCTGCTGGTTTCTGGCCTGTTAGAATCCTTCGTACCTGCTCTTGAAACTGTGTAAGGAATCTGCTTCCATTATGTGGCGAGGACAAGACAGCAACAATATCTGCTATAATTAACAACACCTTCGTTTGTTTACTGCTGTGATGAAGCACCTGCTGTCCATCAACCAGACTACATGGCGAGAACCATGATTACTGCACCAGGTAGGTGGCACCGCGCCAGCACCGGTGGTGGCACCAGCGCCAACGCAGTGGTGGCACCAGCACCAGCGCCAGTGGTGCGGCACCAGCGCCAACGCAGGTAGGTGGCACCAGGCACCAGCACCCGGTGGTGGCACCAGCACCAGCACCAGGTGGTGGCGCAGCGCCAGCACCCGGTGGTAGGCACCGGCACCAGCACCGGTGGTGGCGCCGGCACCAGCACCGGTAGTGGCACCAGCGCCAGCACCGGTGGTGGCACCGGCACCAGCGCCAGTGGTGGCCAGCCGCCAGCCAGGCACCGGTGGCAGCGGCCAGCCAGCGCCAGCACCAGTGGTGGCGCAGCGCCAGCACCGGATGGTGGCGCGGCACCAGAGCACCGGTGGTGGACCGGCGCGCCAGTGGTAGGCAGCAGCCCGGTAGTGGCGGCCAGCGCCAGCACACCGGTGTGGCACGCCAGCACCAGCGCAGTGTGGCACCAGCGCCAGCACCGGTAGGTGGAGGCACCAGCACCAACGCAGTAGGTGGCACCGGCACCAGCACCCGGTGGTGGCACCAGCAAGCAAGCGCCAGGTGGTAGGCGCCAGCACCAGCGCCAGTGTGGCACCGCAGCACCGCACCAGCACCGGTTGGCGCCAGCGCCAGCACCAGGTGGTGGCACCAGGCTCCAGCACCGGTGGTGGCACCGGCTCCAGCCCGTAGTGGCACCAGCAGCCAACGCCGGTAGTGGCGCCAGGCGCCAGCACCGGTGGTAGGCACCGGCGCCAGCGCCAGTGGTGGCGCCAGCGCCAGCACCGGTGGCCAGCGGCAGTGTGGCACCGCACCAGCACCGGTAGTGGCACCAGCGCCAAGCACCATGGTAGTGCACCGGCACCAGCACCAATGGTGGCGCCAGCGCAGCGCCATGTGGCGCCAGCGCCAGCACCAGTGGAGGCACCAGGCGCCAGCACCGGTGGTAGGTGGCACCGCACCACGCAGTCACCGGCGGCCAGCAGGCGCCAGCACCATAGTGGCACCGCCCAGCACCGGTGGCGGCCAGGCGCCAGCACCGGTGGTAGGCACCAGGCGCCAGCGCCGGTGGTGGCGCCGGCGCCGCGCAGGTGGTGGCGCCACGGCCAGCACCGGTGGTGCAGCCAGCGGCCACGCACCGGTGGCGGCAGCCAGCACCAGCACCAGGTGGTGGCACCAGGCGCAAGCACCGGTAGGTGGCACCAGCGCCAGCCACCGCAGGTGGCCGGCACCAGCAGTGCACGCCAGGTGAGCACCAGGCAGGCGCCAGCAGCCAGGTGGATGGCACCACGCACGCCGCCCAGAGGTAGGCGGCACCAGCGCCAGCACCGGTGGTGGCACCGGCACCAGCACCAATGGTACCTGCCCAGCAATGGTGGCACCAGCACCAGCACCGGTAGTGGCACCAGCACCAACGCACCCGGTGGAGCGCCAGCACCAAGACCGGTGTGGCACCAGCACCAATCGCCAGTGGCAGGCGCCAGCGCCAAGCGCCAGTGTGGCACCAGGCACCAGCACCGGTTCGGCGCAGCGCCGCACCAGGTGTGGCGCCAGCAGCACCGGTGGATGGCACCAGCACCACACCGGTGGTGGCACCAGCACCAAGCACCGGTGGTGGCACCAGCACCAGCACCAGGTAGTGGCGCCAGCGCCAGCACCAGGTGATGGCGGCACCAGCGCAACGCAGTGATGGCACCAGCACCGACCGGTGGCACGGCCAGCACCAGTGGCGCCGCACCAGCGCAGCGCAGTGGTAGCCGGCGCCAGCACCGAGTGGCGCCACGCAGCCACGCAGTGGTAGGCGCCAGGCACCAGCACCGGTGGCGGCGCCAGCGCCAACGCCAGTGGTGGCACCAGGCGCCAGCACCAGGTGGCGGCACCAGCCAGCACCGCGCAGTGGTCGGCGCCAGTCACCAGGCGCCGGTGGATGGCACCAGGCGCCAGCACCGGTGGTGGCACCAGCGCCAAACGCGGTAGTGGCACCAGGCACCAGCTCCGGTAGGTGGCGCCGCACCAGCGCCGGTGGTGGCACCAGCGCCAGCACCGGTGGTGGCGCCGGCGCCAACGCCGGTGGTGGCACCGGCACCAGCACCGGTAGAGGTAGGCACCAGCGCCAAGCACCAGGTGTGGCCTAGCGCCAGCGCCAGCACCAGGTGGTGGCGCCAGCTCCAGCACCAGGTAAGTGGCACCAGCGCCAGCACCAGTGGTGGCACCAGCACCAACGCAATGGTGGCCCGCACCAGCGCCAGCACCGGTAGTAGGCCGGCACCAGCACCGGTGGCGGCACCGCGCCAAGCGCCGGTAGTGGCACCAGCACCAGCACCGGTGGCGGCACCGGCAGCCAGCTCCGGTAGGTGGCACCGGCCAGGCCGGCACCAGCAGCCGGTGGCGGCACCAGCGCCAGCACCGGTAGTGGCACCGGCACCAAGCAGTAGTGGCACCAGCGCCAGCACCGGTGGTGGCACCAGCGCCAGCACCGGTGGCTAGCACCCCAGCATCAGCAGCACCAGCAGCAGTAGCAGCATCAGTATCATCATCATCATCATCATCAGCAGCAGCAGCAGCAGCAGCAGCAGCAGCAGCAGCAGCAGCAGCAGCAGTACCAACACCAGCAGCAGCAGCAGCAGCCCCAGCGCTAGCAGCAGCACCACCACCAGAACGAGTAGCAGCACCAGCAGCACCAGCAGCACCAGTAGCAGCAGCACCAGCAGCAACAGCAGCAGCAGTAGCAGCACCACCACCAGAACGAGTAGCAGCACCAGCAGCACCAGCAGCACCAGTAGCAGCAGCACCAGCAGCAGCAGCAGCAGCAGCAGCAGCAGCAGCAGCAGCAGCAGCAGCAGCAGCAGCAGCAGCAGCAACAGCAGCACCAGCAGCAACAGCACCAGCAGCACCATTTTCCCTCCTATCAGCTCTGAGTCGACCTGAAGTCTACCTGAAGTGTACCTCGAGTCTACCTAGAATCTACCTGGAGTGTACCCGGAGTCTACCTAAAATGTACCTGGAATCTACTTTAAGTCTACCTGGAGCTTACCTGTAGGCTGTTTCGGGAAACCTGTTAATTTTTTTTTTGCAGGATTACAGATTTTTTCTGTCTCATAAACACGTAAGATTGACAGGTAAATCTTCCAGTCTTCCAGTTATTACTTTTCCTACTTAGGAGGCCTGGTCTGAGACCAGACCGTAATCCACACAATACACACAACCAGAACACAGACCCAAACCAACTACCAATACCACCACTACCATCATACCGTCATAACCCCCCACACTACACCACTACCACACATGACTACCACCACAGAACCACAGTCATAACCACCACTACATGTAGCCACCACACAACCTGGCAGCAACGAAGTAACTAGCGAGGCCATTACGAGAGAGCGTCGTAATTTGAGGTGGTGGTGGCGGCGGGCGTCTGTGAGAAATCGTGGAAGGTCCCTTGAGAAGATCAAAGGTCTTAGACCAGCTTGTGGTGTTTGTCAGAGTGCTGAAACCAAATCCGCCCTGATTGTCCCCCAGGCCACATGGGACCTGCTTCCAGGGGCCTCACACGCGCCTGCAGCAGCAGCAGCAGCAGCAGCAGCAGCAGCAGCAGCAGCAGCAGCAGCAGCAGCAGCAGCAGTAGTAGCAGCAGCAGCAACAGTAGCAGTATCATATATGGGAGTAGGAACTGCCAGCCTCCTTCTGCGGTAATCTCTGATTTTTTACGACACGAGCGGCTTACTGGGGAAGATTTCTTCCCAGCCTTCCCCGCCTTCCCTGCCTTCCCTGCCTTCCCCACCTTCCCCGCCTTCCCTGCCTTCCCCACCTTCCCCGCCTTCCCCGCCTTCCCTGCCTTCCCCGCCTTCCTCACCTTCCCTGCCTTCCCTGCCTTCCCCACCTTCCCCGCCTTCCCCACCTTCCCCACCTTCCCCGCCTTCCCTGCCTTCCCCGCGTGTACACTCGCATGTGTAGTATGAACCAGGTGGTGGTGGTAATGGTAGTACTACTACTGTAGTAGTATTAGTAGTGGTAGTAGTAGTAGTGGTAGTAGTGGTCGTAGTAGTACTAGCAGTAGTATTGGTAGCAGTAGTAGTAGTACTGGTAGCGGTAGTAGTAGTAGTAGCAACAGCAATAGTAGTAGTAGTAGCAGCAGTAGCAGCAGCAATAGTAGTAGTAGCAGCAGCAGTAGTAGTAGCAATATACATATACCTGTCATCTTACATGTTTATGTGAGAACCAAGACACCAGCAGTCTGCCAGAGTGTCAAACATTTATCAGGTAACCATTTCACAATCATCTGGCAGAATGGCATCACGTCTCTGACTGCCTCCTATCAATTATTATTATTATTATTATTATTATTATTATTATTATTATTATTATTATTATTATTATTATTATTATTATTATTATTATTATTATGACTAATTATTATTATTATTATTATTATTATTATTATTATTATTATTATTATTATTATTATGTTATTTTGTTATATTCTAAAGCCCGTGTTGGTCATAAAGCGCCTGAGGAGTGGGTAGTGACTAGGCTTAATCCAAGGCATGGGAGAGGAATTACAATTTGTATAAAAAATTCCGTAGTCTTGCTTAGTCTCCCCTGTTTTCATCCCAGTACACACGTTACGTTTTCTTTGATGCTTGACACAAGCCCACGTCCACTCTCAATACCCACAACCAACGCCCACACCCACTCACAACGTCCACAACCAACGCCCACACCCACTCACAAAGTCTACAACCAACGTCCGCAACGAACGCCACGCCCACAAATAACGACGCCCACTCTCGACAATCACACCAAACGCCCACACCCGACGCTCGCAATCAAAGCCTACGCCCACACTCAACGCCCACAGCCAACGCCTATACCCACACCGAAACGCCCACAAATAACGCCCACTCCTAACGCCCACACCCAACGCCCACAAGCGCACCCAATATCCACACTCAACGCCCACAACCAATGCCCACGCCCACTTGCTGAGTCACAGCGTTGACGAAGGTTTTGCTGACACCAAGATGACGGTTTTAAAAATGGCGGAGCTGCAGGTGTTTGTTAGCGTGTGTGTGAGTGATCCAGGAAGATTGTGGGAGATCCTCGCCCTCCTGCACCCCTCACGGGCGTGGGGGGGAGGAGGAGGAGTGGCGAGAGGTGATGAGGAGCATGCTGAAGGGTAGTGAGGGGTGTGCTGAGGGGTAGTGAGGGGTGTGCTGAAGGGTAGTGAGGGGTGTGCTGAGGGGTAGTGAGGGGTGTGCTGAGGGGTAGTGAGGGGTGTGCTGAAGGGTAGTGAGGGGCGTGCTGAGGGGTAGTGAGGGGCGTGCTGAGGGGTAATGAGGGGCCTGCTGAAGGGTAGTGAGGGGCGTGCTGAGATGTAGTGAGGGGTGTGCTGAGCGGTAGTGAGGGGCGTGCTGAGGGGTAGTGAGGGGCGTGCTGAGATGTAGTGAGGGGTGTGCTGAGGGGTAGTGAGGGGCGTGCTGAGGGGTAATGAGGGGCCTGCTGAAGGGTAGTGAGGGGCGTGCTGAGATGTAGTGAGGGGTGTGCTGAGGGGTAGTGAGGGGCGTGCTGAGGGGTAGTGAGGGGCGTGCTGAAGGGTAGTGAGTGGCGTGCTGAAGGGTAGTGAGGGGCGTGCTGAGGGGTAGTGAGGGGTGTGCTGAAGGATGGTAAGGGGCGTGTTGAGGGGTAGTGAGGGGCGTGCTTAAGGGTAGTAAGGGGAGTGCTGAGAGGTAGTGAGGGTCATGCTGAGGGGTAGTGAGGGTCGTGC
>NC_091317.1:21546911-21556911 GCF_038502225.1 Cherax quadricarinatus
TGTTGTACCAGTGTTGTTCCAGTGTTGTACCAGTGTTGTTCCAGTGTTGTACCAGTGTTGTTCCAGTGTTGTACCAGTGTTGTACCAGTGTTGTTCCAGTGTTGTACCAGTGTTGTACCAGTGTTGTTCCAGTGTTGTACCAGTGTTGTACCAGTGTTGTTCCAGTGTTGTTCCAGTGTTGTACCAGTGTTGTACCAGTGTTGTACCAGTGTTGTTCCAGTGTTGTACCAGTGTTGTTCCAGTGTTGTACCAGTGTTGTACCAGTGTTGTTCCAGTGTTGTACCAGTGTTGTACCAGTGTTGTACCAGTGTTGTTCCAGTGTTGTACCAGTGTTGTTCCAGTGTTGTACCAGTGTTGTTCCAGTGTTGTACCAGTGTTGTACCAGTGTTGTTCCAGTGTTGTACCAGTGTTGTACCAGTGTTGTTCCAGTGTTGTACCAGTGTTGTACCAGTGTTGTACCAGTGTTGTTCCAGTGTTGTACCAGTGTTGTACCAGTGTTGTTCCAGTGTTGTACCAGTGTTGTTCCAGTGTTGTACCAGTGTTGTACCAGTGTTGTACCAGTGTTGTACCAGTGTTATACCAGTGTTGTTCCAGTGTTGTTCTTGCTGAACGCTTTGAACCGCAGTAATATTCTTTATTAAACTACGGGGCATCTTATATTAGGAGAGTTTACGGGAGGACAGCTCCTATTCCCTGGATCAAGAGCCTTTGAAGGGATCACTTTAAGAGAATCTAAACAAAAAGAGAGTGTAATTTGGGATCTAGTGTCTGGCATTCATTGCTTCGATAAAACAAGTGAATATATGTCATTTTTTACTGTCAGAAAATAAAGAGGAGGATTCCATAGAAAACGGGAGGTGGATCAACGGGATTAACCGGATTTAGAATAAACAGTAGCCGTTTCTGCTGCATGAAAGAGTGAGAGAGAGAGAGAAAGAGAGAGAGAGAGAGAGAGAGAGAGAGAGAGAGAGAGAGAGAGAGAGAGAGAGAGAGAGAGAGAGAGAGAGAGAGAGAGAGAGAGAGAGAGAGAGAGAGAGAGGGCAGGAGAAACAGGTCTTTTCTAGCCTCTCCTTCCTCCCAACCTTACCCCTGACTCACTATCACCAGCCTCCCTCACACAGTGCCACCTCACACATCACATAGTGCCACCTGGCACCCTCACTCAGTGCCTCCTGGCACCCCTCACACAGTGCCACCTGGCACCTCACACAGTGCCACCTGGCACCCTCACACAGTGCCACCTGGCACCCTCACACAGTGCCACCTGGCACCCTCACACAGTGCCACCTGGCATCCCTCACACAGTGCCACCTGGCACCTCACACAGTGCCACCTGGCACCCTCACACAGTGCCACCTGGCACCCTCACACAGTGCCTCCTGACACCCCTCACACAGTGCCACCTGGCACCTCACACAGTACCACCTGTCACCCTCACACAGTGCCACCTGGCACCTTACACAGTGCCACCTGGCACCCTCACACAGTGCCTCCTGACACCCCTCACACAGTGCCACCTGGCACCTCACACAGTACCACCTGTCACCCTCACACAGTGCCACCTGGCACCTCACACAGTGCCACCTGTCACCCTTACACAGTGCCACCTGTCACCCTCACACAGTGCCACCTGTCACCTCACACAGTGCCACCTGTCACCCTCACACAGTAACACCTGTCACCCTCACACAGTGCCACCTGGCACCCTCACACAGTGCCACCTGGCACCCTCACACAGTGCCACCTGTCACCTCACACAGTACCACCTGTCACCCTCACACAGTGCCACCTGGCACCTCACACAGTGCCACCTGTCACCTCACACAGTGCCACCTGTCACCCTCACACAGTGCCACCTGGCACCTCACACAGTACCACCTGTCACCCTCACACAGTGCCACCTGTCACCCTCACACAGTGCCACCTGGCACCCTCACGCAGTGCCAACTGGCACCCTCACGCAGTACCACCTGTCACCCTCACACAGTGCCACCTGGCACCCTCACGCAGTACCACCTGTCACCCTCACACAGTACCACCTGTCACCCTCACACAGTGCCACCTGGCACCCTCACGCAGTGCCAACTGGCACCCTCACGCAGTACCACCTGTCACCCTCACACAGTGCCACCTGGCACCCTCACGCAGTACCACCTGTCACCCTCACACAGTACCACCTGTCACCCTCACACAGTGCCACCTGGCACCCTCACACAGTGCCACCTGTCACCCTCACACAGTGCCACCTGGCACCCTCACGCAGTGCCAACTGGCACCCTCACACAGTGCCACCTGTCACCCTCACACAGTGCCACCTGGCACCCTCACGCAGTGCCAACTGGCACCCTCACACAGTGCCACCTGTCACCCTCACACAGTGCCACCTGTCACCCTCACACAGTGCCACCTGGCACCCTCACACAGTGCCACCTGGCACCCTCACACAGTGCCACCTGTCACCCTCACACAGTGCCACCTGTCACCCTCACACAGTGCCACCTGTCACCCTCACACAGTGCCACCTGTCACCCTCACACAGTGCCACCTGTCACCCTCACACAGTGCCACCTGGCACCTCACACAGTACCACCTGTCACCCTCACACAGTACCACCTGTCACCTCACACAGTGCCACCTGTCACCCTCACACAGTGCCACCTGTCACCCTCACACAGTGCCAACTGGCACCCTCACACAGTGCCACCTGGCACCTCACACAGTACCACCTGGCACCCTCACACAGTGCCACCTGTCACCCTCACACAGTGCCACCTGTCACCCTCACACAGTGCCACCTGGCACCCTCACGCAGTGCCACCTGGCACCCTCACACAGTGCCACCTGGCACCCTCACGCAGTGCCAACTGGCACCCTCACACAGTGCCAACTGTCACGCTCACACAGTGCCAACTGGCACCCTCACACAGTGCCACCTGGCACCTCACACAGTGCCACCTGGCACCCTCACACAGTGCCACCTGTCACCCTCACACAGTGCCACCTGGCACCCTCACGCAGTGCCAACTGGCACCCTCACGCAGTACCACCTGTCACTCTCACACAGTGCCACCTGGCACCCTCACGCAGTACCACCTGTCACCCTCACACAGTACCACCTGTCACCCTCACACAGTGCCACCTGGCACCCTCACGCAGTGCCAACTGGCACCCTCACGCAGTACCACCTGTCACCCTCACACAGTGCCACCTGGCACCCTCACGCAGTACCACCTGTCACCCTCACACAGTACCACCTGTCACCCTCACACAGTGCCACCTGGCACCCTCACACAGTGCCACCTGTCACCCTCACACAGTGCCACCTGGCACCCTCACGCAGTGCCAACTGGCACCCTCACACAGTGCCACCTGTCACCCTCACACAGTGCCACCTGGCACCCTCACGCAGTGCCAACTGGCACCCTCACACAGTGCCACCTGTCACCCTCACACAGTGCCACCTGTCACCCTCACACAGTGCCACCTGGCACCCTCACACAGTGCCACCTGGCACCCTCACACAGTGCCACCTGTCACCCTCACACAGTGCCACCTGTCACCCTCACACAGTGCCACCTGTCACCCTCACACAGTGCCACCTGTCACCCTCACACAGTGCCACCTGTCACCCTCACACAGTGCCACCTGGCACCTCACACAGTACCACCTGTCACCCTCACACAGTACCACCTGTCACCTCACACAGTGCCACCTGTCACCCTCACACAGTGCCACCTGTCACCCTCACACAGTGCCAACTGGCACCCTCACACAGTGCCACCTGGCACCTCACACAGTACCACCTGGCACCCTCACACAGTGCCACCTGTCACCCTCACACAGTGCCACCTGTCACCCTCACACAGTGCCACCTGGCACCCTCACGCAGTGCCACCTGGCACCCTCACACAGTGCCACCTGGCACCCTCACGCAGTGCCAACTGGCACCCTCACACAGTGCCAACTGTCACCCTCACACAGTGCCAACTGGCACCCTCACACAGTGCCACCTGGCACCTCACACAGTGCCACCTGGCACCCTCACACAGTGCCACCTGTCACCCTCACACAGTGCCACCTGGCACCCTCACACAGTACCACCTGTCACCCTCACACAGTACCACCTGTCACCCTCACACAGTGCCAACTGGCACCCTCACACAGTGCCACCTGTCACCCTCACACAGTGCCACCTGTCACCCTCACACAGTGCCACCTGGCACCCTCACGCAGTGCCAACTGGCACCCTCAGAAGGCAACATTTACTGATTTGCATATTATAATCTTCATTTTTGTCACTTCAAGTCGAGACTCCCCGCTCACCTCTGTTCAAGACCGCTAACTCCTCCGCGAGGGACGCAACCCGGCCTACCTCAGCCTACCAGGCCAGAATAGGCCTTGGGAACTGCGAGGATAGTGGCGGAAGAGGTGATGTGGAGCTGGGATAGAGGGATAGGTCCCTCGTGCTGAGATTGGCAAGACCTCGTGTTAGTTTGCATCCTATTATACGTCTGAGATTAAGTCTGCTGCTACTCGTTCTGGTGGTAGGGGTGTGGGGGTGTGGGGCAAGGAGGGAGAGGAGGGGATAGTGGTTGTTGTGTTGGAGGGTGTGGTGGTTTTGGGAGTTTTAGTGTGGTGGTGGTGTTGATGGTATCGGTGTGGTGATGGTGGCGGTGGAGGTATGGTGGTGAGTGGGGTGGTGGTGGTGGTTTGTGTGGTGGTGATGAATGGTGGTGGTGACGTGCGGTAGTGGTTGTGATAAAAGTGGTAGTGGTAGGTGTGCGGTGTTGAAAACTGGTCTGGTGACCTCTCTCACACCAGACCAGGTCTTACTGAGAACTGGTCTGGTGACCTCTCTCACACCAGACCAGGTCTTACTGAGAACTGGTCTGGTGACCTCTCTCACACCAGACCAGGTCTTACTGAAAACTGGTCTGGTGACCTCTCTCACACCAGACCAGGTCTTACTGAGAACTGGTCTGGTGACCTCTCTCACACCAGACCAGGTCTTACTGAGAACTGGTCTGGTGACCTCTCTCACACCAGACCAGGTCTTACTGAGAACTGGTCTGGTAACCTCTCTCACACCAGACCAGGTCTTACTGAGAACTGGTCTGGTGACCTCTCTCACACCAGACCAGGTCTTACTGAGAACTGGTCTGGTAACCTCTCTCACACCAGACCAGGTCTTAC
This sequence comes from Cherax quadricarinatus, assembly GCF_038502225.1. NCBI lineage: Eukaryota > Metazoa > Arthropoda > Malacostraca > Decapoda > Parastacidae > Cherax > Cherax quadricarinatus. The sequence goes on from NC_091317.1 coordinate 21,552,105, forward strand.
TGAGAACTGGTCTGGTAACCTCTCTCACACCAGACCAGGTCTTACTGAGAACTGGTCTGGTAACCTCTCTCACACCAGACCAGGTCTTACTGAGAACTGGTCTGGTGACCTTTCTCACACCAGACCAGGTCTTACTGAGAACTGGTCTGGTAACCTCTCTCACACCAGACCAGGTCTTACTGAGAACTGATCTGGTAACCTCTCTCACACCAGACCAGGTCTTACTGACAACTGGTCTGGTGACCTCTCTCACACCAGACCAGGTCTTACTGAGAACTGGTCTGGTGACCTCTCTCACACCAGACCAGGTCTTACTGAGAACTGGTCTGGTGACCTCTCTCACACCAGACCAGGTCTTACTGAGAACTGGTCTGGTAACCTCTCTCACACCAGACCAGGTCTTACTGAGAACTGGTCTGGTAACCTCTCTCACACCAGACCAGGTCTTACTGAGAACTGGTCTGGTGACCTCTCTCACACCAGACCAGGTCTTACTGAGAACTGGTCTGGTAACCTCTCTCACACCAGACCAGGTCTTACTGAGAACTGGTCTGGTAACCTCTCTCACACCAGACCAGGTCTTACTGAGAACTGGTCTGGTGACCTCTCTCACACCAGACCAGGTCTTACTGAGAACTGGTCTGGTGACCTCTCTCACACCAGACCAGCGACATACCAAGTCCCACAATTCTACAAGATTTTCATAAATTTCTTTTGTTCATAGAGACTAATCAGGTACAGACGCTTTTCTCAGATGCTGACCCAGCATCTCAGATGCTCTGATGCTGACCCAGCATCTCAGATGCTCTGATGCTGACCCAGCATCTCAGATGCTCTGATGCTGACCCAGCATCTCAGATGCTCTGATGCTGACCCAGCATCTCAGATGCTCTGATGCTGACCCAGCATCTCAGATGCTCTGATGCTGACCCAGCATCTCAGATGCTCTGATGCTGACCCAGCATCTCAGATGCTCTGATGCTGACCCAGCATCAGAGCATCTGAGATGCTGATCACCCAGCACGAAAAAAAAGGCGTGAAAATATTATGAAATTTGAAGATTTGTCACTATTAAATATTAAGTTTTTGCTATTTTTTTTCCTTTAGAAGTAAATAATGATAATTCTTCTGTGATGAGTCTGAGCTTGTTGAGAAATTTCTCCAGGAGGGGGAGTATCGGCCCCCTTTCAGCCCCTTGAGTCCTTTTCAGCCCTTCTCAGCCCACATATAAATCCCAAAAGAGGTGGTGTGTCAGCCCACTAACTCACCATCAGTATACACAAGCTTCTAAATCCGATTTACTCCTACCTACAAGATTAAGGTAAGAAAACTGTGTGTAGTCGTAGGTGAGTCGCTATGTTATTAATCTGGCGTCAGGAAGGTCACCAGACCGTCCCTAGGATTATTATTATTATTATTATTATTATTATTATTATTATTATTATTATTATTATTATTATTATTATTATTATTATTATTATTATAATTATTGTCTATTGGAAGGTGGAGCACAAGAAGAAAAGTAAATAAAGCAAAAAAGAGGGTTAGTGAGAGATTTTAAGGTACTGTTGGAAGAGAGTTTGGCTGGAGAAAAGTGGTGAAAAAATTGTCAAAGGAATGTGATGAAGGTGTCGAAGAGGAGTGGTGAAGAGGATGTCAAAGGGATGGCACGAGGAGGTTGTCAAAGAGATGAAGTGATGACTTAGGAATGTATTGTTAGTGTGTGTGCAGTGAATGATTGTAGGTACAGGAGGGAAGATGAGCAACTGGTAGACTGGTGAGAGGATTGTGGTTACCAGAGTGACTGGTAGAGTGGTGAGAGGATTGTGGTTACCAGAGTTTTGAAAGTGGGTAGTGTAGTGAGAGCAGTGTGTGTGTGAGGTGGGATTGCAGTGTGTGTGTGAGGTGGGATTGCAGTGTGTGTGTGAGGTGGGAGTGCAGTGTGTGTGTGAGGTGGGAGTGCAGTGTGTGTGTGAGGTGGGAGTGCAGTGTGTGTGTGAGGTGGGAGTGCAGTGTGTGTGTGAGGTGGGAGTGCAGTGTGTGTGTGAAGTGGGAGTGCAGTGTGTGTGTGAGGTGGGAGTGCAGTGTATGTGTGAGGTGGGAGTGCAGTGTGTGTGTGAGGTGGGAGTGCAGTGTGTGTGTGAGGTGGGAGTGCAGTGTGTGTGTGAGGTGGGAGTGCAGTGTGTGTGTGAGGTGGGAGTGCAGTGTGTGTGAGGAGAGAGTGCAGTGTGTGTGTGAGGTGGGAGTGCAGTGTGTGTGTGAGGTGGGAGTGCAGTGTGTGTGTGAGGTGGGAGTGCAGTGTGTGTGTGAGGTGGGAGTGCAGTGTGTGTGTGAGGTGGGAGTGCAGTGTGTGTGTGAGGTGGGAGTGCAGTGTGTGTGTGAGGTGGGAGTGCAGTGTGTGTGTGAGGTGGGAGTGCAGTGTGTGTGTGAGGAGAGAGTGCAGTGTGTGTGTGAGGTGGGAGTGCAGTGTGTGTGTGAGGTGGGAGTGCAGTGTGTGTGAGGAGAGAGTGCAGTGTGTGTGTGAGGTGGGAGTGCAGTGTGTGTGAGGAGAGAGTGCAGTGTGTGTGTGAGGTGGGAGTGCAGTGTGTGTGTGAGGTGGGAGTGCAGTGTGTGTGTGAGGTGGGAGTGCAGTGTGTGTGTGAGGTGGGAGTGCAGTGTGTGTGTGAGGTGGGAGTGCAGTGTGTGTGTGAGGTGGGAGTGCAGTGTGTGTGTGAGGTGGGAGTGCAGTGTGTGTGTGTGTGAGGTGGGAGTACATTGTGTGTGTGTGTGAGTGTGGTGAGTGCAGTGTGTGTGTGAGGTGGGAGTGCAGTGTGTGTGAGGTGGGAGTGCAGTGTGTGTGTGTGAGGTGGGAGTGCAGTGTGTGTGTGAGGTGGGAGTGCAGTGTGTGTGTGAGGTGGGAGTGCAGTGTGTGTGTGTGTGAGGTAGGAGTGCAGTGTGTGTGTGAGGTGGGAGTGCAGTATGTGTGTGAGGTGGGAGTGCAGTGTGTGTGTGAGGTGGGAGTGCAGTGTGTGTGTGTGTGTGTGTGAGGTGAGAGTGCAGTGTGTGTGTGAGGTGGGAGTGCAGTGTGTGTGAGGTGGGAGTGCAGTGTGTGTGTGAGGTGAGAGTGCAGTGTGTGTGAGGTGAGAGTGCAGTGTGTGTGTGAGGTGGGAGTGCAGTGTGTGTGTGAGGTGAGAGTGCAGTGTGTGTGTGAGGTGGGAGTGCAGTGTGTGTGTGAGTGTGTGGTGAGGTGGGAGTGCAGTGTGTGTGTGAGGTGGGAGTGCAGTGTGTGTGTGAGGTGGGAGTGCAGTGTGTGTGTGAGGTGGGAGTGCAGTGTGTGTGTGAGGTGGGAGAGCAGGTGGGAGTGCAGTGTGTGTGTGTGGGAGTGCAGTGTGTGTGTGAGGTGGGAGTGCAGTGTGTGTGTGAGGTGGGAGTGCAGTGTGTGTGTGAGGTGGGAGTGCAGTGTGTGTGTGAGGTGGGAGTGCAGTGTGTGTGTGAGGTGGGAGTGCAGTGTGTGTGTGAGGTGGGAGTGCAGTGTGTGTGTGAGGTGGGAGTGCAGTGTGTGTGTGAGGTGGGAGTGCAGTGTGTGTGTGAGGTGGGAGTGCAGTGTGTGTGTGAGGTGGGAGTGCAGTGTGTGTGTGAGGTGGGAGTGCAGTGTGTGTGTGAGGTGGGAGTGCAGTGTGTGTGTGAGGTGGGAGTGCAGTGTGTGTGTGAGGTGGGAGTGCAGTGTGTGTGTGAGGTGGGAGTGCAGTGTGTGTGTGAGGTGGGAGTGCAGTGTGTGTGTGAGGTGGGAGTGCAGTGTGTGTGTGAGGTGGGAGTGCAGTGTGTGTGTGAGGTGGGAGTGCAGTGTGTGTGTGAGGTGGGAGTGCAGTGTGTGTGTGAGGTGGGAGTGCAGTGTGTGTGTGAGGTGGGAGTGCAGTGTGTGTGTGAGGTGGGAGTGCAGTGTGTGTGTGAGGTGGGAGTGCAGTGTGTGTGTGAGGTGGGAGTGCAGTGTGTGTGTGAGGTGGGAGTGCAGTGTGTGTGTGAGGTGGGAGTGCAGTGTGTGTGTGAGGTGGGAGTGCAGTGTGTGTGTGAGGTGGGAGTGCAGTGTGTGTGTGAGGTGGGAGTGCAGTGTGTGTGTGAGGTGGGAGTGCAGTGTGTGTGTGAGGTGGGAGTGCAGTGTGTGTGTGAGGTGGGAGTGCAGTGTGTGTGAGGTGGGAGTGCAGTGTGTGTGTGAGGTGGGAGTGCAGTGTGTGTGTGTGTGAGGTGGGAGTGCAGTGTGTGTGTGAGGTGGGAGTGCAGTGTGTGTGTGAGGTGGGAGTGCAGTGTGTGTGTGTGTGAGGTGGGAGTACATTGTGTGTGAGGTGGGAGTGCAGTGTGTGTGTGAGGTGGGAGTGCAGTGTGTGTGTGAGGTGGGAGTGCAGTGTGTGTGTGAGGTGGGAGTGCAGTGTGTGTGTGAGGTGGTAGTGGGACAGTGTGTGTGTGTGTGAGGTGGTGAGTGCAGTGTGTGTGTGAGGTGGGAGTGCAGTGTGTGTGTGTGTGAGGTGGGAGTGCAGTGTGTGTGTGAGGTGGGAGTGCAGTGTGTGTGTGAGGTGAGAGTGCAGTGTGTGTGTGAGGTGGGAGTGCAGTGTGTGTGTGAGGTGGGAGTGCAGTGTGTGTGTGAGGTGGGAGTGCAGTGTGTGTGTGAGGTGGGAGTGCAGTGTGTGTGTGAGGTGGGAGTGCAGTGTGTGTGTGAGGTGAGAGTGCAGTGTGTGTGTGAGGTGGGAGTGCAGTGTGTGTGTGAGGTGGGAGTGCAGTGTGTGTGTAAGGTGGGAGTACAGTGTGTGTGTGAGGTGGGAGTGCAGTGTGTGTG
>NC_091317.1:21561911-21579411 GCF_038502225.1 Cherax quadricarinatus
CCTAAGCGACTCATCCCAAGACAAGATGTGAGATTTGATCTTGTAACCTGTAAGAAACTGATGAGGCATAATCTTAAGTGCACAGCGATCTCTGATCACATCCTTATCCAAGTCCACACTGGTACAAAGTTACTTGGGATAATAACACCAGACATAGCCAAGGTGAGGGTAATAACCCCAGACATAACCAAGGTGAGGGTAATAACCCCAGACATAACCAAGGTGAGGGTAATAACCCCAGACATAACCAAGGTGAGGGTAATAACCCCAGACATAACCAAGGTGAGGGTAATAACCCAAGATATAACCAAGGTGAGGGTAATAACCCCAGACATAACCAAGGTGAGGGTAATAACCCCAGACATAACCTACGTGAAAGGATGTTTAGTAAATTTACCTTTAATAATTAAAGAATTTACAAAGTGCAAAATAAATCAGACTCGACCTGGACAGCCGTCATCAGTACTCAACCCAAACTGAAGCACAGAAAAGCTGAACACAGCGATTTATCTGGAGTTTACCTTGGGGGGGGGATTACTGCCCCCGAGGCCCGGTCTACAAGACCAGTGTAAACCAAGCCCCACTGAGAAAGCTTAACAAGAATGAAGGAAACTTCACAGAAGGAAAACAGAGTTTGCTGAACTTACCAATAATATAAAATATCACAAGTAAATATAATCAACAGTGAGAAGGTGAAATTACTGAGGACAAATTCAGCTTTTATGTCGCAGGAGAGAAACACAATAACGAAAAACTACCAAATAAAGTTAGGAAAAATCCGGAATAAATCTTTCAAGAAGGAAAAAACTCCAAGTCAAAAACATTATCGTGTAGGTTTTCACTATTCAAATTAGCTTCATACACCGATAACAACAACGACACAAGTGAAATCCTGTAAGAAGACCACAACACTTCAACTCTCTTAACTCCGGTGACATGAGTGTTGATGACCCAGATTCTTCACCTCTGCTCACTCTTAAATTTTACATCCGACATTAACACAAATCCACAGACTTTGAAAATAGAAGGTGACAGGTTGGCCAGGCACGCAGCACCTGGTCCCGAGTTTTAGAAATCAGTATTCGTAAAAGTAACACAGAATAACACTAACACGAGTACTCAGTGTACTTAGATTCGAGAGAAATCCCAGAGTCATTAAAAAAATGTACACTGTAGCCGCTCTTTACAAAAGAGACAACAGACAGATGGTAAAATATACTAATATCTGTAGCACTAACCTCATATATCTTAAAAAAAATCTTCGTGAAAGTGGTGAGACGCGGGTTTAATGACAGTGGAAAAGTATGAACAATACTGCACATGTCAACACATGTCAACATGGACTTAAAGCTCAGAGATCATGTCTCTCGTAATTACTGGATAATTAAGACAACCATCGCCGAGGTTTTGGCCAACCTGGATTTTGCAAATGTATTTGTTAAATGTAATCATGGAATTATAGCCCGTTAAATGAAGTTAATAAGAACTGTGGGGAAAGTTGATGAGTTAGCCACAGTTCCTTGAAGGTCAATACTGAATGTAACTATGGTATGTCTGTGTCTAGCGTGGGAAATAATATTAGGAGAAAAATAAATAATGAAAATGAACGTCATAGGAATGTAGTCAGAAGCCTGAGGTCTGTCACCCACTGTGATAATATGGAAGAAGACAAGCAAGTACTGACTGATGTTGTAGTAGCCAGGCTTAGGTTTGGTTACAAGTACTGACTGATGTTGTAGTAGCCAGACTTAGGCTTGGTTACAAGTACTGACTGATGTTGTAGTAGCCAGGCTTAGGTTTGGTTACAAGTACTGACTGATGTTGTAGTAGCCAGGCTTAGGTTTGGTTACAAGTACTGACTGATGTTGTAGTAGCCAGGCTTAGGTTTGGTTACAAGTACTGACTGATGTTGTAGTGGCCAGGCTTAGACTTGGTTACAAGTACTGACTGATGTTGTAGTAGCCAGGCTTAGACTTGGTTACAAGTACTGACTGATGTTGTAGTAGCCAGGCTTAGGTTTGGTTACAAGTACTGACTGATGTTGTAGTAGCCAGGCTTAGGCTTGGTTACAAGTACTGACTGATGTTGTAGTAGCCAGGCTTAGACTTGGTTACAAGTACTGACTGATGTTGTAGTAGCCAGGCTTAGACTTGGTTACAAGTACTGACTGATGTTGTAGTAGCCAGGCTTAGGCTTGGTTACAAGTACTGACTGATGTTGTAGTAGCCAGGCTTAGGCTTGGTTACAAGTACTGACTGATGTTGTAGTAGCCAGGCTTAGGTTTGGTTACAAGTACTGACTGATGTTGTAGTAGCCAGGCTTAGGTTTGGTTACAAGTACTGACTGATGTTGTAGTGGCCAGGCTTAGACTTGGTTACAAGTACTGACTGATGTTGTAGTAGCCAGGCTTAGGCTTGGTTACAAGTACTGACTGATGTTGTAGTAGCCAGGCTTAGGTTTGGTTACAAGTACTGACTGATGTTGTAGTAGCCAGGCTTGGGTTTGGTTACAAGTACTGACTGATGTTGTAGTAGCCAGGCTTAGGCTTGGTTACAAGTACTGACTGAAGTTGTAGTAGCCAGGCTTAGACTTGGTTACAAGTACTGACTGATGTTGTAGTAGCCAGGCTTAGACTTGGTTACAAGTACTGACTGATGTTGTAGTAGCCAGGCTTAGGTTTGGTTACAAGTACTGACTGATGTTGTAGTAGCCAGGCTTAGGCTTGGTTACAAGTACTGACTGATGTTGTAGTAGCCAGGCTTAGACTTGGTTACAAGTACTGACTGATGTTGTAGTAGCCAGGCTTAGACTTGGTTACAAGTACTGACTGATGTTGTAGTAGCCAGGCTTAGGCTTGGTTACAAGTACTGACTGATGTTGTAGTAGCCAGGCTTAGGCTTGGTTACAAGTACTGATTGATGTTGTAGTAGCCAGGCTTAGACTTGGTTACAAGTACTGACTGATGTTGTAGTAGCCAGGCTTAGGCTTGGTTACAAGTACTGACTGATGTTGTAGTAGCCAGACTTAGGCTTGGTTACAAGTACTGACTGATGTTGTAGTAGCCAGACTTAGGCTTGGTTACAAGTACTGACTGATGTTGTAGTAGCCAGACTTAGGCTTGGTTACAAGTACTGACTGATGTTGTAGTAGCCAGGCTTAGACTTGGTTACGAGTACTGACTGAAGTTGTAGTAGCCAGGCTTAGGCTTGGTTACAAGTACTGACTGATGTTGTAGTAGCCAGACTTAGGCTTGGTTACAAGTACTGACTGATGTTGTAGCAGCCAGAATTAGGCTTGGTTACAAGTACTGACTGATGTTGTAGTAGCCAGACTTAGTCTTGGTTACAAGTACTGACTGATGTTGTAGTAGCCAGACTTAGGCTTGGTTACAAGTACTGACTGATGTTGTAGTAGCCAGACTTAGGCTTGGTTACAAGTACTGACTGATGTTGTAGTAGCCAGACTTAGGCTTGGTTACAAGTACTGACTGATGTTGTAGTAGCCAGACTTAGGCTTGGTTACAAGTACTGACTGATGTTGTAGTAGCCAGACTTAGGCTTGGTTACAAGTACTGACTGATGTTGTAGTAGCCAGACTTAGGCTTGGTTACAAGTACTGACTGATGTTGTAGTAGCCAGACTTAGGCTTGGTTACAAGTACTGACTGATGTTGTAGTAGCCAGACTTAGGCTTGGTTACAAGTACTGACTGATGTTGTAGTAGCCAGACTTAGACTTGGTTACAAGTACTGACTGATGTTGTAGTAGCCAGACTTAGGCTTGGTTACAAGTACTGACTGATGTTGTAGTAGCCAGACTTAGGCTTGGTTACAAGTACTGACTGATGTTGTAGTAGCCAGACTTAGGCTTGGTTACAAGTACTGACTGATGTTGTAGTAGCCAGGCTTAGGCTTGGTTACAAGTACTGACTGATGTTGTAGTAGCCAGGCTTAGGTTTGGTTACAAGTACTGACTGATGTTGTAGTAGCCAGGCTTAGGTTTGGTTACAAGTACTGACTGATGTTGTAGTGGCCAGGCTTAGACTTGGTTACAAGTACTGACTGATGTTGTAGTAGCCAGGCTTAGGCTTGGTTACAAGTACTGACTGATGTTGTAGTAGCCAGGCTTAGGTTTGGTTACAAGTACTGACTGATGTTGTAGTAGCCAGGCTTGGGTTTGGTTACAAGTACTGACTGATGTTGTAGTAGCCAGGCTTAGGCTTGGTTACAAGTACTGACTGAAGTTGTAGTAGCCAGGCTTAGACTTGGTTACAAGTACTGACTGATGTTGTAGTAGCCAGGCTTAGACTTGGTTACAAGTACTGACTGATGTTGTAGTAGCCAGGCTTAGGTTTGGTTACAAGTACTGACTGATGTTGTAGTAGCCAGGCTTAGGCTTGGTTACAAGTACTGACTGATGTTGTAGTAGCCAGGCTTAGACTTGGTTACAAGTACTGACTGATGTTGTAGTAGCCAGGCTTAGACTTGGTTACAAGTACTGACTGATGTTGTAGTAGCCAGGCTTAGGCTTGGTTACAAGTACTGACTGATGTTGTAGTAGCCAGGCTTAGGCTTGGTTACAAGTACTGACTGATGTTGTAGTAGCCAGGCTTAGACTTGGTTACAAGTACTGACTGATGTTGTAGTAGCCAGGCTTAGGCTTGGTTACAAGTACTGACTGATGTTGTAGTAGCCAGACTTAGGCTTGGTTACAAGTACTGACTGATGTTGTAGTAGCCAGACTTAGGCTTGGTTACAAGTACTGACTGATGTTGTAGTAGCCAGACTTAGGCTTGGTTACAAGTACTGACTGATGTTGTAGTAGCCAGGCTTAGACTTGGTTACGAGTACTGACTGAAGTTGTAGTAGCCAGGCTTAGGCTTGGTTACAAGTACTGACTGATGTTGTAGTAGCCAGACTTAGGCTTGGTTACAAGTACTGACTGATGTTGTAGTAGCCAGACTTAGGCTTGGTTACAAGTACTGACTGATGTTGTAGTAGCCAGACTTAGGCTTGGTTACAAGTACTGACTGATGTTGTAGTAGCCAGACTTAGGCTTGGTTACAAGTACTGACTGATGTTGTAGTAGCCAGACTTAGGCTTGGTTACAAGTACTGACTGATGTTGTAGTAGCCAGACTTAGGCTTGGTTACAAGTACTGACTGATGTTGTAGTAGCCAGACTTAGACTTGGTTACAAGTACTGACTGATGTTGTAGTAGCCAGACTTAGGCTTGGTTACAAGTACTGACTGATGTTGTAGTAGCCAGACTTAGGCTTGGTTACAAGTACTGACTGATGTTGTAGTAGCCAGACTTAGGCTTGGTTACAAGTACTGACTGATGTTGTAGTAGCCAGGCTTAGGCTTGGTTACAAGTACTGACTGATGTTGTAGTAGCCAGACTTAGGCTTGGTTACAAGTACTGATGATGTTGTAGTAGCCAGACTTAGGCTTGGTTACAAGTACTGACTGATGTTGTAGTAGCCAGACTTAGGCTTGGTTACAAGTACTGACTGATGTTGTAGTAGCCAGACTTAGGCTTGGTTACAAGTACTGACTGATGTTGTAGTAGCCAGACTTAGGCTTGGTTACAAGTACTGACTGATGTTGTAGTAGCCAGACTTAGTCTTGGTTACAAGTACTGACTGATGTTGTAGTAGGCAGGCTTAGGCTTGGTTACAAGTACTGACTGATGTTGTAGTAGCCAGACTTAGGCTTGGTTACAAGTACTGACTGATGTTGTAGTAGCCAGACTTAGACTTGGTTACAAGTACTGACTGATGTTGTAGTAGCCAGACTTAGGCTTGGTTACAAGTACTGACTGATGTTGTAGTAGCCAGACTTAGGCTTGGTTACAAGTACTGACTGATGTAGTGGCCAGACTTAGGCTTGGTTACAAGTACTGACTGATGTAGTGGCCAGACTTAGGCTTGGTTACAAGTACTTCCGGCAGTTTGGTAGACACACAGAGGATGATCAAACTAAATTCAAAGTATGTGTTCAGTCTTATGGTCACTTTGTTGAACACTTTGTGCTTCATTGTTCACGTATTGAGGAATATGGAGAAAGACAGTATGTGATAAGCTACTAGATATAATAACCAAATATCCTAAAGTTGCTTGCAAAAGATAAGACAACTGTAGAAATAAATATCCGTCCTGTGGACGGTAGTGCAAGAGCACTACCGTCCACAGGATGGATACGGTTTGCACAATAAACTAGCCACTTCGGCTGCAAAATCTAATCTTTTCACGGAAGTAACCACCACCACCACCATCACCACCACCACCACCACCATAACCACCACCACCACCACCACCACCACCACCACCACCATCACCACCACCACCACCACCACCACCACCACCACCACCACCACCACCTCCATCACCACCATCTAACCACCGCCTCGCACCAGTATAAAATAGCCCTCTGGCCAGCAGGAAGCTCCCTGCTGACCTTGCCTGGCAGACACCAAGACCAAGAGAGCGCCAGACCAGCCTGATCGTCACCATCAAAGTCAAGAGACGAGGCTTTCGAAGCAGCTGGCGAGGGCAAAATAACCTTTAACGAGCTACGGTTTCGGACGAGTTCATCTGTGGCTCGACGGTGGGTGTTCTGTGGAAGGGGGAAGGGTTAAGGGGAAGGGGGAATGGTAAGGGGGAGGGTAAGGGGGTTAGTGTACTTGCTGTTTTTGTAGAGAATAAATGGAGACACCAGCTGATATTGTGTAAACACTCGCAGTGTGCTGCTACTTCATTCTAAACTAAATTAATTCTTATTGAATAATGCTGGTAAAGTGCTAGTTTATTAACAGAGTTGTAGCTGTGTGAGCACACTGACTGCTGGAGTCAAGGAGCATAGGCCAGTAGGCCTACTGCAGTACTCATCAATTCTTTCGTTTTATTGCTGATAGGCTAACTTTAGTCCTCCTTGCAGGTGAATAAGATACGTGTGCTGCATTTGGATATCTTCGGTAAGGAGACGTTTCTCCAGCCAGTGGATTTATCAGTCCTGTGTAGAGAATATCACTGCGCGCGTGACGAGTTAGTTTAAGGTGTTCAGTCTCTCAATCTGAGTTTCTGATATATATATATATATATATATATATATATATATATATATATATATATATATATATACATATTTTAAGAAAAAGAGGATAAATAAGTATACACGATATGATGTAGGGAGAAATGACAGTAGTTTGTTGGATTATGTATTGGTAGATAAAAGACTGTTGAGTAGACTTCAGGATGTACATGTTTATAGAGGGGCCACAGATATATCAGATCACTTTCTAGTTGTAGCTACACTGAGAGTAAAAGGTAGATGGGATACAAGGAGAATAGAAGCATCAGGGAAGAGAGAGGTGAAGGTTTATAAACTAAAAGAGGAGGCAGTTAGGGTAAGATATAAACAGCTATTGGAGGATAGATGGGCTAATGAGAGCATAGGCAATGGGGTCGAAGAGGTATGGGGTAGGTTTAAAAATGTAGTGTTAGAGTGTTCAGCAGAAGTTTGTGGTTACAGGAAAGTGGGTGCAGGAGGGAAGAGGAGCGATTGGTGGAATGATGATGTAAAGAGAGTAGTAAGGGAGAAAAAGTTAGCATATGAGAAGTTTTTACAAAGTAGAAGTGATGCAAGGAGGGAAGAGTATATGGAGAAAAAGAGAGAAGTTAAGAGAGTGGTGAAGCAATGTAAAAAGAGAGCAAATGAGAGAGTGGGTGAGATGTTATCAACAAATTTTGTTGAAAATAAGAAAAAGTTTTGGAGTGAGATTAACAAGTTAAGAAAGCCTAGAGAACAAATGGATTTGTCAGTTAAAAATAGGAGAGGAGCGTTATTAAATGGAGAGTTAGAGGTATTGGGAAGATGGAAGGAATATTTTGAGGAATTGTTAAATGTTGATGAAGATAGGGAAGCTGTGATTTCGTGTATAGGGCAAGGAGGAATAACATCTTGTAGGAGTGAGGAAGAGCCAGTTGTGAGTGTGGGGGAAGTTCGTGAGGCAGTAGGTAAAATGAAAGGGGGTAAGGCAGCCGGGATTGATGGGATAAAGATAGAAATGTTAAAAGCAGGTGGGGATATAGTTTTGGAGTGGTTGGTGCAATTATTTAATAAATGTATGGAAGAGGGTAAGGTACCTAGGGATTGGCAGAGAGCATGCATAGTTCCTTTGTATAAAGGCAAAGGGGATAAAAGAGAGTGCAAAAATTATAGGGGGATAAGTCTGTTGAGTGTACCTGGTAAAGTGTATGGTAGAGTTAAAATTGAAAGAATTAAGAGTAAGACGGAGAATAGGATAGCAGATGAACAAGGAGGCTTTAGGAAAGGTAGGGGGTGTGTGGACCAGGTGTTTACAGTGAAACATATAAGTGAACAGTATTTAGATAAGGCTAAAGAGGTCTTTGTGGCATTTATGGATTTGGAAAAGGCGTATGACAGGGTGGATAGGGGGGCAATGTGGCAGATGTTGCAAGTGTATGGTGTAGGAGGTAGGTTACTGAAAGCAGTGAAGAGTTTTTACGAGGATAGTGAGGCTCAAGTTAGAGTATGTAGGAAAGAGGGAATTTTTTTCCCAGTAAAAGTAGGCCTTAGACAAGGATGTGTGATGTCACCGTGGTTGTTTAATATATTTATAGATGGGGTTGTAAGAGAAGTAAATGCGAGGGTCTTGGCAAGAGGCGTGGAGTTAAAAGATAAAGAATCACACACAAAGTGGGAGTTGTCACAGCTGCTCTTTGCTGATGACACTGTGCTCTTGGGAGATTCTGAAGAGAAGTTGCAGAGATTGGTGGATGAATTTGGTAGGGTGTGCAAAAGAAGAAAATTAAAGGTGAATACAGGAAAGAGTAAGGTTATGAGGATAACAAAAAGATTAGGTGATGAAAGATTGAATATCAGATTGGAGGGAGAGAGTATGGAGGAGGTGAACGTATTCAGATATTTGGGAGTGGACGTGTCAGCGGATGGGTCTATGAAAGATGAGGTGAATCATAGAATTGATGAGGGAAAAAGAGTGAGTGGTGCACTTAGGAGTCTGTGGAGACAAAGAACTTTGTCCTTGGAGGCAAAGAGGGGAATGTATGAGAGTATAGTTTTACCAACGCTCTTATATGGGTGTGAAGCGTGGGTGATGAATGTTGCAGCGAGGAGAAGGCTGGAGGCAGTGGAGATGTCATGTCTGAGGGCAATGTGTGGTGTGAATATAATGCAGAGAATTCGTAGTTTGGAAGTTAGGAGGAGGTGCGGGATTACCAAAACTGTTGTCCAGAGGGCTGAGGAAGGGTTGTTGAGGTGGTTCGGACATGTAGAGAGAATGGAGCGAAACAGAATGACTTCAAGAGTGTATCAGTCTGTAGTGGAAGGAAGGCGGGGTAGGGGTCGGCCTAGGAAGGGTTGGAGGGAGGGGGTAAAGGAGGTTTTGTGTGCGAGGGGCTTGGACTTCCAGCAGGCATGCGTGAGCGTGTTTGATAGGAGTGAATGGAGACAAATGGTTTTTAATACTTGACGTGCTGTTGGAGTGTGAGCAAAGTAACATTTATGAAGGGATTCAGGGAAACCGGCAGGCCGGACTTGAGTCCTGGAGATGGGAAGTACAGTGCCTGCACTCTGAAGGAGGGGTGTTAATGTTGCAGTTTAAAAACTGTAGTGTAAAGCACCCTTCTGGCAAGACAGTGATGGAGTGAATGATGGTGAAAGTTTTTCTTTTTCGGGCCACCCTGCCTTGGTGGGAATCGGCCGGTGTGATAATAAAAAAAATAAAAAAAAATATATATATATATATATATATATATATATATATATATATATATATATATATATATATATATATATATATATATATATATATATATATATATATATATATGTATATATATATATATATATATATTTATATATATGTTTGTGTGTGTGTGTGTGTGTGTGTGTGTGTGTGTGTGTGTACTTAGTTTCCACAACGTGCCTAATTACACAACAACTAAGCATAAATTAGGTGGTGAGGGTGGCAGGTCAGATACAGCTGCCTCTCACATATCCTCGAGGAGGGTGCTAGTATTCCCGGGGGCGCCGCCCCCTAACATTCCTGTGGGCGTCCCTGCGTGAGGTCCTGACGCCCTGGGCGTGAGCCTAACTCTTTGTATCTCACTTTCCCCTTCCATTATCTCTCTATCTCTGTCTTCCCCTCTCTTATCTCCCTCGTCATCTCCTCGTCTTCTGCTTCTCCTCCCCTCGTTACCCACTAGCTTAGAGCCGCCTGGGAGGGGTTAGGGGGAGAGGAGAGGGATGTTAAGGCAGGGGATAGGCCTTCCACAACCCCTTCCCCTCGTTTCCCCTCATTCCCTTTGGCGCCAGTGGTTACAGCGTGTGGTCTGAGCGGCACACCTCCGACCTTCCCCCTCCCCTATTTACCTATCTGACGCCCCCTCCCTATTGACCTATCCGACATCCCACTACCTCTTTTACTTACTTCAGTGGTCTGCCTTCCCTACCCAGTGCCCATGTCAGTCCTGTCTTTGAAGTTGCTGACATCGTCATTTCCTTACTGACCTTGACGTAGCTACTGACCTTAACGTAGCTACTGACCTTGACGTAGCTACTGACACTGACGTAGCTACTGAAACTGAGGTAGCTACTGACACTGACGTAGCTACTGACACTGACGTAGCTACTGACACTGACGTAGCTACTGACACTGACGTAGCTACTGATATCCTCATTACCTTACTGAATTCTCCCAGCTTAGGCTGACAACTGAAGTCTCCCAGCTCAGACTGGCAAACATGAAGTCTCCCAGTTCAAGCTGACAGATATCAATACCAGAAATAAGACATCCCACACACTATGTAACGTGGTATAACAGGGGAAACATATCTTTTGTTCCCACTGTGTAACTGTCACACTGAGAGAGAGAGAGAGAGAGAGAGAGAGAGAGAGAGAGAGAGAGAGAGAGAGAGAGAGAGAGAGAGAGAGAGAGAGTTGCAAGGATAGATTAAGCTTCCCAGAAGGTAACCTACACTTCACCAGGTTCTTGATAAACTCTACCTGTGTGATAATAAAGTCCCATTGTAGGGTAATAAAGTCCCATTGTAGGGTAATAAAGTCCCATTGTGAGGTAATAAAGTCCCATTGTAGGGTAATAAAGTCCCATTGTAGGGTAATAAAGTCCCATTGTAGGGTAATAAAGTCCCATTGTGAGGTAATAAAGTCCCATTGTAGGGTAATAAAGTCCCATTGTAGGGTAATAAAGTCCCATTGTGAGGTAATAAAGTCCCATTGTAGGGTAATAAAGTCCCATTGTAGGGTAATAAAGTCCCATTGTGAGGTAATAAAGCCAAAGTGTTGATTAAATGCCTCAAAATAAGAATTTTTCTCTAAAATGCCCAGAAATCCTCAGTTGTGTGAATGCATCTTTGTCTAAAGTCAGTATCTAATTCAATGTCTAATTCAGTGTCTAAATGCATTTATTCCAGTGAACTAATGTTTGAAAGAATTTTAAATCATCTGTTGTTTGTATGTGTCTACAAATAAAGTAACGTGTCTACAGATGAAGTACAGGTCCCCGTACTGATGCTTGTGGAACCCCGCTTGTCACACCTGCCCATTCCGACGCCTCTCCCCTGACATCCACTCTGCTTCCTTCCTGTTAATAAACATTCAGTGACACGCTGTAAGGCCTTGTCAATGCTCTAGCTCCTGTCCCAGTCTCTTGTGCGGTGGTGTAAAATCTTGTACTCCGAGGATGCGTCTGTAGGAGTGTGTGGCAGGAGTGCACGAGTACAGGAGTGTGTGGCAGGAGTGCGCGAGTGTAGGAGTGTGTGGCAGGAGTGCGCGAGTGCAGGAGTGTGTGGCAGGAGTGCGCGAGTACAGGAGTGTGTGGCAGGAGTGCACGAGTACAGGAGTGTGTGGCAGGAGTGCGCGAGTGTAGGAGTGTGTGGCAGGAGTGCGCGAGTACAGGAGTGTGTGGCAGGAGTGCGCGAGTGCAGGAGTGTGTGGCAGGAGTGCGCGAGTGCAGGAGTGTGTGGCAGGAGTGCACGAGTACAGGAGTGTGTGGCAGGAGTGCACGAGTACAGGAGTGTGTGGCAGGAGTGCACGAGTACAGGAGTGTGTGGCAGGAGTGCGCGAGTGTAGGAGTGTGTGGCAGGAGTGCGCGAGTGCAGGAGTGTGTGGCAGGAGTGCGCGAGTGCAGGAGTGTGTGGCAGGAGTGCACGAGTACAGGAGTGTGTGGCAGGAGTGCACGAGTACAGGAGTGTGTGGCAGGAGTGCACGAGTACAGGAGTGTGTGGCAGGAGTGCGCGAGTGTAGGAGTGTGTGGCAGGAGTGCGCGAGTGCAGGAGTGTGTGGCAGGAGTGCGCGAGTGCAGGAGTGTGTGGCAGGAGTGCGCGAGTGTAGGAGTGTGTGGCAGGAGTGCGCGAGTACAGGAGTGTGTGGCAGGAGTGCACGAGTACAGGAGTGTGTGGCAGGAGTGCACGAGTACAGGAGTGTGTGGCAGGAGTGCGCGAGTGTAGGAGTGTGTGGCAGAAGTGCGCGAGTACAGGAGTGTGTTGCAGGAGTGCGCGAGTGCAGGAGTGTGTGGCAGGAGTGCGCGAGTGCAGGAGTGTGTGGCAGGAGTGCACGAGTACAGGAGTGTGTGGCAGGAGTGCACGAGTACAGGAGTGTGTGGCAGGAGTGCACGAGTACAGGAGTGTGTGGCAGGAGTGCGCGAGTGTAGGAGTGTGTGGCAGGAGTGCGCGAGTGCAGGAGTGTGTGGCAGGAGTGCGCGAGTGCAGGAGTGTGTGGCAGGAGTGCACGAGTACAGGAGTGTGTGGCAGGAGTGCGCGAGTACAGGAGTGTGTGGCAGGAGTGCTCGAGTTCAGGAGTGTGTGGCAGGAGTGCACGAGTACAGGAGTGTGTGGCAGGAGTGCACGAGTACAGGAGTGTGTGGCAGGAGTGCGCGAGTGTAGGAGTGTGTGGCAGGAGTGCGCGAGTGCAGGAGTGTGTGGCAGGAGTGCGCGAGTGCAGGAGTGTGTGGCAGGAGTGCGCGAGTGTAGGAGTGTGTGGCAGGAGTGCGCGAGTACAGGAGTGTGTGGCAGGAGTGCACGAGTACAGGAGTGTGTGGCAGGAGTGCACGAGTACAGGAGTGTGTGGCAGGAGTGCGCGAGTGTAGGAGTGTGTGGCAGGAGTGCGCGAGTACAGGAGTGTGTGGCAGGAGTGCGCGAGTGCAGGAGTGTGTGGCAGGAGTGCGCGAGTGCAGGAGTGTGTGGCAGGAGTGCACGAGTACAGGAGTGTGTGGCAGGAGTGCGCGAGTGTAGGAGTGTGTGGCAGGAGTGCGCGAGTGCAGGAGTGTGTGGCAGGAGTGCACGAGTACAGGAGTGTGTGGCAGGAGTGCACGAGTACAGGAGTGTGTGGCAGGAGTGCACGAGTACAGGAGTGTGTGGCAGGAGTGCGCGAGTGCAGGAGTGTGTGGCAGGAGTGCACGAGTACAGGAGTGTGTGTGGCAGGAGTGCACGAGTACAGGAGTGTGTGGCAGGAGTGCGCGAGTGCAGGAGTGTGTGGCAGGAGTGCACGAGTACAGGAGTGTGTGGCAGGAGTGCGCGAGTGCAGGATTGTGTGGTAGGAGTGCGCGAGTACAGGAGTGTGTGGCAGGAGTGCGCGAGTACAGGAGTGTGTGGCAGGAGTGCACGAGTACAGGAGTGTGTGGCAGGAGTGCGCGAGTACAGGAGTGTGTGGCAGGAGTGCGCGAGTGCAGGAGTGTGTGGCAGGAGTGCACGAGTACAGGAGTGTGTGGCAGGAGTGCGCGAGTACAGGAGTGTGTGGCAGGAGTGCACGAGTACAGGAGTGTGTGGCAGGAGTGCACGAGTACAGGAGTGTGTGGCAGGAGTGCGCGAGTGCAGGAGTGTGTGGCAGGAGTGCACGAGTACAGGAGTGTGTGGCAGGAGTGCGCGAGTACAGGAGTGTGCGCATTTGTATGTTCGTACGGGTGTGTGAGCACAGAATTCTGCGTACGCGTGTAGGGAGGTAGCGTGAGCTGCGTAGTGTTTGCGTAAGAGGATAGCCAGAGGTTTAGTTACGCTGGGCTGTGTGAGGAACAGCCAGTGAACATAGAAGTAGTCACAAATATCAACTAGACAAACATCAACTAGACACAAACATCAACTAGACAAACATCAACTAGACAAACATCAACTAGACACAAACATCAACTAGACAAACATCAACTAGACAAACATCAACTAGACACAAACATCAACTAGACAAACATCAACTAGACAAACATCAACTAGACAAACATCAACTAGACACAAACATCAACTAGACAAACATCAACTAGACACAAACATCAACTAGACAAACATCAACTAGACACAAACATCAACTAGACAAACATCAACTAGACAAACATCAACTAGACACAAACATCAACTAGACAAACATCAACTAGACACAAACATCAACTAGACAAACATCAACTAGACAAACATCAACTAGACACAAACATCAACTAGACACAAACATCAACTAGACAAACATCAACTAGACACAAACATCAACTAGACAAACATCAACTAGACACAAACATCAACTAGACAAACATCAACTAGACACAAACATCAACTAGACAAACATCAACTAGACACAAACATCAACTAGACACAAACATCAACTAGACACAAACATCAACTAGACAAACATCAACTAGACACAAACATCAGCTGGACACAAACATCAACTAGACACAAACATCAACTAGACACAAACATCAGCTGGACACAAACATCAACTAGACACAAACATCAACTAGACAAACATCAACTAGACACAAACATCAACTAGACAAACATCAACTAGACACAAACATCAACTAGACAAACATCAACTAGACACAAACATCAACTAGACAAACATCAACTAGACACAAACATCAACTAGACACAAACATCAGCTGGATACAAACGTCAACTAGACATAAACATCAACTAGACACAAACATCAGCTGGACACAAACATCAACTGGACACAAACATCTACTAGACACAAACATCAATTAGACACAAACATCAGCTGGATACAAACGTCAACTAGACACAAACATCAACTAGACACAAACATCAGCTGGATACAAACGTCAACTAGACACAAACATCAACTAGACACAAACATCAGCTGGACACAAACATCAACTGGACACAAACATCTACTAGACACAAACATCAATTAGACACAAACATCAGCTGGATACAAACGTCAACTAGACACAAACATCAACTAGACACAAACATCAATTAGACACAAACATCAGCTGGATACAAACGTCAACTAGACACAAACATCAACTAGACACAAACATCAACTAGGCACTGTTTGAGACACGAACATCAACTAAAACACTAACACGGAAGAACAAACATCAAGGACCACAATGGAAGTAAGTCACCCTGACTGACTTTCTTGGGTTATCCCAGGTTCTCTACACATATGCTGCTATGTATGATAATCTGTGTAAGTGTATTTGTATATACCTGAATAAACTTACTTAAGAGACAAGAACAATGAACAAGAAAACTAAACATCAACACAAGTAACAACCAGGAGGTATAACCGGTTTGTACCATAACAAGAGAATTACTAAAACAGAGGACCATGATCCCAGGAGGACCATGGGTCCAGGAGGACCATGGGTCCAGGAAGACCATGGGTCCAGGAAGACCATGGGTCCAGGAGGACCATGGGTCCAGGAAGACCATGGGTCCAGGAGGACCATGGGTCCAGGAGGGCCATGGGTCCAGGAAGACCATGGGTCCAGGAAGACCATGGGTCCAGGAGGACCATGGTCCCAGGACCATGGTCCCAGGAGGACCATGGATCACAGTGACACAATAACAACAATACAACCAACACTGCTATAAAAAATAATTGCCAGGACATATTGCTTTTTGTCAAATAATTGAGATGTTGGTTGATAGGATCCGGAACCCACTGGGGGATCTGATCTCATACTGTCTTGTTAGTTCTAAGTTATCCCCCACCCTTTTTTTTAATCTGACCCCCTCCCCACAACAAAAGGCTATTGTGAAAGAGTTGTGCTAGGGAGGGGGGAGGGGAGACAGGGAGAGGGGAAGGTAGAGAGGGAGACAAGAAGGGGGAGGGGAAGGTAGAGAGGGAGACAAGAAGGGGAGGGGGAGGGGGGGAGGGAGGAGGTGGAGGGGGGAGGGGGGAGTTGTGGGGGAGGGGGAGGGGGTAGGGGGAGGGGGGGGGGAGGGGGGGTCGTACTGGGCTGGTCGTTGCTGTGGCACTCAGGGCGACTCTGATGAAGAGGTTGTGTCAATTTGTTTATCTGATTTGAGGTGAATTCAATAGCACGGTTGACTGTAAAAAAAAAAAAAAAAAGAAAAAAAAATAGCTCCCTTTCGCTTTCTCTCTCTTTTGAAGTTTGTCTGTGTGTAACTTCTGTCTCTACTACTCTCACCACCACCACCACCACCACCACCATCTTCACTTCAACCAGCACCACCACAACAACACATACCAACCTAGCGACGTCAACCTTCACCAACCACCACCACCACCACAGCACCTAGCAACCTAGCACCGTCAACTTTCACCAACCACAACAACCTAGCACCGTCAACTTTCACCAACCACAACCACCACCACAACACCTACCGACCTAGCACCGTCAACCTTCACCAACCACCACCACCACCACCACCACCACCACCACCACCACCACCACCACCACAGCACCTACCGACCCACCACCGTCAACCTTCACCAGCCACCACCACCACAATAATCTCTACCACCGGAGACCACCACAATCAACCATCACTTCTTACTAGTTCAAATACTGTATCAGTCTTCATGTTTACTTGTAAACACCGGGTCAACCTTTTTATCTCTGCCATTTAAAGACTAGAGATTTAAATGCTAGGTATTTAAATACTAGATATTTAATTAAAGCTAAGGATTTTAAGAATAGGAATTTAAAGATTAGGGATTTAAAGACAAGCGATTTAAACACTAGGGATATAAACACAAGGAATTCAGAGACTATTGATTTAAAGACTAAAGATTTATAGACCAGGGATTTGATGCGTTCTGTGAATATTCCTTCTGTATCCTGGGAAGGATGTTAAGGGATTTGTGTTGTAAGCAAATTTAGGATATTTGCTAAATAAGTTTGGCATATTATTCTTCATTATTAATATACCTGGACATATCACATAGATTATTTTACTGTTTGTCACTATATTCCTCAATAATCGGACAATGAAGAGCGGTCGAGAAAATGACGTTAAAACTAAACTGGAAAACACACAGAGAACCTTCACAGCTGCATAAACACAGTCAAGCACCTAAATTACTGGGAGTGCTTGAAGTCACATGTGAGTGTACTCCCTAGAAAGAGGGCCAGAAAGATACATCATAATCTACACCTGGAAAATTCTGGAGAGATTGGTCCTATATCTGCACACTGAAATTACGACTTATGAACACAAGAGGCCTGGCAGACGGTGCA
>NC_091317.1:21584411-21596911 GCF_038502225.1 Cherax quadricarinatus
ACCTCTCCGTCTTTCTGGAGTCCCTTCTGTCTCCTCTGTGAACACTTCTTTGAATCTCTTGTTGAGTTCTTCACATACTTCCCGGTCATTTCCTGTTGTCTCTCCTCCTTCCTTCCTTAGCCTGATTACCTGGTCCTTGACTGTTGTTTTCCTCCTGATGTGGCTGTACAACAGTTTCGGGTCAGATTTGGCTTTCGCTGCTATGTCATTTTCATATTGTCTTTGGGCCTCCCTTCTTATCTGTGCATATTCATTTCTGGCTCTACGACTGTTCTCCTTATTCTCCTGGGTCCTTTGCCTTCTATATTTCTTCCATTCCCTAGCACACTTGGTTTTTGCCTCCCTGCACCTTTGGGTAAACCATGGGCTCATCCTGGCTTTTTCATTACTCCTGTTACCCTTGGGTACAAACCTCTCCTCAGCCTCCTTGCATTTTATTGCTACATATTCCATCATCTCATTAACTGGTTTCCCTGCCAGTTCTCTGCCCCACTGAACCCCGTTCAGGTAGTTCCTCATTCCTGTGTAGTCCCCTTTCTTGTAGTTTGGCTTCATTCGTCCTGGCCTTCCTGCTTCTCCCTCCACTTGTAGCTCTACTGTGTATTCGAAGCTTACAACCACATGGTCACTGGCCCCAAGGGGTCTTTCATATGTGATGTCCTCGATATCTGCACTACTGAAGGTGAATACTAAGTCCAGCCTTGCTGGTTCATCCTCTCCTCTCTCTCTGTGTGTATGTGTGTGTGTGTGTGTATGTGTGTGTGAATGTGTGTGTGTGTGTATGTGTGTGTGTGTGTGTGTGTATGTGTGTGTGTGTGTTTGTGTGTGTGTATGTGTGTGTATGTGTGTGTGTGTGTGTGTGTGTGTGTGTGTATGTGTGTGTGTGTGTGTGTGTGTGTGTGTGAGCAACGTACTTACATTTTCCTCTCCTGTCCTTATCTTCTCCTCACTGTCCTTGTCTTCTCCTCACTGTCCTTATCTTCTCCTCACTGTCCTTATCTTCTCCTCACTGTCCTTGTCTTCTCCTCACTGTCCTTATCTTCTCCTCACTGTCCTTATCTTCTCCTCACTGTCCTTATCTTCTCCTCACTGTCCTTATCTTCTCCTCACCGTCCTTGTCTTCTCCTCACCGTCCTTGTCTTCCACAGTGTGTCTGGCCGCCACTTTTGTTTACAATTCGTCATTGCAACAAACAACTTGAGCATCAAAAACAATAATCAACAATAATCTTTGCGTCACCCTGCGTCGGTCACGGCCCCGACGCAGGGTGACGCAAAGAAGAAAGCATATCCACCATCACTCTCTACCTCCCTGAGTTATCAGGCCACCCGGCACACCATCCCCCCCACTATCATGTCACCACAAATAGGAAATTCCTCCATAGGCCTATCAAGACTTTAAATTATTTTGTTGCCGGGTCCACACAAGACATCAGGGCCCTAAAATTTTACTTCAGGGGACCGGTAGCAACCAATGACCTTCAGGTGCCTTACTTCGGTCACACTCCAACAACCAGTTCAATCTCACAAACCTATGTCGCCCTTACGCACTCGCTCACTCCTACTGGACACTCCAGCAGTGAGATGAGTTTCTGTGAGACACTCTAGCAGTGAGATGAGTTCCTGTGAGACACTCCATCAGTGAACTGAGTTCCTGAGACACTCTAACAGTGAGGTAAGTTCCTGTGAGTCACTCTAGCAGTGAGGTAAGTTCCTGTGAGTCACTCTAGCAGTGAGGTAAGTTCCTGTGAGTCACTCTAGCAGTGAGGTAAGTTCCTGTGAGTCACTCTAGCAGTGAGGTAAGTTCCTGTGAGTCACTCTAGCAGTGAGGTAAGTTCCTGTGAGTCACTCTAGCAGTGAGGTAAGTTCCTGTGAGTCACTCTAGCAGTGACGTAAGTTCCTGTGAGTCACTCTAGCAGTGACGTAAGTTCCTGTGAGACACTCTAGCAGTGAGGTAAGCTCCTGTGAGACACTAGCAGCGAGGTAAGTTCCTGTGAGTCACTCTAGCAGTGAGGTAAGCTCCTATGAGACACTCTTGCAGTGAGATGAGTTCCTGTGAGTCACTCTAGCAGTGAGGTAAGTTCCTGTGAGACACTCTAGCAGTGAGGTAAGTTCCTGTGAGTCACTCTAGCAGTGAGGTTGGTTCCTGTGGGTCACTCTAGCAGTGAGGTAGGTTTCTGTGAGTCACTCTAGCAGTGAGATAAGTTCCCGTGAGTCACTCTAGCAATGAGATAAGTTCCTGTTAGTTACTCTAGCAGTGAGATAAGTTCCCGTGAGTCACTCTATGAGTGAGATAAGTTCTTGCGAGTACTCTAGCAGTGAGATAAGTTCCTGTGAGTCACTCTAGCAGTGAGATAAGTTCCTGTGAGTTACTCTAGCAGTGAGATAAGTTTTTGTGAGTTACTCTAGCAGTGAGATAAGTTTCTGTGAGTTACTCTAGCAGTGAGATAAGTTCCTGTGAGTTACTCTAGCAGTGAGATAAGTTCCCGTGAGTCACTCTAGCAGTGAGATAAGTTCTTGCGAGTACTCTAGCAGTGAGATAAGTTCCTGTGAGTCACTCTAGCAGTGAGATAAGTTCCTGCGAGTCACTCTAGCAGTGAGGTTGGTTCCTGTGGGTCACTCTAGCAGTGAGGTAGGTTTCTGTGAGTCACTCTAGCAATGAGATAAGTTCCTGTTAGTTACTCTAGCAGTGAGATAAGTTCTTGCGAGTACTCTAGCAGTGAGATAAGTTCCTGCGAGTACTCTAGCAGTGAGATAAGTTCCTGTGAGTCACTCTAGCAGTGAGATAAGTTCCTGCGAGTCACTCTAGCAGTGAGATAAGTTCCTGTGAGTCACTCTAGCAGTGAGGTAAGTTCCTGTGAGTCATCTAGCAGTGAGATAAGTTCTTGTGAGTACTCTAGCAGTGAGATAAGTTCCTGTGAGTCACTCTAGCAGTGAGGTAGGTTCCTGTGAGTCACTCTAGCAGTGAGATAAGTTCCTGTGAGTCACTCTAGCAGTGAGGTAAGTTCCTGTGAGTCATCTAGCAGTGAGATAAGTTCTTGTGAGTACTCTAGCAGTGAGATAAGTTCCTGTGAGTCACTCTAGCAGTGAGATAAGTTCCTGCGAGTCACTCTAGCAGTGAGATAAGTTCCTGTGAGTACTCTAGCAGTGAGATAAGTTCTTGTGAGTACTCTAGCAGTGAGATAAGTTCCTGTGAGTCACTCTAGCAGCGAGATAAGTTCTTGTGAGTCACTCTAACGGTGAACTGAGCTTTTAAAAGAGACTCCAGCAATTATACAGGAAATTTTCAACGCACTGTTCTAGAATGCCTCTTACTATTCTAGACATTGCTCAGGGAAAGCAGGCACTGCATTAAGAGACCAAGCACTGTTCCACAAGCTAAGGAAGAGAGAGAGAGAGAGAGAGAGAGAGAGAGAGAGAGAGAGAGAGAGAGAGAGAGAGAGAGAGAGAGAGAGAGAGAGAGAGAGAGAGAGAGAGAGAGAGAGAGAGAGAGAGAGAGAGAACACACACACACACACACACACACACACACACACACACACACACACCTGGTCAAACACATCAAGAAATTAGAGAAAGTGCAAAGGTTTGCAACAAGGCTAGTTCCAGAGCTTAGGGAAATGTCCTATGAATAAAGGTTAAGGGAAATCGGTCTGACAACACTGGAGGACATGAGGGTCAGGGGAGACATGATAACGACATACAAAATACTGCGTGGAATAGACAAGGTAGACAGAGACAGGATGTTACAGAAATGGGACACAGAAACAAGGGGTCACAATTGGAAGCTGAAGACTCAGATGAGTCAAAGGGATGTTAGGAAGTATTTCTTCAGTCATAGAGTAGTTAGGAAGTGGAATAGTCTGGCAAGCGATGTAGTGGAGGCAGGAGCTATACATAGTTTTAAGACGAGGTATGATAAAGCTCATGGAGCAGGGGGAGAGAGGACCTAGACGCGGTCGGTGAAGAGGCGGGGCCAGGAGCTGAGTCTCGACCCCTGCAACTACAATTAGGTGAGTACAATTAGGTGAGTACACACACACACACACACACACACACACACATACACACACATACACACACACACACACACACACATGAGATTCAAAGAAGTGTTCACAGAGGAGACAGAAGGGACTCCAGAAAGACGGAGAGGTGGGGTACATCACCATGTGCTGGACACAGTACACACAACCGAGGAAGAAGTGAAGAGGCTTCTGAGTGAGCTAGATACCTCAAAGGCAATGGGGCCGGATAACATCTCTCCATGGGTCCTGAGAGAGGGAGCAGAGGCGCTATGTGTACCCCTAATAACAATATTCAGTACATCTATCGAAACAGGGAGATTGCCTGAGGCATGGAAGACAGCAAATGTGGTCACAATCTTTAAAAAAGGAGAAAGACATGAAGCACTAAACTACAGACCAGTGTCACTGACATGTGGAAATAAATGGTATAAAATACCGACACAATGGCAATATAAACACAAATGCAGTATAATGTGATCCTTTATTGACTACGTTTCGCCCACACAGTGGGCTTTTTCAAGTCACAAACAGAACTACCTGGGGTGGAAGGAACGCGAGTATTTATAGTCCGGCTGAGGTCAGGGGAAGAATGCTGCATCTGATGATGTACCGAGTGGGGTTATAGAGTCTAAAAACTTGGGTAGCTTGGAAAGGAGATTGGATAAGTTTGTGAGCAGACCTTCTACAGTGTTCTTATGTGGGATAGCGATGAAGAAGTTTCTTGGCAAGTGGTTCCTTCCACCCCAGGTAGTTCTGTTTGTGACTTGAAAAAGCCCACTGTGTGGGCGAAACGTAGTCAATAAAGGATCACATTATACTGCATTTGTGTTTATATTGCCGTCACTGACATGTATAATATGCAAAATCATGGAGAAGATTATCAGGAGAAGAGTGGTGGAACATCTAGAAAGGAACGATCTCATCACCAGCAGCCAACATGGTTTCAGGGATGGGAAATCCTGTGTCACAAACCTACTGGAGTTCTATGACATGGTGACAGCAGTAAGACAAGAGAGAGAGGGGTGGGTAGATTGCATTTTCTTGGACTGCAAGAAGGCGTTTGACACAGTTCCACACAAGAGATTAGTGCAAAAACTGGAGGACCAAGCAGGGATAACAGGGAAGGCACTACAATGGATCAGGGAATACTTGTCAGGAAGACAGCAGCGAGTCATGGTACGTGGCGAGGTGTCAGAGTGTGCACCCGTGACCACAGGGGACCAGGCAGAACTACGAAGGGATCTGGACAGGCTGCAGACCTGGTCCAGCAATTGGCTCCTGGAGTTCAACCCCACCAAGTGCAAAGTCATGAAGATTGGGGAAGGCCAAAGAAGACCGCAGATGGAGCACAGTCTAGGGGGCCAGAGACTACAAACCTCACTCAAGGAAAAAGATCTTGGGGTGAGTATAACACCAGGCATATCTCCTGAAGCGCACGTCAACCAAATAACTGCTGCAGCATATGGGCGCCTAGCAAACATCAGAACAGCATTCCGACATCTTAATAAGGAATCGTTCAGGACCCTGTACACCGTGTACGTTAGGCCCATATTGGAGTATGCGGCACCAGTTTGGAACCCACAATTAGCCAAGCACGTAAAGAAACTAGAGAAAGTGCAAATGTTTTCAACAAGACTAGTCCAAGAGCTAAGAGGTATGTCCTACGAGGAGAGGTTAAGGGAAATCAAACTGACGACACTGGAGGACAGGGGAGATAGGGGGGACGTGATAACGACATACAAAATACTGAGAGGAATTGACAAGGTGGACAAAGACAGGATGTTCCAGAGATGGGACACAGCAACAAGGGGACACAGTTGGAAGTTGAAGACACAGATGAATCACAGGGATGTTAGGAAGTATTTCTTCAGCCACAGAGTAGTCAGGAAGTGGAATAGTTTGGGAAGCGATGTAGTGGAGGCAGGATCCATACATAGCTGTAAGCAGAGGTATGATAAAGCTCACGGTTCAGGGAGAGTGACCTATTAGCGACCAGTGAAGAGGCGGGGCCAGGAGCTTGGACTCGACCCCTGCAACCTCAACTAGGTGAGTACAACTAGGTGAGTACACACACACACAAACACACACACAGTGTCTAATCGACATGTGCCTAGGACCAAATGGTAACTAACACACACACTGAGGATCAGACAGTCATGGAAGGGAAGATGAGAGCGACAAGTTCTTCTGGCGACTGAAGCCTCACAAATCTGTCGTTCTTGTCGTCCTCAGAGGCGACATATTTATAAAAAAATTTTTTTTAGAAAATATTAAGACCAGTGTTGCCAGGGCTTCCAGTGTGACCAGTGTTGCCTTGCCAGGGCTTCCAGTGTGACCAGTGTTGCCAGGGCTTCCAGTTTCGCCAGTGTTGCCAGGGCTTCCAGTGTGACCAGTGTTGCCAGGGCTTCCAGTGTGACCAGTGTTGCCAGGGCTTCCAGTGTGACCAGTGTTGCCAGGGCTTCCAGTGTGACCAGTGTTGCCTTGCCAGGGCTTCCAGTTTGGCCAGTGTTGCCAGGGCTTCCAGTGTGACCAGTGTTGCCAGGGCTTCCAGTGTGACCAGTGTTGCCAGGGCTTCCAGTGTGACCAGTTTTGCCAGGGCTTCCAGTGTGGCCAGTGTTGCCAGGGCTTCCAGTGTGACCAGTGTTGCCAGGGCTTCCAGTTTGGCCAGTGTTGCCAGAGCTTCCAGTGTGACCAGTGTTGTAAGGGCTTCCAGTGTGGCCAGTGTTGCCAGAGCTTCCAGTGTGACCAGTGTTGCCAGGGCTTCCAGTGTGGCCAGTGTTGCCAGGGCTTTCAGTGTGACCAGTGTTGCCAGGGCTTCCAGTGTGGCCAGTGTTGCCAGGGCTTCCAGTGTGACCAGTGTTGCCAGGGCTTCCAGTGTGACCAGAATTGCCAGGGCTTCCAGTGTGACCAGTGTTGCCAGGGCTTCCAGTGTGACCAGTGTTGCCAGGGCTTCCAGTGTGACCAGTGTTGCCTTGCCAGGGCTTCCAGTTTGGCCAGTGTTGCCAGGGCTTCCAGTGTGACCAGTGTTGCCAGGGCTTCCAGTGTGACCAGTGTTGCCAGGGCTTCCAGTGTGACCAGTGTTGCCAGGGCTTCCAGTGTGGCCAGTGTTGCCAGGGCTTCCAGTGTGACCAGTGTTGCCAGGGCTTCCAGTTTGGCCAGTGTTGCCAGAGCTTCCAGTGTGACCAGTGTTGCCAGGGCTTCCAGTGTGACCAGTGTTGCCAGGGCTTCCAGTGTGGTCAGTGTTGCCAGAGCTTCCAGTGTGACCAGTGTTGCCAGGGCTTCCAGTTTGGCCAGTGTTGCCAGAGCTTCCAGTGTGACCAGTGTTGCCAGGGCTTCCAGTGTGGTCAGTGTTGCCAGAGCTTCCAGTGTGACCAGTGTTGCCAGGGCTTCCAGTGTGACCAGTGTTGCCTTGCCAGGGCTTCCAGTTTGGCCAGTGTTGCCAGGGCTTCCAGTGTGACCAGTGTTGCCAGGGCTTCCAGTGTGACCAGTGTTGCCAGGGCTTCCAGTGTGACCAGTGTTGCCAGGGCTTCCAGTGTGGCCAGTGTCGCCAGGGCTTCCAGTGTGACCAGTGTTGCCAGGGCTTCCAGTTTGGCCAGTGTTGCCAGAGCTTCCAGTGTGACCAGTGTTGCCAGGGCTTCCAGTGTGGCCAGTGTTGCCAGAGCTTCCAGTGTGACCAGTGTTGCCAGGGCTTCCAGTTTGGCCAGTGTTGCCAGGGCTTCCAGTGTGGCCAGTGTTGACCAGTGTTGCCAGGGCTTCCAGTGTGACCAGTGTTGCCTTGCCAGCGCTTCCAGTGTGGCCAGTGTTGCCAGGGCTTCCAGTGTGTCCAGTGTTGCCAGGGCTTCCAGTGTGACCAGTGTTGCCAGGGCTTCCAGTGTGACCAGTGTTGCCAGGGTTTCCAGAGTGACCAGTGTTGCCAGGGCTTCCAGTGTGACCAGTGTTGCCAGGGTTTCCAGAGTGACCAGTGTTGCCAGGGCTTCCAGTGTGGCCAGTGTTGCCAGAGCTTCCAGTGTGACCAGTGTTGCCAGGGCTTCCAGTTTGGCCAGTGTTGCCAGGGCTTCCAGTTTGGCCAGTGTTGCCAGGGCTTCCAGTGTGGCCAGTGTTGCCAGGGCTTTCAGTGTGACCAGTGTTGCCAGGGCTTCCAGTGTGGCCAGTGTTGCCAGGGCTTCCAGTGTGACCAGTGTTGCCAGGGCTTCCAGTGTGACCAGTGTTGCCAGGGCTTCCAGTGTGGCCAGTGTTGCCAGGGCTTCCAGTGTGACCAGTGTTGCCAGTGCTTCCAGAGGGACCAGTGTTGCCAGGGCTTCCAGTGGGACCAGTGTTGCCAGGGCTTCCAGTGTGACCAGTGTTGCCAGGGCTTCCAGTGTGACAAGTGTTGCCAGGGCTTCCAGTATTACCATTGTTTCCAGGGCTTCCAGTGTGACCAGTGTTGCCAGGGCTTCCAGTGTGATCAGTGTTGCCAGGGCTTCCAGTGTTATATGTGTTTCCAGGGCTTCAAGTGTGACCAGTGTTGCCAGGGCTTTCAGTGTGACCAGTGTTGTCAGGGTTTTCAGTGTGACCAGTGTTGCCAGGGCTTCCAGTGTGACCAGTGTTGTCAGGGCTTCCAGTGTGACCAGTGTTGCCAGGGCTTCCAGTGTGACCAGTGTTGCCAGGGCTTCCAGTGTGACCAGTGTTGCCATGGCTTCCAGTGTGACCAGTGCCACAATGCTGCTGCTAGTGCTACTCTGCTACTACTGCTGGTACTGCTGCTACGGGTACTGCTACTATATCTGCTGCTGCTGCTGCTGCTGCTGCTGCTGCTGCTGCTGCTGCTGCTGCTGCTGCTGCTGCTGCTGCTGCTGCTGCTGCTGCTGATGATGATGATGATGTTGCTGCTGCTGCTGCTGCTGCTGCTGCTGCTGCTGCTGCTGCTGCTGCTGCTGCTGTTGCTGTTACTACTACTACTACTACTGGCGTTGCTGAGATTACTTAAGAATCTTACCTGCAAGTTTAAAAAAGATTGATATGTGAAACGGAATGTTTGACATTCCGTGTGACAGTGAGGTTGACAGAGGACGTGGGACAGAGAACGTGGGACAGAAGACGCGTGACAGAGGAGGTGTGGCAGAGGACGTGGGACAGAAGACGCGTGACAGAGGAGGTGTGGCAGAGGACGTGGGACAGAAGACGCGTGACAGAGGAGGTGTGGCAGAGGACGTGGGACAGAAGACGCGTGACAGGAGGTGTGACAGAGGACCTGACGTGTGGCACTGGACCAAGACACGTCACTTAACATTTACAACAGAGCAGAACATTTAACACGGGACTTTTCCGGATGATTGGTTATCAGTGTTGTCGCCCAGAGTAATCCCAGGTGAGCAGCTCATCCAGGTAGAGTGATCAACAGGTGAGAGTTCATCACGTTAATGACAGGCCAGCTAGCCGGTGAGGCCAACAGGTGAGGCTAGCAGGTGAGGCTAGCAGGTTTTCCTCAACAGTCTTGTCTCAGCACAGGTAAATTATAGAGCAGGAGATACTGTATATGTCTGTTGCTTAAAGTTGTTGTTGGTGCTTGAAGTGGTGAGGATGGTGGTAGTGGGCGTTGGTGGTGGTGAGGATGGTGGTAGTGGGTGTTGGAGGTGGTGAGGATGGTGGTAGTGGGTGTTGTTGGTGGTGAGGATGGTGGTAGTGGGTGTTGGAGGTGGTGAGGATGGTGGTAGTGGGTGTTGTTAGTGGTGAGGATGGTGGTAGTGGGCGTTGGTGGTGGTGAGGATGGTGGTAGTGGGCGTTGGTGGTGGTGAGGATGGTCGTAGTTGGCGTTGGTGGTGGTGAGGATTGTGGTAGTGGGTGTTGTTGGTGGTGAGGATGGTGGTAGTGGGCGTTGTTGGTGGTGAGGATGGTGGTAGTGGGTGTTGTTAGTGGTGAGGATGGTGGTAGTGGGCGTTGGTGGTGGTGAGGATGGTGGTAGTGGGTGTTGGAGGTGGTGAGGATGGTGGTAGTGGGTGTTGTTAGTGGTGAAGATGGTGGTAGTGGGCGTTGGTGGTGGTGAGGATGGTGGTAGTGGGCGTTGGAGGTGGTGAGGATGGTGGTAGTTGGCGTTGGTGGTGGTGAGGATTGTGGTAGTGGGTGTTGTTGGTGGTGAGGATGGTGGTAGTGGGCGTTGTTGGTGGTGAGGATGGTGGTAGTGGGTGTTGTTAGTGGTGAGGATGGTGGTAGTGGGTGTTGGAGGTGGTGAGGATGGTGGTAGTGGGTGTTGGTAGTGGTGAGGATGGTGGTAGTGGGCGTTGGTGGTGGTGAGGATGGTGGTAGTGGGCGTTGGAGGTGGTGAGGATGGTGGTAGTGGGTGTTGGAGGTGGTGAGGATGGTGGTAGTGGGTGTTGTTAGTGGTGAGGATGGTGGTAGTGGGCGTTGGTGGTGGTGAGGATGGTGGTAGTGGGCGTTGGTGGTGGTGAGGATGGTGGTAGTGGGCGTTGGAGGTGGTGAGGATGGTGGTAGTTGGCGTTGGTGGTGGTGAGGATTGTGGTAGTGGGTGTTGTTGGTGGTGAGGATGGTGGTAGTGGGCGTTGTTGGTGGTGAGGATGGTGGTAGTGGGTGTTGTTAGTGGTGAGGATGGTGGTAGTGGGCGTTGGTGGTGGTGAGGATGGTGGTAGTGGGTGTTGTTGGTGGTGAGGATGGTGGTAGTGGGCGTTGGTGGTGGTGAAGATGGTGGTAGTGGGTGTTGGTGGTGATGAGGATGGTGGTAGTGGGTGTTGGTGGTGATGAGGTTGGTGGTAGTGGGTGTTGGTGGTGGTGAGGATGGTGGTAGTGGGTGTTTGTGGTGGTGAGGATGGTGTTAGAGGGTGTTGATGGTGGTGAAGACTGTGGTAGTGGGTGTTGATGGTAGTGAGGATGGTGGTAGTGGGTGTTGGTGGTGATGAGGATGGTGGTAGTGGGTGTTGGTGGTGGTGAGGATGGTGGTAGTGGGTGTTGGTGGTGGTGAGGATGGTGGTAGTGGGTGTTGGTGGTGGTGAGGATGGTGGTAGTGGGTGTTGGTGGTGGTGAGGATGGTGGTAGTGGGTGTTGGTGAGGATTGTGGTAGTGGGTATTGGTGAGGATGGTGGTAGTGGGTGTTGGTGGTGGTGAGGATGGTGCTAGTGGGTGTTGGTGGTGGTCAGGATGGTGGTAGTGGGTGTTGGTGGTGGTGAGGATGGTGGTAGTGGGTGATGGTGGTGGTGAGGATGGTGGTAGTGGGTGTTGGTGGTGGTGAGGATGGTGGTAGTGGGTGTTGGTGGTGGTGAGGATGGTGGTAGTGAGTGTTGGTGGTTGTGAGGTTGGTGGTAGTGGGTGTTGGTGGTGGTGAGGATGGTGGTAGTGGGTGTTGGTGGTGGTGAGCATGGTGGTAGTGGGTGATGGTGGCGCTGAGGATGATGGTAGTGGGTGTTGGTGGTGGTGAGGATGGTGGTAGCGGGTGTTGGCGGTGGTGAGGATGGTGGTAGTGGGTGTTGGTGGTTGTGAGGATGGTGGTAGTGGATGTTGGTGGTGGTGAGGATGATGGTAGTGGGTGTTTGTGGTTGTGAGGATGGTGGTAGTGGGTGTTGGTGGTGGTGAGGATGGTGGTAGTGGGTGTTGGTGGTGGTGAGGATGGTGGTAGTGGGTGTTGGTGGTGGTGAGGATAGTGGTAGTGGGTGTTGGTGGTGGTGAGGATGGTGGTAGTGGGTGTTGGTGGTGGTGAGGATGGTGGTAGTGGGTGTTGGTGGTGGTAAGGATGGTGGTAGTGGGTGTTGGTGGTGGTGAGGATGGTGGTAGTGGGTGTTGGTGGAGGTGAGGATGGTGGTAGTGGGTGTTGGTGGTGGTGAGGATGGTGGTAGTGGGTGTTGGTGGTGGTGTGGATGGTGGTAGTGGGTGTTGGTGAGGATGGTGGTAGTGGGTATTGGTGAGGATGGTGGTAGTGGGTGTTGGTGGTGGTGTGGATGGTGCTAGTGTGTGTTGGGGGTGGTCAGGATGGTGGTAGTGGGTGTTGGTGGTGGTGAGGATGGTGGTAGTGGGTGATGGTGGTGCTGGTGAGGATGGTGGTAGTGGGTGTTGGTGGTGGTGAGGATGGTGGTAGTGGGTGTTGGTGGTGGTGAGGATGGTGGTAGTGAGTGTTGGTGGTTGTGAGGTTGGTGGTAGTGGGTGTTGGTGATGGTGAGGATGGTGGTAGTGGGTGTTGGTGGTGGTGAGGATGGTGGTAGTGGGTGATGGTGGCGGTGAGGATGATGGTAGTGGGTGTTGGTGGTGGTGAGGATGGTGGTAGCGGGTGTTGGCGGTGGTGAGGATGGTGGTAGTGGGCGTTGGTGGTTGTGAGGATGGTGGTAGTGGATGTTGGTGGTGGTGAGGATGGTGGTAGTGGGTGTTGGTGGTTGTGAGGATGGTGGTAGTGGGTGTTGGTGGTGGTGAGGATGGTGGTATCGGGTGTTTGCGGTGGTGAGGATGGTGGTAGTGGGTGTTGGTGGTTGTGAGGATGGTGGTAGTGGATGTTGGT
>NC_091317.1:21606911-21609411 GCF_038502225.1 Cherax quadricarinatus
CGCCTCTGCTCCCTCTCTCAATACCCATGGGGAGATGTTATCTGGCCCCATTGCCTTTGAGGTATCTAGCTCACTCAGAAGCCTCTTCACTTCTTCCTCGGTTGTGTGCACTGTGTCCAGCACTTGGTGGTGTGCCCCACCTCTCCGTCTTTCTGGAGTCCCTTCTGTCTCCTCTGTGAACACTTCTTTGAATCTCTTGTTGAGTTCTTCACATACTTCCCGGTCATTTCCTGTTGTCTCTCCTCCTTCCTTCCTTAGCCTGATTACCTGGTCCTTGACTGTTGTTTTCTTCCTGATGTGGCTGTACAACAGTTTCGGGTCAGATTTGGCTTTCGCTGCTATGTCATTTTCATATTGTCTTTGGGCCTCCCTTCTTATCTGTGCATATTCATTTCTGGCTCTACGACTGTTCTCCTTATTCTCCTGGGTCCTTTGCCTTCTATATTTCTTCCATTCCCTAGCACACTTGGTTTTTGCCTCCCTGCACCTTTGGGTAAACCATGGGCTCATCCTGGCTTTTTCATTACTCCTGTTACCCTTGGGTACAAACCTCTCCTCAGCCTCCTTGCATTTTATTGCTACATATTCCATCATCTCATTAACTGGTTTCCCTGCCAGTTCTCTGTCCCACTGAACCCCGTTCAGGTAGTTCCTCATTCCTGTGTAGTCCCCTTTCTTGTAGTTTGGCTTCATTCGTCCTGGCCTTCCTGCTTCTCCCTCCACTTGTAGCTCTACTGTGTATTCGAAGCTTACAACCACATGGTCACTGGCCCCAAGGGGTCTTTCATATGTGATGTCCTCGATATCTGCACTACTGAAGGTGAATACTAAGTCCAGCCTTGCTGGTTCATCCTCTCCTCTCTCTCTTGTAGTGTCCCTTACGTGTTGGTACATGAAGTTCTCCAGTACCACCTCCATCATCTTAGCCCTCCAAGTATCTTGGCCCCCATGTGGGTCCAAGTTCTCCCAATCTATCTCCTTGTGGTTAAAGTCACCCATGATCAGGAGCTTTGCCCTGCATGCATGAGCTCTTCTGGCCACTCTAGCCAGTGTGTCAACCATCGCTCTATTGCTCTCGTCGTACTCTTGCCTTGGCCTCCTGCTGTTCTGTGGTGGGTTATACATCACTGCTATTACCACCTTGGGACCTCCAGAGTGAAGTGTTCCCACTATGTAATCACTTTCTTCTCCGCTATCTTCTCTCTCCAGCTCATCAAAATTCCAGCGATTTTTGATCAGCAACGCCACTCCTCCAGCCCCCCTGTTCCCTCTGTCTTTCCTCAGGATTTGGTATCCCGTTGGAAAGATGGCATCTGTTATCATACCTGTAAGCTTGGTTTCTGTGAGAGCTATGATGTCCGGTGATGCTTCTTTGACTCTTTCTTGCCACTCCTCCCACTTATTTGTTATTCCATCAGCGTTTGTTTACCATACCTTCAGTTTCCTTTCCAACACTGTGGTTTGGGGGGCCTGTGTGTGTGTGTGTGTGTGTTAGTTAGTGTGTGTATGTATGTGTGTATGTGTGTGTGTACTCACCTATTTGTACTCACCTATTTGTGGTTGCAGGGGTCGAGTCTTAGCTCCTTGCCCCGCCTCTTCACCGGTTGCTACTGGGCCCTCTCTCTCCCCGCTCCATGAGCTTTATCAAACTCGTCTTAAAACTGTGTATGGTTCCTGCCTCCACTACGCCATTTTCTAGGCTATTCCAATGCCTTACAACTCTATGACTGAAGAAATACTTCCTAATATCTCTCTGACTCATTTGTGTCTTCAACTTCCAATTGTGGCCTCTTGTTTCTGTGTCCCCTCCCTGGAACATCCTGTCTTTGTCCACCTTGTCTATTCCACGCAGTATTTTATATGTCGTTATCATGTCTCCCCTGACCCTCCTGTCCTCCAGTGTCGTCAGGCCGATTTCCCTTAATCTTTCTTCATAGGACATTCCCCTTAGCTCTGGAACTAACCTTGTCGCAAACCTTTGTACTTTCTCTAGTTTCTTGACGTGCTTTATCAAGTGCGGGTTCCAAACAGGTGCTGCATACTCCAGTATGGGCCTGACATACACGGTGTACAGTGTCTTGAAGGATTCCTTACTAAGGTATCGGAATGCTGTTCTCAGGTTTGCCAGGCGCCCATATGCTGCAGCAGTTATCTGATTGATGTGTGCTTCCGGAGACATGCTCGGTGTTATACTCACCCCAAGATCTTTCTCCTTGAGTGAGGTTTGCAGTCTTTGGCCACCTAGCCTATACTCTGTCTGTGGTCTTCTGTGCCCTTCCCCTATCTTCATGACTTTGCATTTGGCAGGATTAAATTCGAGAAGCCATTTGCTGGACCAGGTGTCCAGTCTGTCCAGGTCTCTTTGAAGTCCTGCCTGGTCCTCATCAGATTTAATTCTCCTCATTAACTTCACATCATCTGCAAACAGGGACACTTCTGAGTCTAACCCTTCCATCATGTCGTTCACATATACCAAAAATAGCACTGGTCCTAGGACCGA
>NC_091317.1:21614411-21621911 GCF_038502225.1 Cherax quadricarinatus
TACTAGTATAAGTTAAGTCCACAAAGCTGCACATTCTTAGTCCACTTGCAGAGACTGAGTCCACACCATACTATGCGGAATTAAGAATCCAGTCATGCAAACACAAGAACTAACAACAATAAAATCAGTCACAGTGTACTCAAGCACTCAGTGAGTCACCACAGGTCAGATGCATCACAGGTCACCAGTCTGCTCCACAGCAATGTCCAACTATGTATTTAAAAGTATTCGAGTTCACTCTGTGGGTGAAGGCTCCAGACACAAAACAATGATGAGAAATTCACGGTTTTAAAATGACACATATAAGGTGCTTGCATGTGAGGCTATGTTAATGGAGACAGAGCAGGAACTCACATCATTCCCAGTCGGCAGTATATCTCAGACTGCTGACCTCTAAAGGAGTATAGCAGTGGAAGGATGCAATTGGCACTTTGCCAAATTGTTGCAGTCAGTGCAAGGTGGAAATGAACACCTCCACCTCAACACTTCAATATTTAAATAATATATCAATTTTAATCTACATTATAAAAAAATTGTAAATATATAAAAACTAAACTCAAGTGATGAACGACTATCAGTGACCAAGCAGAAGAATGGACGGGAGTTCGAACCTGCTGCATGTTAAGACCAAATTTACTGCCACCACTGCTACCCTAGCTACTATCACAACCCCCTCACCCCACCACCACTACTATCCTCACCACCACCACCGCTACCCTCCTCACCACCACCATCACCATCGCTGCCCTCCTCCTCACCACCACCACCGCTGCCCTCCTCACCACCACCACGGCTTTCCTTCATCACCACCACCACCACCGCTGCCCTCCTCACCACCACCACCGCTACCCTCCTCACCACCATCACCATCGCTGCCCTCCTCCTCACCACCACCACCACTACCCTCCTCACCACCATCACCGCTGTACTTCTCACCACCATCACCGCTGCCCTTCTCACCACCACCACCGCTGCCCTTCTCACCACCACCACCGCTACCTTCCTCACCACCACCACCACCGCTGCCCTCCTCACCACCACCACCACCGCTGCCCTCCTCACCACCACCACCACTACCCTCACCACCACCACCGCTGCCCTCCTCACCACCACCACCGCTACCTTCCTCACCACCACCACCACCACCACCGCTGCCCTTCTCACCACCACCACCACTACCCTCCTCACCACCACCACCGCTGCCCTTCTCACCACCACCACCGCTGCCCTCACCACCACCACCGCTACCCTCCTCACCACCACCACCACCGCTGCCCTTCTCACCACCACCACCACTACCCTCCTCACCACCACCACCGCTGCCCTTCTCACCACCACCACCGCTGCCCTCACCACCACCACCGCTACCCTCCTCACCACCACCACCACTACCCTCCTCACCATCACCGCTGCCCTCCTCACCACCACCACCGCTGCCCTCCTCACCACCACCACCACCGCTGCCCTCCTCACCACCACCACCACTACCCTCACCACCACCACCGCTGCCCTCCTCACCACCACCACCGCTACCCTCCTCACCACCATCACCATCGCTGCCCTCCTCCTCACCACCACCACCACTACCCTCCTCACCACCATCACCGCTGTACTTCTCACCACCACCACCGCTGCCCTACTCACCACCACCACCGCGGCCCTTCTCACCACCACCACCGCTACCTTCCTCACCACCACCACCACCGCTGCCCTCCTCACCACCACCGCTGCCCTCCTCACCACCACCACCACTACCCTCACCACCACCACCGCTGCCCTCCTCACCACCACCACCGCTACCTTCCTCACCACCACCACCACCACCACCGCTGCCCTTCTCACCACCACCACCACTACCCTCCTCACCACCACCACCGCTGCCCTTCTCACCACCACCACCGCTGCCCTCACCACCACCACCGCTACCCTCCTCACCACCACCACCACTACCCTCCTCACCATCACCGCTGCCCGCCTCACCACCCCCACCGCTGCCCTCCTCACCACCACCACCACGACCCTCACCACCACCACCGCTTCCCTCCTCACCACCACCACCGCTACCTTCCTCACCACCACCACCACCACCACCGCTGCCCTTCTCACCACCACCACCACTACCCTCCTCACCACCACCACCGCTGCCCTTCTCACCACCACCACCGCTGCCCTCACCACCACCACCGCTACCCTCCTCACCACCACCACCACCGCTGCCCTTCTCACCACCACCACCACTACCCTCCTCACCACCACCACCGCTGCCCTTCTCACCACCACCACCGCTGCCCTCACCACCACCACCGCTACCCTCCTCACCACCACCACCACTACCCTCCTCACCATCACCGCTGCCCTTCTCACCACCACCACCGCTGCCCTCCTCACCACCACCACCGCTACCTTCCTCACCACCACCACCACGACCCTCCTCACCACCACCACCGCAGCCCTCCTCACCACCACCACCGCGACCCTCCTCACCACCACCACCGCTGCCCTCCTCACCACCACCACCGCTACCCTCCTCACCACCACCACCACTACCCTCCTCACCACCACCACCGCTACCCTCCTCACCACCACCACCGCTGCCCTCCTCACCACCACCACCGCTACCCTCCTCACCACCACCACCACTACCCTCCTCACCACCACCACCGCTGCCCTCCTCACCACCACCACCGCTACCCTCCTCACCACCACCACCGCTGCCCTCCTCACCACCACCACCGCTACCCTCCTCACCACCACCACCGCTGCCCTCCTCACCACCACCACCGCTACCCTCCTCACCACCACCACCACTACCCTCCTCACCACCACCACCGCTACCCTCACCACCACCACCACCGCTGCCCTTCTCACCACCACCACCACTACCCTCCTCACCACCACCACTACCCTCCTCACCACCACCACCGCTGCCCTTCTCACCACCACCACCGCGGCCCTCCGCACCACCCCCACTGCGACCCTCCTCACCACCACCACCGCTGCCCTCCTCACCACCACCACCGCTGCCCTCCTCACCACCACCACTGCTACCCTCCTCACCACCACCACCACTACCCTCCTCACCACCACCACCGCTGCCCTCCTTACCACCATCTCCCTCTCATCACACGACCCATGCTGAAGCACCCCTTATACACCATAACCATCAACACAAACAAGACAATTCGGCAGTTAGGCTGATATACGCAACTGACCAATAGGAGCGTTAGTATCGTTCTTAACAATGCGCTAATTGGTCACTTCCACCCAAGATTCCCTCTGCTTGCACTGCAGGAGCGCTCACTGTCTGCGCAGGTGCCTTTATAGGTGCGCAGATAGCCCCCAGAGATGCGCACATAGCTCCAGACATGCTCAGATAGTCTATTAGATGCGCAAATGCCCCAAGAGACACGCCGAAGAGCCCAAAAGTACGTAGATGTCGCCAGAGATGCGCAGTTGGTTCAAGAAATGCGCAGATAGGGCAGGCTGAATACTCCGGCTGAGGTAATGAAGGTTATAGCTTGCTGGAACATAAACGGCAGGAAATATCGCGGCTTTAGGCAAGAACCATGACCATACCTGCTATAGGTGAAAACCATGCCCATATATAACTGCTATAGGTGAGAACCATACCAAAATACCGTCGCCATAGGCAGCTATATGGAAATATACGGTATTATAAGATCTACGTGAAGATATAGGAAGCTATACGAGGCTATGCTGTATAGCCCTTGTGGCTTAGCGCTTCTTTTTGATTATAATAATAATAATAATAATATACGAGGCTATGGCGTGATAAGAAGTTAAATATAAAGTTATATGGAACTATATGAAGTATATGGGACTATATATAAGGCTATATGTAAAGTTATATGAAGTTGCATGATGTACGTATATGAGGCTATATGTAAGGCTATATGTAAGACGGTATTTGTAAGGCTATATGTAAGACACTATATGTAAGGCTATATGTAAGACGCTATATGTAAGGCTATATGTAAGACGGTATATGTAAGGCTATATGTAAGGCGCTATATGTAAGGCTATATGTAAGGCTATATGTAAGGCTATATGTAAGGCTATATGTAAGGCTATATGTAAGGCTATATGTAAGGCTATATGTAAGGCTATATGTAAGGCTATATGTAAGGCTATATGTAAGACGGTATATGTAAGGCTATATGTAAGACGCTATATGTAAGGCTATATGTAAGATGCTATATGTAAGGCTCCCCTCAAGGAAGGTTCCTTGATGTTGGTGAGGGGCTCTTGATTTAGGGAATTGGATCTGTGCTCCAGTTCCCCGAATTAAGCCTGAATGCCTTCCACATATCCCCCCCCCAGGCGCTGTATAATCCTCCGGGTTTAGCGCTTCCCCCTTGATTATAATAATAATAATATATGTAAGGCTATATGTAAGATGCTATATGTAAGGCTATATGTAAGATGCTATATGTAAGGCTATATGTAAGATGCTATATGTAAGGCTATATGTAAGATGATATATGTAAGGCTATATGTAAGATGCTATATGTAAGGCTATATGTAAGATGCTATATGTAAGGCTATATGTAAGATGCTATATGTAAGGCTATATGTAAGACGCTATATGTAAGGCGCTATATGTAAGGCTATATGTAAGGCGCTATATGTAAGGCTATATGTAAGAAGCTATATGTAAGGCTATATGTAAGACGCTATATGTAAGGCTATATGTAAGGCGCTATATGTAAGGCTATATGTAAGACGCTATATGTAAGGCTATATGTAAGACGCTATATGTAAGGCTATATGTAAGGCGCTATATGTAAGGCTATATGTAAGACGCTATATGTAAGGCTATATGTAAGACGCTATATGTAAGGCTATATGTAAGGCGCTATATGTAAGGCTATATGTAAGGCGCTATATGTAAGGCTATATGTAAGACGGTATATGTAAGGCTATATGTAAGACGCTATATGTAAGGCTATATGTAAGACGCTATATGTAAGGCTATATGTAAGATGCTATATGTAAGGCTATATGTAAGATGCTATATGTAAGGCTATATGTAAGATGCTATATGTAAGGCTATATGTAAGATGCTATATGTAAGGCTATATGTAAGGCTATATGTAAGACGGTATATGTAAGGCTATATGTAAGACGCTATATGTAAGGCTATATGTAAGATGCTATATGTAAGGCTATATGTAAGATGCTATATGTAAGGCTATATGTAAGATGCTATATGTAAGGCTATATGTAAGATGCTATATGTAAGGCTATATGTAAGATGATATATGT
Source organism: Cherax quadricarinatus (assembly GCF_038502225.1). NCBI lineage: Eukaryota > Metazoa > Arthropoda > Malacostraca > Decapoda > Parastacidae > Cherax > Cherax quadricarinatus. Next base: position 21,619,698 of record NC_091317.1, read on the forward strand.
AAGGCTATATGTAAGATGCTATATGTAAGGCTATATGTAAGATGCTATATGTAAGGCTATATGTAAGATGCTATATGTAAGGCTATATGTAAGACGCTATATGTAAGGCGCTATATGTAAGGCTATATGTAAGACGCTATATGTAAGGCTATATGTAAGACGCTATATGTAAGGCTATATGTAAGGCGCTATATGTAAGGCTATATGTAAGGCGCTATATGTAAGGCTATATGTAAGACGCTATATGTAAGGCTATGTGTAAGGCGCTATATGTAAGGCTATATGTAAGATGCTATATGTAAGGCTATATGTAAGACGCTATATGTAAGATGCTATATGTAAGGCTATATGTAAGACGCTATATGTAAGACGCTATATGTAAGACGCTATATGTAAGGCTATATGTAAGGCGCTATATGTAAGGCTATATGTAAGACGCTATATGTAAGGCTATATGTAAGGCGCTATATGTAAGGCTATATGTAAGGCTACATGTAAGTCTATATGTAAGGCTATATGTAAGGCTATATGTAAGGCTATATGTAAGACGCTATATGTAAGGCTATATGTAAGGCGCTATATGTAAGGCTATATGTAAGGCTATATGTAAGACGCTATATGTAAGGCTATATGTAAGGCTATATGTAAGGCGCTATATGTAAGGCTATATGTAAGACGCTATATGTAAGGCTATATGTAAGGCTATATGTAAGGCTATATGTAAGACGCTATATGTAAGGCTATATGTAAGACGCTATATGTAAGGCTATATGTAAGGCTATATGTAAGGCGCTATATGTAAGGCTATATGTAAGGCTACATGTAAGGCTATATGTAAGGCTATATGTAAGTCTATATGTAAGGCTATATGTAAGGCGCTATATGTAAGGCTACATAGTGCTATATGATGTATTCGGGTCTATATGTAAGGTCATATGTAAGACAATAAGTATGACTATATGTCAGGCTATATGAGGCTATATGAGGTACATGGGGCTATGCGTAAGGATATATGTCAGGCTATATAGAGCTATATAAGAACATAACATAAGAAAGAAGGAACATTGCAGCAGGCCTACTGGCCCATGCGAGGCAGGTTCAAACCACCTACCGGGTTAAGCCAATGACCCAATCTATTCAAGTCGGGTCACATTCACTTAAGGAAGGAGCACGGGATCAGACCTAGTAACACAAGCTAGTCAGGTCCAACTCACACCAACTCACACCCACTCATGTATTTATCTAACCTATTTTTAAAACTACACAAGGTCTTAGCTTCTATGACGGTACTCGGGAGTTTGTTCCACTCATCCATAACTCTATTACCAAACCAGTGCTTTCCTATATCCTTCCTGAATCTGAATTTTTTCCTGTTTTCCATTTGTACACCTCGATCATATCCCCCTTAATTCTACGCCTTTCGAGAGAGTGCAGATTCAGGGCCCTCAGTCTATCCTCATAGGGAAGATTTCTGATACATGGGATCATCTTTGTCATCCTCCTCTGTACGTTTTCCATTGCATTTATATCCACGCTGTAATACGGTGACCAAAACTGTGCGGCATAATTCAAATGAGGCCTAACCAAGGATATACATGTATAGAGGTGAAGAACAACCTGAGGACTCCTATTATTTATGCTTCTTGATATGAAGCCAAGGATTCTGCTCACTTTATTGAGAACACTTATGTACTGTTGCCTTGGTTTTAGATTACTGCTAATCAGAGCTCCCAAATCCTTTTCGCAATCAGTAATATTAAGATCTACATTTAATTTATATGTGGCATGGTTATTTTCCTATCCAGTGTTTGAACTTTGCATTTGTCTATATTAAACTGCATCTGCCACTTCTCCGACCACTGCATCAGTGTATTCAAATCTTCCTGGAGTGTTCTAATGTCCTCGTCAGAATGAATTCGTCGGTCTATTTTGGTGTCATCGGCAAACTTGCTTATATCGCTATTGATTCCCTCATCTATGTCGTTTATGTAGATTGTGAACAACAAGGGGCCCAACACTGACCCCTGCGGAACACCGCTCGTGAAGCATCCCCACTCTGATTTCTCCCCATTTATGCAAACTCTCTGCTGCCTATCTGTCAACCATGCCTCTATCTAGAAAAAAAAATATTTCTCCTCCTATTCCGTATGCTTTAATTTTCCTCAGTTATCTCTGATGTGGAACTCTATCAAAAGCCTTACTGAAGTCCATATA
>NC_091317.1:21631911-21664411 GCF_038502225.1 Cherax quadricarinatus
CTACGAAGGTAGGCCGACACGAAGTACAGTATAGTACATAATTAAGATACATGTACAACAGTTAGGTGTCTTTATTCCGAAACATTTCACCTATACAGTAGACTTCTTCAGTCGAATACAGAGGAGGCGGCAGAAGCAGTTAAGATGTAGAGACGATGTAATCAGTCCATCACCCCTGAAGACGTAGTTCTGAGGTGGTCAGTCCCTCAGCCTGGCTGAGGGACTGATCACCTCAAGTGCACCCTACTCAGCATTTTCCACCTGTCTATCCACACTATATATACTCACGTACTCTTTACCCAGGTGGATATGTTTGTCACTTGATCAAGTCAACTGTGAAGGCGAAGCGTAGTCGATAAAGGGGTCACATTATTCAGTATTTGTGTCTATTTTAGCGTCGCGTCGGTACTTTATACCTTTCATCTCTATCATTAAAGATATACCAGAGGTATACGAAATAAGTACAGCTGACACAGGTGAAACAGAACAGAGCCTTGAGATGCTAGTGAACATCTCGCGGAAGCAGACTCCGAGGGGAGAGAACAGCAGGTGTGGGACGGAAGACAGCAGATTTCAGCAGAGGGAACATTGAGGGAATTCCTGAATGCAGCGGGAGGTGGGAACAGGAACTGCAGATAAAAATCAAAGAATGAGATGATGGAGTATAAAGCTGGAAGGTGCCGGGAGATAGAGGACAACTTCAGACCCACAGATAAGAAGAAGAAACGATAAGATCAGAGGCCATAGTTGAACCATACATGTTGAGAGAGGAAATAAAACAAACAAGAGAGAGAGAGAGAGAGAGAGCAGAATAGTCAGAAATGAATATGCAAGGATGAGAAGTGAGGCTGAACGATAATTTGAGAACTACAGCAACAGAACCAGGTGAGAACCAAAACTTATTCACATCCACGATAAAAGAACAACGAGAGGAACACAAGAGAAGGTAATAACACCCATAGAATTAAACTGAGCAACTGGAGAGATTGATGGGCGATGGATGGGTGAGTGGTGGAGGTGGGAAGCAAAGTGTGGGAAACACAGTGTGGGAAGCACAGTGTGGGAAGCAGTGTGAGAAGCACAGTGTGGGAAGCACAGTGTGGGAAGCATAGTGTGGGAAGCAGTGTGAGAAGCACAGTGTAGGAAGCACAGTGTGGGAAGCACATTGTGGGAAGCACAGTGTGGGAAGCAGTGTGAGAAGCACAGTGTGGGAAGCACAGTGTGGGAAGCACAGTGCGGGAAGCCGTGTGAGAAGCACAGTGTGGGAAGCACAGTGTGGGAAGCACAGTGTGGGAAGCAGTGTGAGAAGCAAAGTGTGGGAAGCACAGTGTGGGAAGCACAGTGTGGGAAGCAGTGTGAAAAGCACAGTGTGGGAAGCACAGTGTGAGAAGCACAGTGTGGGAAGCACATTGTGAGAAGCACAGTGTGGAAGCACAGTGCGGGAAGAACAGTGTGGGAAGAACAGTGTGGGAAGCACAGTGTGGGAAGCACAGTGTGGGAAGCACAGTGTGCGAAGCACAGTGTGGGAAGCACAGTGTGGGAAGCACAGTGTGGGAAGCACAGTGTGGGAAGCACAGTATGGGAAGCACAGTGTGGGAAGCAGTGTGAGAAGCACAGTGTGGGAAGCACAGTGTGGGAAGCACAGTGTGGGAAGCAGTGTGAGAAGCACAGTGTGAGAAGCACAGTGTGAGAAGCACAGTGTGGGAAGCACAGTGTGGGAAGCACAGTGTGGAAAGCAGTGTGAGAAGCACAGTGTGGGAAGCACAGTGTGCGAAGCACAGTGTGGGAAGCACATTGTGAGAAGCACAGTGTGGAAGCATAGTGCGGGAAGAACAGTGTGGGAAGAACAGTGTGGGAAGCACAGTGTGGGAAGCACAGTGTGGGAAGCACAGTGTGCGAAGCACAGTGTGGGAAGCACAGTGTCGGAAGCACAGTGTGGGAAGCACAGTGTGGGAAGCAGTGTGAGAAGCACAGTGTGGGAAGCACAGTGTGGGAAGCACAGTGTGGGAAGCAGTGTGAGAAGCACAGTGTGGGAAGCACAATGTGGAAGCACAGTGTGGGAAGCACAGTGTGAGAAGCACAGTGTGAGAAGCACAGAGTGAGAAGCACAGTGTGGAAGCACAGTGTGGAAGCACAGTGTGGGAAGCACAGTGTGGGAAGCACAGTGTGGGAAGCAAAGTGTGAGAAGCACAATGTCAGAAGCACAGTGTCAGAAGCACAGTGTGGAAGCACAGTGTGGGAAGCACAGAGTGAGAAGCAAAGTGTGAGAAGCACAATGTCAGAAGCACAGTGTCAGAAGCACAGTGTGGGAAGCACAGTGTGGGAAGCACAGTGTGGGAAGCACAGTGTGGGAAGCACAGTGTGAGAAGCACAGTGTGAGAAGCACAGAGTGAGAAGCAAAGTGTGAGAAGCACAATGTCAGAAGCACAGTGTCAGAAGCACAGTGTGGAAGCACAGTGTGGGAAGCACAGTGTGGGAAGCACAGTGTGGGAAGCACAGTGTGAAAAGCACAGTTTGAGAAGCACGGTGTGGAAGCAAAGTGTGGGAAGCACAGTGTGGGAAGCACAGTGTGGGAAGCACAGTGTGGGAAGCACAGTGTGAGAAGCACAGTGTGGGAAGCACAGTGTGATAAGCACAGTGTGGGAAGCACAGTGTGGGAAGCACAGTGTGAGAAGAACAGTGTGAGAAGCACAGTGTGAGAAGCACAGTGTGGGAAGCACAGTGTGAGAAGCACAGTGTGAGAAGCACAGTGTGGGAAGCACAGTGTGAGAAGCACAGTGTGAGAAGCACAGTGTGGGAAGCACAGTGTGAGAAGCACAGTGTGAGAAGCACAGAGTGAGAAGCACAGTGTGAGAAGCACAGTGTGGGAAGCACAGTGTGAGAAGCACAGTGTGAGAAGCACAGTGTGGGAAGCACAGTGTGAGAAGCACAGTGTGGGAAGCACAGTGTGAGAAGCACAGTGTGAGAAGCACAGAGTGAGAAGCACGGTGCGGAAGCACAGTGTGGAAGCACAGTGTGGGAAGCACAGAGTGGGAAGCACAGTGTGGGAAGCAAAGTGTGAGAAGCACAATGTCAGAAGCACAGTGTCAGAAGCACAGTGTGGAAGCACAGTGTGGGAAGCACAGTGTGGGAAGCACAGTGTGAGAAGCACAGTGTGGGAAGCACAGTGTGAGAAGCACAGTGTGAGAAGCACAGTGTGGGAAGCACAGTGTGGGAAGCACAGTGTGAGAAGCACAGAGTGGGAAACACAGTGTGAGAAGCACAGTGTGGGAAGCACAGTGTGGGAAGCACAGTGTGAGAAGCACAGAGTGGGAAGCACAGAGTGAGAAGCACAGTGTGGGAAGCACAGTGTGAGAAGCACAGAGTGGGAAGTACAGAGTGAGAAGCACAGTGTGGGAAGCACAGTGTGAGAAGCACAGTGTGAGAAGCTCAGTATGAGAAGCACAGTGTGATAAGCACAGTGTGAGAAGCACAGTGTGAGAAGCACAGTGTGGGAAGCACAGTGTGAGAAGCACAGTGTGGGAAGCACAGTGTGAGAAGCACAGTGTGGGAAGCACAGTGTGAGAAGCACAGTGTTAGAAGCACAGTGTGGGAAGCACAGTGTGGGAATCACAGTGTGAGAAGCACAGTGTGGGAAGCACAGTGTGGGAAGCACAGTGTGAGAAGCACAGTGTGGGAAGCACAGTGTGAGAAGCACAGTGTGGGAAGCACAGTGTGAGAAGCACAGTGTGGGAAGCACAGTGTGAGAAGCACAGTGTGAGAAGCACAGTGTGAGAAGCACAATGTGAGAAGCACAGTGTGATAAGCACAGTGTGGGAAGCACAGTGTGGGAAGCACAGTGTGGGAAGCACAATGTGAGAAGCAGAGAGTGAGAAGTACAGTGTGTGAAGCACAGTGTGGGAAGCACAGTGTGGGAAGCACAATGTGAGAAGCAGAGAGTGAGAAGTACAGTGTGATAAGCACAGTGTGGGAAGCACAGTGTGGGAAGCACAGTGTGGGAAGCACAATGTGAGAAGCAGAGAGTGAGAAGCACAGTGTGGGAAGCACAGTATGGGAATCACAGTGTGGGAAGCACAGTGTGAGAAGCACAGTATGGGAATCACAGTGTGAGAAGCACAGTGTGATAAGCACAGTGTGAGAAGCAGAGTGTGAGAAGCACAGTATGGGAATCACAGTGTGAGAAGCACAGTGTGGGAAGCACAGTGTGAGAAGCACAGTGTGGGAAGCACAGTGTGAGAAGCACAGTGTTAGAAGCACAGTGTGGGAAGCACAGTGTGGGAATCACAGTGTGAGAAGCACAGTGTGGGAAGCACAGTGTGGGAAGCACAGTGTGAGAAGCACAGTGTGGGAAGCACAGTGTGAGAAGCACAGTGTGGGAAGCACAGTGTGAGAAGCACAGTGTGGGAAGCACAGTGTGAGAAGCACAGTGTGAGAAGCACAGTGTGAGAAGCACAATGTGAGAAGCACAGTGTGATAAGCACAGTGTGGGAAGCACAGTGTGGGAAGCACAGTGTGGGAAGCACAATGTGAGAAGCAGAGAGTGAGAAGTACAGTGTGTGAAGCACAGTGTGGGAAGCACAGTGTGGGAAGCACAATGTGAGAAGCAGAGAGTGAGAAGTACAGTGTGATAAGCACAGTGTGGGAAGCACAGTGTGGGAAGCACAGTGTGGGAAGCACAATGTGAGAAGCAGAGAGTGAGAAGTACCGTGTGATAAGCACAGTGTGGGAAGCACAGTGTGGGAAGCACAATGTGAGAAGCAGAGAGTGAGAAGTACAGTGTGTGAAGCACAGTGTGAGAAGCACAGTGTGAGAAGCACAGTGTGGGAAGCACAGTGTGGGAAGCACAGTGTGAGAAGCACAGTGTGAGAAGCACAGTGTGGGAAGCACAATGTGAGAAGCAGAGAGTGAGAAGTACAGTGTGTGAAGCACAGTGTGAGAAGCACAGTGTGGGAAGCACAGTGTGTGAAGCACAGTGTGAGAAGCACAGTGTGAGAAGCACAGTGTGGGAAGCACAGTGTGGGAAGCACAGTGTGAGAAGCAGAGAGTGAGAAGCACAGTGTGGGAAGCACAGTGTGAGAAGCAGAGAGTGAGAAGCACAGTGTGGGAAGCACAGTGTGAGAAGCACAGTGTGAGAAGCACAGTGTGAGAAGCACAGTGTGAGAAGCACAGTGTGGATGTACAGTGTGGGAAGCACAGTGTGGGAAGCACAGTGTGGGAAGCACAGTGTGGAAGCACAGTGTGAGAAGCACAGAGTGATAAGCAAAGTGTGAGAAGCACAGTGTCAGAAGCACAGTGTGCGAAGCACAGTGTGGAAGCACAGTGTGGGAAGCACAGTGTGGGAAGCACAGTGTGGGAAGCACAGTGTGGGAAGCACAGTGTGAGAAGCACAGTGTGGGAAGCACAGTGTGAGAAGCACAGTGTGGGAAGCACAGTGTGGGAAGCACAGTGTGAGAAGCACAGTGTGGGAAGCACAGTGTGGGAAGCACAGTGTGAGAAGCACAGTGTGAGAAGCACAGTGTGGGAAGCACAATGTGAGAAGCAGAGAGTGAGAAGTACAGTGTGTGAAGCACAGTGTGAGAAGCACAGTGTGAGAAGCACAGTGTGGGAAGCACAGTGTGGGAAGCACAGTGTGAGAAGCAGAGAGTGAGAAGCACAGTGTGGGAAGCACAGTGTGAGAAGCAGAGAGTGAGAAGCACAGTGTGGGAAGCACAGTGTGAGAAGCACAGTGTGAGAAGCACAGTGTGAGAAGCACAGTGTGAGAAGCACAGTGTGGAAGTACAGTGTGGGAAGCACAGTGTGGGAAGCACAGTGTGAGAAGCACAGTGTGGAAGCACAGTGTGAGAAGCACAGAGTGATAAGCAAAGTGTGAGAAGCACAGTGTCAGAAGCACAGTGTGCGAAGCACAGTGTGGGAAGCACAGTGTGAGAAGCACAGTGTGGGAAGCACAGTGTGGGAAGCACAGTGTGGGAAGCACAGTGTGAGAAGCACAGTGTGGGAAGCACAGTGTGAGAAGCAGAGTGTGAGAAGCACAGTGTTAGAAGCACAGTGTGGGAATCACAGTGTGAGAAGCAGAGTGTGAGAAGCACAGTGTGGGAAGCACAGTGTGGGAAGCACAGTATGGGAATCACAGTGTGGGAAGCACAGTGTGAGAAGCACAGTGTGGGAAGCACAGTGTGAGAAGCACAGTGTGATAAGCACAGTGTGCACAGTGTGGGAAGCACAGTGTGGGAAGCACAGTGTGAGAAGCACAGAGTGGGAACACGTGAGAAGCACAGTGGAGAAGTACAGTGTGGGAAGCACAGTGTGGGAAGCTCAGTGTGAGAAGCACAGTGTGGGAAGCACAGTGTGAGAAGCACAGTGTGGGAAGCACAGTGTGAGAAGCACAGTGTGAGAGGCACAGTGTGGGAAGCACAGTGTGGGAAGCACAGTGTGAGAAGCACAGAGTGGGAAGCACAGTGTGAGAAGCACAGTGTGAGAAGTACAGTGTGAGAAGCACAGTGTGAGAAGCACAGTGTGAGAAGAACAGTGTGGGAAGCACAGTGTGAGAAGCACAGTGTTAGAAGCACAGTGTGGGAAGCACAGTGTGAGAAGCACAGTGTGAGAGGCACAGTGTGGGAAGCACAGTGTGGGAAGCACAGTGTGAGAAGCACAGAGTGGGAAGCACAGTGTGAGAAGCACAGTGTGAGAAGTACAGTGTGAGAAGCACAGTGTGAGAAGCACAGTGTGAGAAGAACAGTGTGGGAAGCACAGTGTGGGAAGCACAGTGTTAGAAGCACAGTGTGGGAAGCACAGTGTGAGAAGCACAGTGTGAGAAGGAAGATGTATATATATATAAATATATATATATATATATATATATATATATATATATATATATATAAGATGTATATATATATATATATATATATATATATATATATATATATATATATATATATATATATATATATATATATATATATACCATGAGGAAGACACTGCTGCAGCAACTACGAGATTATTACACACACATACACACGATCCATACTTAGCTTTAAGTAGAGGTATGATCAAGCTCACGGTTCAGTGAGAGTGACCTAGTAGCGACCAGTGAAGAGGCGGAGCCTGAAGCTTGGACTCGAGCCCTGCAACCTCAACTAGGTGAGTACACATACATATCAGACTAAGTGTTTATCAACAAGTGCCTTTAAGAATTGGTAACTAGCACACATACACGTGTTACAGAGAGCGAGCGAGCGAGCGAGAGAGAGAGAGAGAGAGAGAGAGAGAGAGAGAGAGAGAGAGAGAGAGAGAGAGAGAGAGAGAGAGAGAGAGAGATCATAAGTGATATTTGATTACAGTGCAAAAGGGACGAAAAGTATTGTGAGTTTTCCCAACAACACAAGCAACGAGGAGGGAAGGTGGGAGGGAGGGAGGGAGGGAGGGAAGGTGGGAGGGAGGGAGGGAAGGTGGGAGGGAGGGAGGGAAGGTGGGAGGGAGGGAGGGAGGGAGGGAAGGTGGGAGGGAGGGAGGGAAGGTGGGAGGGAGGGAGGGAAGGTGGGAGGGAGGGAGGGAGGGAGGGAGGGAGGGAAGGTGGGAGGGAGGGAGGGAGGGAAGGAGGGAGGGAGGGAGGGAAGGTGGGAGGGAGGGATGGAAGGAGGGAGGGAGGGAGGGAAGGAGGGAGGGAGGGGAGTGCTAGAAGAGGGGGGGGGGGTAGTGCTGGAAGATGGAAGGGAGAGTGAGGAGTGCTGAAGGGAATGCTGGAGGGAGTGACAACACTCACTAACACTAACACTACACCAATACTCACTAATACTCACTAACACTCACTAACACTCACTAACACTAACACTACACCAATACTCACTAATACTCACTAACACTCACTAACACTCACTAACACTAACACTACACCAATACTCACTAATACTCACTAACACTAACACTAACACTACACCAATACTCACTAATACTCACTAACACTCACTAACACTCACTAACACTAACACTACACCAATACTCACTAATACTCACTAACACTCACTAACACTCACTATACACTATACACTACACTCACAATACTCACTAATACTCACTAACACTCACTAACACTCACTAACACTAACACTACACCAATACTCACTAATACTCACTAACACTCACTAACACTAACACTACACCAATACTCACTAATACTCACTAACACTCACTAACACTAACACTACACCAATACTCACTAATACTCACTAACACTCACTAACACTAACACTACACCAATACTCACTAATACTCACTAACACTCACTAACACTAACACTACACCAATACTCACTAAAACTCACTAACACTCACTAACACTATACTCACTACACACACATACTCACCAATACTCACTAATACTCACTAACACTCACTAACACTCACTAACACTAACACTACACCAATACTCACTAATACTCACTAACACTCACTAACACTAACACTACACCAATACTCACTAATACTCACTAACACTCACTAACACTCACTAACACTAACACTACACCAATACTCACTAACACTCACTAACACTCACTAACACTAACACTACACCAATACTCACTAATACTCACTAACACTCACTAACACTCACTAACACTAACACTACACCAATACTCACTAACACTCACTAACACTCACTAACACTAACACTACACCAATACTCACTAACACTCACTAACACTCACTAACACTAACACTACACCAATACTCACTAATACTCACTAACACTCACTAACACTAACACTACACCAATACTCACTAATACTCACTAACACTCACTAACACTAACACTACACCAATACTCACTAATACTCACTAACACTCACTAACACTAACACTACACCAATACTCACTAATACTACTCACTAACACTCACTAACACTAACACTACACCAATACTCACTAATACTCACTAACACTCACTAACTAACACTAACACTACACCAATACTCACTAATACTCACTAACTAACACTCACTAACACTAACACTACACCAATACTCACTAATACTCACTAACACTCACTAACACTAACACTACACAATACTCACTAATACTCACTAACACTCACTAACACTCACTAACACTAACACTACACCAATACTCACTAATACTCACTAACACTCACTAACACTAACACTACACCAATACTCACTAATACTCACTAACACTCACTAACACTAACACTACACCAATACTCACTAATACTCACTAACACTCACTAACACTAACACTACACCAATACTCACTACTCACTAACACTCACTAACACTCACTAACACTACACTCACTAACACTAACACTACACCAATACTCACTAATACTCACTAACACTCACTAACACTAACACTACACCAATACTCACTAACACTCACTAACACTCACTAACACTAACACTACACCAATACTCACTACTCACTAACACTCACTAACACTCACTAACACTAACACTACACTAATACTCACTAACACTCACTAACACTCACTAACACTAACACTACACCAATACTCACTAACACTCACTAACACTCACTAACACTAACACTACACCAATACTCACTAACTAACACTCACTAACACTCACTAACACTAACACTACACCAATACTCACTAATACTCACTAACACTCACTAACACTAACACTACACCAATACTCACTAATACTCACTAACACTCACTAACACTAACACTACACCAATACTCACTAATACTCACTAACACTCACTAACACTCACTAACACTAACACTACACCAATACTCACTAATACTCACTAACACTAACACTAACACTAACACACCAATACTCACTAATACTCACTAACACTCACTAACACTCACTAACACTAACACTACACCAATACTCACTAACACTCACTAACACTCACTAACACTAACACTACACCAATACTCACTAATACTCACTAACACTCACTAACACTAACACTACACCAATACTCACTAATACTCACTAACACTCACTAACACTAACACTACACCAATACTCACTAATACTCACTAACACTCACTAACACTAACACTACACCAATACTCACTAACACTCACTAACACTCACTAACACTAACACTACACCAATACTCACTAATAACACTCACTAACACTCACTAACACTAACACTACACCACATACTCACTAACACTCACTAACACTCACTAACACTAACACTACACCAATACTCACTAATACTCACTAACACTCACTAACACTAACACTACACCAATACTCACTAATACTCACTAACACTCACTAACACTCACTAACACTAACACTAAACCAATACTCACTAATACTCACTAACACTCACTAACACTAACACTACACCAATACTCACTAATACTCACTAATACTCACTAACACTCACTAACACTAACACTACACCAATACTCACTAATACTCACTAACACTCACTAACACTAACACTACACCAATACTCACTAATACTCACTAACACTCACTAACACTAACACTACACCAATACTCACTAATACTCACTAACACTCACTAACACTCACTAACACTAACACTAAACCAATACTCACTAATACTCACTAACACTCACTAACACTAACACTACACCAATACTCACTAACACTCACTAACACTCACTAACACTAACACTACACCAATACTCACTAATACTCACTAACACTCACTAACACTCACTACTAACACTAACACTACACCAATACTCACTAATACTCACTAACACTCACTAAAACTAACACTACACCAATACTCACTAACACTCACTAACACTCACTAACACTAACACTACAATACTCACTAATACTCACTAACACTCACTAACACTAACACTACACCAATACTCACTAATACTCACTAACACTCACTAACACTAACACTACACCAATACTCACTAATACTCACTAACACTCACTAACACTCACTAACACTAACACTACACCAATACTCACTAATACTCACTAACACTCACTAACACTAACACTACACCAATACTCACTAATACTCACTAACACTCACTAACACTAACACTACACCAATACTCACTAATACTCACTAATACTCACTAACACTCACTAACACTAACACTACACCAATACTCACTAATACTCACTAACACTCACTAACACTAACACTACACCAATACTCACTAATACTCACTAACACTCACTAACACTAACACTACACCAATACTCACTAACACTCACTAACACTCACTAACACTAACACTACACCAATACTCACTAATACTCACTAACACTCACTAACACTAACACTACACCAATACTCACTAATACTCACTAACACTCACTAACACTCACTAACACTAACACTACACCAATACTCACTAATACTCACTAACACTCACTAACACTAACACTACACCAATACTCACTAATACTCACTAACACTCACTAACACTAACACTACACCAATACTCACTAATACTCACTAACACTCACTAACACTAACACTACACCAATACTCACTAATACTCACTAACACTCACTAACACTCACTAACACTAACACTACACCAATACTCACTAATACTCACTAACACTCACTAACACTCACTAACACTAACACTACACCAATACTCACTAATACTCACTAACACTCACTAACACTAACACTACACCAATACTCACTAATACTCACTAACACTCACTAACACTAACACTACACCAATACTCACTAACACTCACTAACATTCACTAACACTAACACTACACCAATACTCACTAATACTCACTAACACTCACTAACACTCACTAACACTAACACTACACCAATACTCACTAATACTCACTAACACTCACTAACACTAACACTACACCAATACTCACTAATACTCACTAACACTCACTAACACTAACACTACACCAATACTCACTAATACTCACTAACACTCACTAACACTAACACTACACCAATACTCACTAACACTCACTAACACTCACTAACACTACACCAATACTCACTAATACTCACTAACACTCACTAACACTAACACTACACCAATACTCACTAATACTCACTAACACTCACTAACACTCACTAACACTCACTAACACTAACACTACACCAATACTCACTAATACTCACTAACACTCACTAACACTAACACTACACCAATACTCACTAACACTCACTAACACTCACTAACACTAACACTACACCAATACTCACTAATACTCACTAACACTCACAAACACTAACACTACACCAATACTCACTAACACTCACTAACACTCACTAACACTAACACTACACCAATACTCACTAATACTCACTAACACTCACTAACACTCACTAACACTAACACTACACCAATACTCACTAACACTCACTAACACTCACTAACACTCACTAACACTAACACTACACCAATACTCACTAATACTCACTAACACTCACTAACACTCACTAACACTAACACTACACCAATACTCACTAACACTCACTAACACTCACTAACACTCACTAACACTAACACTACACCAATACTCACTAACACTCACTAACACTCACTAACACTAACACTACACCAATACTCACTAATACTCACTAACACTCACTAACACTAACACTACACCAATACTCACTAACACTCACTAACACTCACTAACACTAACACTACACCAATACTCACTAATACTCACTAACACTCACTAACACTAACACTACACCAATACTCACTAATACTCACTAATACTCACTAACACTCACTAACACTAACACTACACCGATACTCACTAATACTCACTAACACTCACTAACACTCACTAACACTAACACTACACCAATACTCACTAATACTCACTAACACTCACTAACACTCACTAATACTAACACTACACCAATACTCACCAACACTCGCCAACAGTACACCAACACTCACCAACAATACACCCACACTCACCAACGCTCAGTAACACTACACCAACACTCACCAACACTACACCAATACTCAGAAACTCCAACACTCGCCAACACTACACTAATACTCATCAACACTACACCAACACTCACCAACACTACACTAGCACTCACCAACACTCACCAACACTACACTAGCACTCACCAACACTACACTAGCACTCACCAACAATCACCAACACTCACCAACACTACACTAACGCTACACTAGCACTCACCAACTCTCACCAACACTACACCAACACTCACCAACACTCACCAACGCTCACCAACACTACACCAACACTACACTAACACTCACCAACACTCACCAACACTGCACCAACACTCACCAACACTCACCAACACTCACTAAGACTACAGCACTCACCAACACTACACTAACACTCACCAACACTCACCAACACTCACCAACACTACACCAACACTCACCAACACTCACCAACACTCACCAACACTACACTAACACTCACCAACACTCACCAACACTCACCAACACTACACAAGCACTCACCAACACTCACCAACACTACACCAACACTACACTAACACTCACCAACACTCACCAACACTACACCAACACTCACCAACACTCACCAACACTCACCAACACTACACCACCATACTAACACTCACCGACACTCACCAACACTACACCAACACTCACCAACACTCACCAACACTACACCAACACTACACTAACACTCACTAACTCTCACCAACACTCACCAACATTACACCAACACTCACCAACACTACACCAACACTACACTAACACTCACTAACACTCACCAACACTCACCAACACTACAACACTCATCAACACTCACCAACACTACACCAACACTACACTAACACTCACCAACACTCACCAACACTCACCAACACTACACCAACACTACACTAACACTCACCAACACTCACCAACACTCACCAACACTCACCAACACTACACCAACACTACGCTAACACTCACCAACACTCACCAACACTACACCAACACTACACCAACACTCACCAACACTCACCAACACTCGCCAACACTACACCAACACTATGCTAACACTCACCAACACTACACCAACACTCAGCAACACTCACCAACACTACACCAACACTACACCAACACTCACCAACACTCACCAACACTCACCAACACTACACCAACACTACACCAGCACTCACCAACACTACACCAACACTCACCAACACTCACCAACACTACACCAACACTCACCAACACTCACCAACACTACACCAACACTACACTAACACTCACCAACACTCACCAACACTCACCAACACTACACCAACACTCACCAACACTCACCAACACTACACCAACACTACACTAACACTCACCAACACTCACCAACACTACACCAACACTACACTAACACTCAACAACACTCACCAACACTCACCAACACTACACCAACACTCACCAACACTCACCAACACTACACCAACACAACACTAACACTCACCAACACTCACCAACACTACACCAACACTCACCAACACTACACTAACACTCGCCAACACTACACCAACACTCACCAACACTCACCAACACTCACCAACACTCACCAACACTACACCAACACTCACCAACACTCACCAACACTCACCAACACTACACTAACACTCACCAACACTACACTAACACTCACCAACACTACACCAACACTCACCAACACTCACCAACACTCACCAACACTACACCAACACTTACCAACACTCACCAACACTCACCAACACTACACTAACACTCACCAACACTACACTAACACTCACCAACACTCACCAACACTCACCAACACTACACCAACACTCACCAACACTCACCAACACTCACCAACACTCACCAACACTCACCAACACTACACTAACACTCACCAACACTACACCAACACTCACCAACACTCACCAACACTCACCAACACTCACCAACACTACACTAACACTCACCAACACTACACTAACACTCACCAACACTACACTAACACTCACCAACACTCACCAACACTACACTAACACTCACCAACACTACACTAACACTCACCAACACTCACCAACACTACACTAACACTCACCAACACTACACCAACACTCACCAACACTACACTAACACTCACCAACACTACACTAACACTCACCAACACTACACCAACACTCACCAACACTACACTAACACTCACCAACACTACACTAACACTCACCAACACTCACCAACACTACACTAACACTCACCAACACTACACTAACACTCACCAACACTACACTAACACTCACCAACACTCACCAACACTACACTAACACTCACCAACACTACACTAACACTCACCAACACTACACTAACACTCACCAACACTACACTAACACTCACCAACACTACACTAACACTCACCAACACTACACTAACACTCACCAACACTACACCAACACTCACCAACACTCACCAACACTCACCAACACTCACCAACACTACACTAACACTCACCAACACTACACTAACACTCACCAACACTACACAAACACTCACCAACACTACACTAACACTCACCAACACTCACCAACACTACACTAACACTCACCAACACTACACTAACACTCACCAACACTCACCAACACTCACCAACACTACACCAACACTCACCAACACTCACCAACACTCACCAACACTCACCAACACTACACTAACACTCACCAACACTACACCAACACTCACCAACACTCACCAACACTCACCAACACTCACCAACACTACACCAACACTCACCAACACTCACCAACACTCACCAACACTACACTAACACTCACCAACACTCACCAACACTACACTAACACTCACCAACACTACACTAACACCCACCAACACTACACCAACACTCACCAACACTCACCAACACTACACTAACACTCACCAACACTCACCAACACTACACTAACACTCACCAACACTCACCAACACTACACTAACACTCACCAACACTACACTAACACTCACCAACACTCACCAACACTCACCAACACTACACCAACACTCACCAACACTACACCAACACTCACCAACACTCACCAACACTCACCAACACTCACCAACACTACACTAACACTCACCAACACTACACTAACACTCACCAACACTACACCAACACTACACCAACACTCACCAACACTACACCGACACTCACCAACACTCACCAACACTACACCAACACTCACCAACACTACACTAACACTCACCAACACTACACTAACACTCACCACCACTACACCAACACTACACCAACACTCACCAACACTACACCAAGACTACACCAACACTCACCAACACTACACCAACACTACACCAACACTCACCAACACTACACCAAGACTACACCAACACTCACCAACACTACACCAACACTCACCAACACTACACCAACACTCACCAACACTACACCAACACTCACCAACACTACACCAACACTCACCAACACTACACCAACACTCACCAACACTACACCAACACTCACCAACACTCACCAACACTCACCAACACTCACCAACACAGGGGTAACTCAACAAGACGGCTCACAACATATCAACTCACTTTTTACAAAGGCTTTACATTTCTCTTGTAAAATCTAATTTGTAGACTAAATTCTTTATACTACATTTCCGTCCACTGGACGTGTCTCTGCCCCTCTGTGCACGTCTGTGTGCGTCTATATGTGTTTGTGCACGTCTGAGTACGTCTGTGCCTGTTTGTGTATGTATACGTTTGCGTGCGTCTGTGTTTATTTTCGTACGTCTGAGTACGTTTGTGTACGTCTATTTACGTCTGTGTGTGTATGTCTGTGTGCGTCTGTGTACGTCTATTCACGTCTGTGTAAGTCTGTGCACATTTGTGTACGTCTGTTTACGTCTTAATTTTGTTGTCTGTTCTTCTTTGTGTCTGTATGTCTGCCTTAGTGAATAATTATTCATGTGCGTACTTCTGTCTGTGCATGTGTGTCACTGTGTATGTCTGTTTTTGTGTGCATTTTCCTGTGCATGATTGTACTGTGTACGTCTTCATGACTGTACTGAATATATCTGTATGACCGTTCAGTGTACGTCGGTATGACTATTCCGTGTACGTCTGTACTACTGTCTGTGTACCTCTGAATGACTGTGTACGTCTGTCCATGTGTACCTGTTTTTTGTCTATATTGTCAAGGAGATCATAGTTGTTCCTTCACCCCCTCCCCTCCTTCACCCCTCCCCTCCTTCACCCCTCCCCTCCTTCACCTCTCCCCTCCTTCACCCCTCCCCTCCTTCACCCCTCCCCTCCTTCACCTCTCCCTCCTTCACCCCTCCGCTCCCCTCCTTCATCCCTCCGTCTTCACCCCCCTTTCTTTACCCCTCCCTCTCTTTCATCTCTCCCCTCCACGCCTCCACCTCCTTCACCCCTCCCCTTTCCTTCAGCTACCCTCTCTAAGTTCATTTCACATCCCTCTTTCCGTCTAGCTTAGCTCACCAGTTTTCCCTCACCTCTCCTTCATTTCTCCCTCCCCTTTTCTTCCCCCTCCCTCCCCTCTTCTCCCTCCCCTCCCCTTCACTCCTATCCACCTGAGGTACACGATACAATTTAGATCACATTATAATTCTTTTAGAACGACCTCCTATCCTTCACAACCCGCTGAGTATAAACAGAGATACTTCAACTATCTATATCTAAATAACCTCTGGTCTGGAGACCAGAGTGGTCTAGTGATGGGGGTCAGAGACCACTTGACACAGAGAGCGTCTAGCCAGGGCTGTGAGACGAGGTAGTCTGATACAAGTCAGTTCCAACCCGGAATGAGACTGGGTATGTGAGCTGACTTCGCCAGGTGCCAGATCAACCAGGCTGTGATGGATATGCGGGGCAGCCGGGTAAGAAAGGCGTAGAATTAGGGAGGATATGACTGAAGTGTATAAATGAAAGACAGACGTAAATGAAGAGAATATAAATAATATGCTAAAAATATCTAACCAATGGATTCAACTTGGAAAAAAAATGATTTAGGAAGCCAGCAGCAACAGCCTGGTTGACCAGGAAAGCACCAGGCGAGCATGGTCCATGGCCGGGCTCAGGGAGTAAAAAACTCTGGGAACTCGTCAATGATATATCAAAGATAGCTTGCTGATAAAGGCTTGTGCAGTAGCGTCACTAGCGTCACTAGCGTCACTAGCGTCACTAGCGTCACTAGCGTCACTAGCGGCACTAGCATCACTAGCGGCACTAGCATCACGAGCGGCACTAACGTCACTAGCGGCACTAGCATCACTAGCGGCACTAGCATCACGAGCGGCACTAACGTCACTAGCGGCACTAGCATCACTAGCGGCACTAGCATCACGAGCGGCACTAACGTCACTAGCGGCACTAGCGTCACTAGCGGCACTAGCATCACGAGCGGCACTAACGTCACTAGCGGCACTAGCGTCACTAGCGTCACTAGCGGCACTAGCATCACGAGCGGCACTAACGTCACTAGCGGCACTAGCGTCACTAGCGGCACTAGCATCACGAGCGGCACTAACGTCACTAGCGGCACTAGCGTCACTAGCGGCACTAGCATCACGAGCGGCACTAACGTCACTAGCGGCACTAGCGTCACTAGCGTCACTAGCGGCACTAGCATCACGAGCGGCACTAACGTCACTAGCGGCACTAGCGTCACTAGCGGCACTAGCATCACGAGCGGCACTAACGTCACTAGCGGCACTAGCGTCACTAGCGTCACTAGCGGCACTAGCATCACGAGCGGCACTAACGTCACTAGCGGCACTAGCGTCACTAGCGGCACTAGCATCACGAGCGGCACTAACGTCACTAACGTCACTAGCGTCACTAGCGGCACTAGCATCACGAGCGGCACTAACGTCACTAGCGGCACTAGCGTCACTAGCGTCACTAGCGGCACTAGCATCACGAGCGGCACTAACGTCACTAGCGGCACTAGCGTCACTAGCGGCACTAGCATCACGAGCGGCACTAACGTCACTAGCGGCACTAGCGTCACTAGCGGCACTAGCATCACGAGCGGCACTAACGTCACTAGCGGCACTAGCGTCACTAGCGGCACTAGCATCACGAGCGGCACTAACGTCACTAGCGGCACTAGCGTCACTAGCGGCACTAGCATCACGAGCGGCACTAACGTCACTAGCGGCACTAGCGTCACTAGCGGCACTAGCATCACGAGCGGCACTAGCGTCACTAGCGGCACTAGCATCACGAGCGGCACTAACGTCACTAGCGGCACTAGCGTCACTAGCGGCACTAGCATCACGAGCGGCACTAACGTCACTAGCGGCACTAGCGTCACTAGCGTCACTAGCATCACGAGCGGCACTAGCGTCACTAGCGGCACTAGCATCACGAGCGGCACTAACGTCACTAGCGGCACTAGCGTCACTAGCGGCACTAGCATCACGAGCGGCACTAACGTCACTAGCGGCACTAGCGTCACTAGCGGCACTAGCATCACGAGCGGCACTAACGTCACTAGCGGCACTAGCGTCACTAGCGGCACTAGCGTCACTAGCGGCACTAACGTCACTAGCGGCACTAACGTCACTAGCGGCACTAGCGTCACTAGCGGCACTAGCGTCACTAGCGGCACTAGCGTCACTAGCGGCACTAACGTCACTAGCGGCACTAGCGTCACTAGCGGCACTAGCGTCACTAGCGGCACTAGCGTCACTAGCGGCACTAACGTCACTAGCGGCACTAGCGTCACTAGCGGCACTAGCGTCACTAGCGGCACTAGCATCACGAGCGGCACTAACGTCACTAGCGGCACTAGCGTCACTAGCGGCACTAGCGTCACTAGCGGCATTAGCATCACTAGAGGTGAGAGGATCACATACTCTCTCACTGACCTAGCCAGAGGTTTCTTCAGTCCAGTATATTATAAAACCCATTTAAACTGTTCAACTGTCACCCATCGTATATATAAGGGGATTACCAATAGATCCCTGGTCGTCTTCAAGAGAAAACTGGTCAGGCCTGATTTACTGCAAGGCCTAGTTATGTACAGGACCGCTGGGGCGTTGACCCACTGAATGCCCTCTAGGTAGACTCCAGGTAGACTCCAGGTAGACTCCAGGTAGGTACTTTCTCAAGACTGGTATATTAAACACATCGACTCCCACAAAGCTTGTCTTACGTAAAGGCATGATCTATTTTCACTAGTTGGGATTTTCCATTGGTGACTCCGCCTACTACTGCTCCATTTCATCTGTCTGCAGTATATCAGCCCCTTCTCTGCGCAGGTGCGTGACCAGGTGGCGTGACCAGGTGGCGTGACCAGGTAGTGTCACCAGGTGGCGTGACGAGGTGGGGTGACCAGGTGGCGTGACCAGCGAACGTAACCAGGCAACGTAACCAGGTAAGGTAACCAGATAACATAACCAGGTAACGTAGCCAGATAACTGAACCAGGTAACGTAACCTGGTAACGTAACCAGGCAACATAACAGGACTAAGTTGCAAAGAGACTGTAACTTGAAGGAACCAACATTATGCAACATTCTTCCCCCCTCCCTGCCTCTCCCTTCTCCTTCACCCCTCCCCCATCCACAACCCCCTCCCCTCCCCCCCCTTTGCCACCACCTCCATCCTCGCTGTTCCCTTGAAAAATCAGTTCCACTTATTTTTTTTTTCGAACATCCACTTAGGCTTATTGCATAACGAAATAAAACGAAACACAACTCAAACATTAACTCTGAATATACGTGGCAGTTCTGTATAACGAAGGTGAGAGTAGAATGAGAGAGAGAGAGAGAGAGAGAGAGAGAGAGAGAGAGAGAGAGAGAGAGAGAGAGAGAGAGAGAGAGAGAGAGAGAGAGAGAGAGAGAGAGAGAGAGAGAGACAGAGAGAGAGACAGAGAGAGAGACAGAGAGAGACAGAGAGAGAGACAGAGAATGGGACAGAGAATGGGAGGGTGTTGGCACCTGGAGAAGAAGTTGATATCCTTGGGGTGAAATTTGACTCCAAACTAACCATGAAGAACCGTGTTGTAAATCTTGCAAACAAGGCAGCCAGAAAGCTTACAGCACTTCGCCGTATCTCGCATCTGCTTGACAGTAGGGGTTGCAAGATTCTGTACTAGGCACAAGTACGCTCACACCTTGAGTATGCTCCACTTTCTTGGTTTGCCTGCCCCCTCTCATCTGCGACTGCTTGACAGAGTAGAGAACAGAGCAAGATGTCTCATCTCTCGCCTGGACCCATCCTGGATAGATCTGTCATTTCAGCAGAGCCTTCAACATAGGAGGGATGTGGGTGGCCTTACTGTTATGTACAAGGCCAATATTGTCAAAATACCACACTTGGATCCACTTCGAGGACAGCGTGAAACAAGCTTTTATGCCACAAGACGGGCAGAAAGCAGCAACTTCACTCTGGCTGTACCCTTTTCCAGAACATCGCTCCATCTGAGATCATATATACCCAGGATGACTCGAGTATGGAACACATTCGTACAGCATAATGATGTCAACGAGATAAAGTCAGTTGATCACATGAAAATGCTGGCCCACAGATGGCTCCAACTTCATCCTGTTTCCTACTTGTATGTCTCATAACAATAAAAATGCTTTCAAATGAGCTGATGTAGGTAACAGCTCTTAGCTTGCCAATAAAGTTAGGAATCCTTAACCTGTAAATAGCTTGTCAATAAAACTAGGGATCCTTAACCTTGTCAAACCATGTGTAAAAAAAAAAAAAAGAGAGAGAGAGAGAGAGGCGTGGTGATGGTGGGGGGGGTGAATAAGGTTCTTATTCTTCCCCTACTTAGTACTTCTTTTACTCTCTCGTTCTATTTTCATTCTTATTCGTTTACTTTATCTTCTCATCGATTTCATCTGTTGCTGTTATTGCTGTTTACTGTTGTTGGTGTTGGTGTTGTTGTCCTTTTCTTGTTCTTTCCCATTTCTTCTTCGTCTACTTCTTTTCCTCCTTCCTTCTCTTCTCCAACCTCCTCCTCCTCCTCCTGTACTTGTATATTTCTCTGCCATCTTTATCACCTTGTATCTCTGTCTCCCGCTACAGAGGTAATCAACTGTCTCCTGCTCATCCACACACCTTCCTTCCTGTTTAACTCAGTAAAAAAAAACACCAAACACTAGTTTTTCCCAAACAGTGTAATCGTGTTAGCAGGATGAACCATCTCTTTCTTTCTCTCTCTCTCTCTCTCTCTCTCTCTCTCTCTCTCTCTCTCTCTCTCTCTCTCTCTCTCTCTCTCTCTCTCTCAAAGTTCAGCTGAAGAAAAACATGACACAATCCACTGGAGTCTTCCTATTTGCTTTTAAGCTGATGAATCAATGTTTGTTATTAAATGAAATATGTAATAACAAATATATATATATATATATATATATATATATATATATATATATATATATATATATATATATATATATATATATATATATATATATATATATATATATATATTTAAATATTAACAATGTACCAGACGGTACTTAAGAATTATAAATGTGATATGTGCTTTCAGCACAGTACTATTGTACACGAGAGAAGTGATTATTATTATTATTATTATTTTGTTGATATTGATTTAATTTAATTGGATACACCTCTAGACGATACTCAATAAATTTATTAAATTTTAATTTCTCTAGTTAGTAGCCTACCAGTTGTAATCCTGAAGCACTATTGAATCATATTGAATTCTAATGGATAATTGGACAAGGATACTGACTACTTGTTACGAAAACCCAGTAACAGGCTGGATGCTAGAAGGGCAGTCCTTTCTAGTATTACCTGGAGATCTCTAAACTTTTAGAATCGCGTTTTTTGTAACAGTGTGTGTGTGCCTACGTGCGTGCTTGCGTGAGCAAAGTACACAATATGCATGTGTTGAGCTTCACCTCTTGGGCCAGCCTCTTATCTTTCTGTCGACTATAGATGATGCTATCATACCTGGCTGTAAAGCTGTGTATTGTTCCAGCTTCTGCTGTGTTGCCCCCCTACTCCGTTCTAGCTGTTCGGAGAGCTGGTGGTGACAGGTGACAGAATGGTGGCGGCAGGGTGTTTGTGGCAGATGACAGGGTAGAGGGTGGTGAGAGGAGGTGACAGATGGTGGTGACAGGGGGTTAGTGACAAGAGATGAGAGATTGTGGTGACAGGTGACAGAACCACACTGTATGGCAAGGGGTAATCAATAACATCAATAATGTTAATGGTGTCACTATTGATGGTGGTGACCAGATGACCAGGTTTAGTTAGTGCCACTGACGATGGTTGTTGTTGTTGTTGTTGTTGTTGTTGGTGGTGGTGGTGGTAGATGCTGTTGTTCTTGCTGATGCTGGTAGCATTAATGCTTGTTACTATTGTTTTTGTTGATTTTTTGTTTTGTTTATGTCGCTATTATCACATGCGGCGATAAAACCGAATTCTGCTTTTGTTTCTCTTTGCTGTAGGAGTCGTGGTTGTGGTCGTGAGTAATAATGTAGCTGTGTTTGCTTTCATTGTTTGTGATTGTACTTGTTGCTGTGTGTGACTGTACTTGTTTCTGAGTGTGACTGTATTTGTTTCTGAGTGTGACTGTACTTGTTTGTGAGTGTGACTGTATTTGTTTGTGAGTGTTTACCTGGAGTTTACCTGGAGAGAGTTTCGGGGGTCAACGCCCCCGCGGCCCGGTCTGTGACCAGGCCTCCTGGTGGATCAGCGCCTGATCAACCAGGCTGTTGCTGCTGGCTGCACGCAAACCAACGTACGAGCCACAGCCCGGCTGATCAGGAACTGACTTTAGGTGCTTGTCCAGTGCCAGCTTGAAGACTGCCAGGGGTCTGTTGGTAATCCCCCTTATGTGTGCTGGGAGGCAGTTAAACAGTCTCGGGCCCCTGACACTTATTGTATGGTCTCTTAACGTGCTAGTGACACCCCTGCTTTTCATTGGGGGGATGGTGCATCGTCTGCCAAGTCTTTTGCTTTCGTAGTGAGTGATTTTCGTGTGCAAGTTCGGTACTAGTCCCTCTAGGATTTTCCAGGTGTATATAATCATGTATCTCTCCCTCCTGCGTTCCAGGGAATACATATTTAGAAACCTCAAGCGCTCCCAGTAATTGAGGTGTTTTATCTCCGTTATGCGCTCCGTGAAAGTTCTCTGTACATTTTCTAGGTCGGCAATTTCACCTGCCTTGAAAGGTGCTGTTAGAGTGCAGCAATATTCCAGCCTAGATAGAACAAGTGACCTGAAGAGTGTCATCATGGGCTTGGCCTCCCTAGTTTTGAAGGTTCTCATTATCCATCCTGTCATTTTTCTAGCAGATGCGATTGATACTGTACTTGTTTGTGAGTGTGACTGTACTTGTTTCTGAGTGACTGTACTTGTTTGTGAGTATGACTGTACTTGTTTCTGAGTGTGACTGTACTTGTTTGTGAGTGTGACTGTACTTGTTTCTGAGTGTGACTGTACTTGTTGCCGTGTGTGACTGTACTTGTTTGTGAGTGTGACTGTACTTGTTTTTGTGTGTGACTGTACTTGTTGCCGTGTGTGACTGTACTTGTTTCTGAGTGTGACTGTGTTTGTTTCTGAGTGTGACTGTACTTGTTTGTGAGTGTGACTGTACTTGTTTCTGAGTGTGACTGTATTTGTTTCTGAGTGTGACTGTACTTGTTTGTGAGTGTGACTGTACTTGTTTCTGAGTGTGTATTTGTTGCTGTGTGTGACTGTACTTGTTGCCGTGTGTGACTGTACTTGTTGCCGTGTGTGACTGTACGTGTTTGTGAGTGTGACTGTACTTGTTTTTGTGTGTGACTGTATTTGTTTCTGAGTGTGACTGTACTTGTTTCTGAGTGTGATTGCACTTGTTTCTGATTGTGACTGTATTTGTTTCTGAGTGTGACTGTACTTGTTTGTGAATGTGACTGTACTTGTTTATGAGTGTGACTGTACTTGTTTCTGATTGTGACTGTATTTGTTTCTGAGCGTGACTGTACTTGTTTGTGAATGTGACTGTACTTGTTTGTGAGTGTGACTGTACTTGTTTCTGAGTATGACTGTACTTGTTTCTGAGAGTGACTGTTCTTGTTTCTGAGTGTGACTGTACTTGTTTCTGAGTATAACTGTACTTGTTTCTGAGTGTGACTGTACTTGTTTGTGAGTGTGACTGTACTTGTTTCTGAGTGTGACTGTACTTGTTTGTGAGTGTGACTGTACTTGTTTCTGAGTGTGGCTGTACTTGTTTGTGAGTGTGACTGTACTTGTTTGTGAGTGTGACTGTACTTGTTTGTGAGTATGACTGTACTTGTTTCTAAGTGTGACTGTACTTGTTTGTGAGTGTGACTGTACTTGTTTCTGAGTGTGGCTGTACTTGTTTGTGAGTGTGACTGTACTTGTTTGTGAGTGTGACTGTACTTGTTTGTGAGTGTGACTGTACTTGTTTGTGAGTGTGACTGTACTTGTTTGTGAGTGTGACTGTACTTGTTTCTGAGTGTGACTGTACTTGTTTGTGAGTGTGACTGTACTTGTTTGTGAGTGTGACTGTACTTGTTTGTGAGTGTGACTGTACTTGTTTCTGAGTGTGACTGTACTTGTTTGTGAGTGTGACTGTACTTGTTTGTGAGTGTGACTGTACTTGTTTGTGAGTGTGACTGTACTTGTTTCTGAGTGTGACTGTACTTGTTTGTGAGTATGACTGTACTTGTTTCTGAGTATGACTGTACTTGTTTCTGAGTGTAACTGTACTTGTTTCTGAGTGTGACTGTACTTGTTTCTGAGTATGACTGTACTTGTTTGTGAGTATGACTGTACTTGTTTCTGAGTATGACTGTACTTGTTTCTGAGTGTGACTGTACTTGTTTCTGAGTGTGACTGTACTTGTTTCTGAGTGTGACTGTACTTGTTTGTGAGTGTGACTGTACTTGTTTCTGAGTGTGACTGTACTTGTTTCTGAGTATGACTGTACTTGTTTGTGAGTGTGACTGTACTTGTTTGTGAGTGTGACTGTACTTGTTTCTGAGTATGACTGTACTTGTTTCTGAGTGTGACTGTTCTTGTTTCTGAGTGTGACTGTACTTGTTTCTGAGTATGACACTACTTGTTTCTGAATGTGACTGTACTTGTTTGTGAGTATGACTGTACTTGTTTCTGAGTATGACTGTACTTGTTTCTGAGTGTGACTGTACTTGTTTCTGAGTGTGACTGTACTTGTTTCTGACTATGACTGTACTTGTTTGTGAGTATGACTGTACTTGTTTCTGAGTATGACTGTACTTGTTTCTGAGTGTGACTGTACTTGTTTCTGAGTGTGACTGTACTTGTTTCTGAGTGTGACTGTACTTGTTTGTGAGTGTGACTATACTTGTTTCTGAGTGTGACTGTACTTGTTTCTGAGTATGACTGTACTTGTTTGTGAGTGTGACTGTACTTGTTTGTGAGTGTGACTGTACTTGTTTCTGAGTATGACCGTACTTGTTTCTGAGTGTGACTGTACTTGTTTCTGAGTGTGGTTGTACTTGTTTGTCAGTGTGACTGTATTTGTTTGTGAGTGTGACTGTACTTGTTTCTGAGTGTGACTGTACTTGTTTCTGAGTGTGACTACTTGTTTGTGAGTGTGACTGTACTTGTTTGTGAGTGTGACTCTACTTGTTTCTGAGTGTGACTGTACTTGTTTCTGAGTGTGACTACTTGTTTCTGAGTATGACTGTACTTGTTTGTGAGTGTGACTGTACTTGTTTCTGAGTATGACTGTACTTGTTTCTGAGTGTGAGTGTACTTGTTTCTGAGTGTGACTGTACTTGTTTCTGAGTGTGACTGTACTTGTTTGTGAGTGTGGCTGTACTTGTTTCTGAGTGTGACTGTACTTGTTTGTGAGTGTGACTGTACTTATTTCTGAGTGTGACTGTACTTGTTTGTGAGTGTGACTGTACTTGTTTGTGAGTGTGACTGTACTTGTTTGTGAGTGTGACTGTACTTGTTTGTGAGTGTGGCTGTACTTGTTTCTGAGTGTGACTGTACTTGTTTCTGAGTGTGACTGTACTTGTTTCTGAGTGTCACTATACTTGTTTGTGAGTGTGACTGTACTTGTTTCTGAGTGTGACTGTACTTGTTTCTGAGTGTGACTGTACTTGTTTCTGAGTATGACTGTACTTGTTTCTGAGTGTGACTGTACTTGTTTCTGAGTGTGACTGTACTTGTTTGTGAGTGTGACTGTACTTGTTTCTGAGTATGACTGTACTTGTTTCTGAGTGTGACTGTACTTGTTTCTGAGTGTGACTGTACTTGTTTCTGAGTGTGACTGTACTTGTTTCTGAGTGTGACTGTACTTGTTTCTGAGTATGACTGTACTTGTTTGTGAGTGTGACTGTACTTGTTTGTGAGTGTGACTGTACTTGTTTCTGAGTATGACTGTACTTGTTTCTGAGTGTGACTGTTCTTGTTTCTGAGTGTGACTGTACTTGTTTCTGAGTATGACTGTACTTGTTTCTGAGTGTGACTGCACTTGTTTGTGAGTATGACTGTACTTGTTTCTGAGTATGACTGTACTTGTTTCTGAGTGTGACTGTACTTGTTTCTGAGTGTGACTGTACTTGTTTCTGAGTATGACTGTACTTGTTTGTGAGTATGACTGTACTTGTTTCTGAGTATGACTGTACTTGTTTCTGAGTGTGACTGTACTTGTTTCTGAGTGTGACTGTACTTGTTTCTGAGTGTGACTGTACTTGTTTGTGAGTGTGACTGTACTTGTTTCTGAGTGTGACTGTACTTGTTTCTGAGTATGACTGTACTTGTTTGTGAGTGTGACTGTACTTGTTTGTGAGTGTGACTGTACTTGTTTCTGAGTATGACTGTACTTGTTTCTGAGTGTGACTGTTCTTGTTTCTTAGTGTGACTGTACTTGTTTCTGAGTATGACTGTACTTGTTTCTGAATGTGA
This sequence comes from Cherax quadricarinatus, assembly GCF_038502225.1. Classification (NCBI taxonomy): domain Eukaryota; kingdom Metazoa; phylum Arthropoda; class Malacostraca; order Decapoda; family Parastacidae; genus Cherax; species Cherax quadricarinatus. The sequence goes on from NC_091317.1 coordinate 21,659,802, forward strand.
CTGTACTTGTTTGTGAGTATGACTGTACTTGTTTCTGAGTATGACTGTACTTGTTTCTGAGTGTGACTGCACTTGTTTCTGAGTGTGACTGTACTTGTTTCTGAGTATGACTGTACTTGTTTGTGAGTATGACTGTACTTGTTTCTGAGTATGACTGTACTTGTTTCTGAGTGTGACTGTACTTGTTTCTGAGTGTGACTGTACTTGTTTCTGAGTGTGACTGTACTTGTTTCTGAGTGTGACTGTACTTGTTTCTGAGTGTGACTGTACTTGTTTCTGAGTATGACTGTACTTGTTTGTGAGTGTGACTGTACTTGTTTGTGAGTGTGACTGTACTTGTTTCTGAGTATGACTGTACTTGTTTCTGAGTGTGACTGTACTTGTTTCTGAGTGTGGTTGTACTTGTTTGTCAGTGTGACTGTATTTGTTTGTGAGTGTGACTGTATTTGTTTCTGAGTGTGACTGTACTTGTTTCTGAGTGTGACTACTTGTTTGTGAGTGTGACTGTACTTGTTTGTGAGTGTGACTCTACTTGTTTCTGAGTGTGACTGTACTTGTTTCTGAGTGTGACTACTTGTTTCTGAGTATGACTGTACTTGTTTGTGAGTGTGACTGTACTTGTTTCTGAGTATGACTGTACTTGTTTCTGAGTGTGAGTGTACTTGTTTCTGAGTGTGACTGTACTTGTTTCTGAGTGTGACTGTACTTGTTTGTGAGTGTGGCTGTACTTGTTTCTGAGTGTGACTGTACTTGTTTGTGAGTGTGACTGTACTTATTTCTGAGTGTGACTGTACTTGTTTGTGAGTGTGACTGTACTTGTTTGTGAGTGTGACTGTACTTGTTTGTGAGTGTGACTGTACTTGTTTGTGAGTGTGGCTGTACTTGTTTCTGAGTGTGACTGTACTTGTTTCTGAGTGTGACTGTACTTGTTTCTGAGTGTCACTATACTTGTTTGTGAGTGTGACTGTACTTGTTTCTGAGTGTGACTGTACTTGTTTCTGAGTGTGACTGTACTTGTTTCTGAGTATGACTGTACTTGTTTCTGAGTGTGACTGTACTTGTTTCTGAGTGTGACTGTACTTGTTTGTGAGTGTGACTGTACTTGTTTCTGAGTATGACTGTACTTGTTTCTGAGTGTGACTGTACTTGTTTCTGAGTGTGACTGTACTTGTTTCTGAGTGTGACTGTACTTGTTTGTGAGTGTGACTGTACTTGTTTCTGAGTATGACTGTACTTGTTTGTGAGTGTGACTGTACTTGTTTGTGAGTGTGACTGTACTTGTTTCTGAGTATGACTGTACTTGTTTCTGAGTGTGACTGTTCTTGTTTCTGAGTGTGACTGTACTTGTTTCTGAGTATGACTGTACTTGTTTCTGAGTGTGACTGCACTTGTTTGTGAGTATGACTGTACTTGTTTCTGAGTATGACTGTACTTGTTTCTGAGTGTGACTGTACTTGTTTCTGAGTGTGACTGTACTTGTTTCTGAGTATGACTGTACTTGTTTGTGAGTATGACTGTACTTGTTTCTGAGTATGACTGTACTTGTTTCTGAGTGTGACTGTACTTGTTTCTGAGTGTGACTGTACTTGTTTCTGAGTGTGACTGTACTTGTTTGTGAGTGTGACTGTACTTGTTTCTGAGTGTGACTGTACTTGTTTCTGAGTATGACTGTACTTGTTTGTGAGTGTGACTGTACTTGTTTGTGAGTGTGACTGTACTTGTTTCTGAGTATGACTGTACTTGTTTCTGAGTGTGACTGTTCTTGTTTCTTAGTGTGACTGTACTTGTTTCTGAGTATGACTGTACTTGTTTCTGAATGTGACTGTACTTGTTTGTGAGTATGACTGTACTTGTTTCTGAGTATGACTGTATTTGTTTCTGAGTGTGACTGTACTTGTTTCTGAGTGTGACTGTACTTGTTTCTGAGTATGACTGTACTTGTTTGTGAGTATGACTGTACTTGTTTCTGAGTATGACTGTACTTGTTTCTGAGTGTGACTGTACTTGTTTCTGAGTGTGACTGTACTTGTTTCTGAGTGTGACTGTACTTGTTTCTGAGTGTGACTGTACTTGTTTCTGAGTATGACTGTACTTGTTTGTGAGTGTGACTGTACTTGTTTGTGAGTGTGACTGTACTTGTTTCTGAGTATGACTGTACTTGTTTCTGAGTGTGACTGTACTTGTTTCTGAGTGTGGTTGTACTTGTTTGTCAGTGTGACTGTATTTGTTTGTGAGTGTGACTGTACTTGTTTCTGAGTGTGACTGTACTTGTTTCTGAGTGTGACTACTTGTTTGTGAGTGTGACTGTACTTGTTTGTGAGTGTGACTCTACTTGTTTCTGAGTGTGACTGTACTTGTTTCTGAGTGTGACTACTTGTTTCTGAGTATGACTGTACTTGTTTCTGAGTGTGACTGTACTTGTTTCTGAGTATGACTGTACTTGTTTCTGAGTGTGACTGTACTTGTTTCTGAGTGTGACTGTACTTGTTTCTGAGTGTGACTGTACTTGTTTGTGAGTGTGGCTGTACTTGTTTCTGAGTGTGACTGTACTTGTTTGTGAGTGTGACTGTACTTATTTCTGAGTGTGACTGTACTTGTTTGTGAGTGTGACTGTACTTGTTTGTGAGTGTGACTGTACTTGTTTGTGAGTGTGACTGTACTTGTTTGTGAGTGTGGCTGTACTTGTTTCTGAGTGTGACTGTACTTGTTTCTGAGTGTGACTGTACTTGTTTCTGAGTGTGACTATACTTGTTTGTGAGTGTGACTGTACTTGTTTCTGAGTGTGACTGTACTTGTTTCTGAGTGTGACTGTACTTGTTTCTGAGTATGACTGTACTTGTTTCTGAGTGTGACTGTACTTGTTTCTGAGTGTGACTGTACTTGTTTGTGAGTGTGACTGTACTTGTTTCTGAGTATGACTGTACTTGTTTCTGAGTGTGACTGTACTTGTTTCTGAGTGTGACTGTACTTGTTTCTGAGTGTGACTGTACTTGTTTCTGAGTGTGACTGTACTTGTTTGTGAGTGTGGCTGTACTTGTTTCTGAGTGTGACTGTACTTGTTTGTGAGTGTGACTGTACTTATTTCTGAGTGTGACTGTACTTGTTTGTGAGTGTGACTCTACTTGTTTGTGAGTGTGACTGTACTTGTTTCTGAGTGTGACTGTACTTGTTTGTGAGTGTGGCTGTACTTGTTTCTGAGTGTGACTGTACTTGTTTCTGAGTGTGACTGTACTTGTTTGTGAGTGTGACTGTACTTGTTTGTGAGTGTGACTGTACTTGTTTCTGAGTGTGACTGTACTTGTTTGTGAGTGTGACTGTACTTTTTTCTGAGTATGACTGTACTTGTTTCTGAGTGTGACTGTACTTGTTTCTGAGTGTGACTGTACTTGTTTGTGGGTGTGACTGTACTTGTTTGTGAGTGTGGCTGTACTTGTTTCTGAGTGTGACTGTGCTTGTTTGTGAGTGTGACTGTACTTGTTTGTGAGTGTGGCTGTACTTGTTTGTGAGTGTGACTGTACTTGTTTCTGAGTGTGACTGTACTTGTTGTTTGTGAGTGTGGCTGTACTTGTTTGTGAGTGTGACTGTACTTGTTTCTGAGTGTGACTGTACTTGTTTGTGAGTGTGACTGTACTTGTTTGTGAGTGTGACTGTACTTGTTTGTGAGTGTGACTGTACTTGTTTCTGAGTGTGACTGTACTTGTTTTAATTGTTTCAAAGCTTCTATATGGTGTGTTTTTTTTAACTTTTTTGTAAATGTTTTGAAAAACATTATCTCTGTTTCTTAAATTTTTGTTATGATTTATTTGTTTTGTAATTGTTACTGTAATTGTTTGTCCAGATTTTTTATGTCTTTTGTTACAATTTTAGCTATTTTTTGTTAATTTTGGTTGCTGTTGTTGTCTTTGCTTGTAGCTGTTGTTATTATTAACATTTATGTGTTATTTCAGTGCGTTTGATGTTCACATTGATGTTATTATTTATGCTTTTGTCATTGATGTTCACGTTAATGTTATTTATGCTTTTGTCGGAGATATTTTTGACGTTCTACTGATGTTTTTAGTTAAGCTTTTGTCATTGTGGCATGCAAAGAGTACGTAACCTTTATTCGGCGCATGTACACACCCTCATTTACAGGCTATCTCCCCCAACCAGCGAACCAGGGGACTGAGGGTTGATGATGGGGCCCCGTCGTTCAACTAGTGACCAGGTTCTAGCCAATAAGAAGATGGTTTTGGCAATCGCAGAGGTGATGTGGGTACCACTCTCCTGTCTGCCCTTGTCATTCCCATTCTAGAGCTGGTTGAAGCACGGTCTGCTCTCTTGTGGCTTCTATTCTGCCTTGCTTACCGTGGAGTGCACTATACTTATCACTGTACATAGTGTATATAGTGTACATACTTCTGTTCTAAATTGGTGAAGGATAATATAAGTCAAAACTTTTCTGCTGTGTTTATTTTGCTCCCTTTACACCCAGGATAACAGGCCATTTGGAATCCTGGGTAGTAATAGTCATTGAGGTTTTATTGATGTTATTAGTTATGCTTTTGTTATTGATGTTTTATTGATGTTATTAGTTATGCTTTTGGCATTGATGTTATTAGTTATGTTTT
>NC_091317.1:21669411-21681911 GCF_038502225.1 Cherax quadricarinatus
TCCACCACCACCAACACCACCAAAATCACCAGCATCATCAGCACCAGCAGCAGTAGCAGCACCTCTACTAGCAACACCAGCACCCGCACCACCACCACCACCAGCAGTAACAACACCACCACCACCAGCAGTAACAGCGCCACCACAACCACCAGCAGTAACAGTGCCACCACCACCAGCAACAGCACCAGCAGCAGCACCAGCAGCAGTGACAGCGCCAATACACACACCAGTAATAACAGTAACAGCACCAGCACCAGCACCACCATCACCTGCATTAACAGCACCACCAGCAGCAATGACAACACCGATGTTCACACAAGTAGTAAGAGCACCACCAGCAGCATCACCCTTTCAATCATCACCATCAGACAAAACAGCACCGACAACAGTAAGAGCACCAGCAACAGTAACAGCAACATCAACATGTACTTCATCAGCAATATAACATCATCAGCAACATAGCACCACCACCAACATAGCACCACCACTAACATAGCATCACCAGCAACATAGCACCACCAACATAGCATCATCAGCAACATAGCACCACCAACATAACATCATCAGCAACATAGCATCACCAGCAACATAGCACTAGCAACATAGCATCATCAGCAACATAGCACCACCAACATAGCATCATCAGCAACATAGCACCACCACCATCTTATGGATGGTAGTGGCTAGTTTATTGTGTACCTCATATCCATCCTGTGGATGGTAGTGGCTAGTTTATTGTGTACCTCATATCCATCCTGTGGATGGTAGTGGCTAGTTTATTGTGTACCTCATATGCATCCTGTGGATGGTAGTGACTAGTTTATCGTGCACTCTACATCCATCCTGTGGATGGTAGTGGCTAGTTTATTGTGCACTTCATATCCATCCTGTGGATGGTAGTGGCTAGTTTATTGTGTACTCATATCCATCCTGTGGATGGTAGTGGCTAGTTTATTGTGCACTCATATCCATCCTGTGGATGGTAGTGGCTAGTTTATTGTTGCACCTATATCCATCCTGTGCATGGTAGTGGCTAGTTTATTGTGTATCTTATCCATCCTGTGGATGGTAGTGGCTAGTTTATTGTGCACTCATATCCATCCTGTGGATGGTAGTGGCTAGTTTATTGTGTACTCATATCCATCCTGTGGATGGTAGTGGCTAGTTTATTGTGTACTCATATCCATCCTGTGGAGGTGTGGCTAGTTTATTGTGTATCATATCCATCCTGTGGATGGTAGTGGCTAGTTTATTGTGCACTCACATCCATCCTGTGGATGGTAGTGGCTAGTTTATTGTGTATCTATCCATCCTGTGGATGGTAGTGGCTAGTTTATTGTGTACTCATATCCATCCTGTGGATTGTAGTGGCTAGTTTATTGTGTACTCAATATCCATCCTGTGGATGGTAGTGGCTAGTTTATTGTGCACCCTACATCCATCCTGTGGATGGTAGTGGCTAGTTTATTGTTGTAGTCTCATATCCATCCTGTGGATGGTAGTGGCTAGTTTATTGTGTACTCATATCCATCCTGTGGATGGTAGTGGCTATTTATTGTGTACTCATATCCATCCTGTGGATGGTAGTGGCTAGTTTATTGTGTACTCATATCCATCCTGTGGATGGTAGTGCTAGTTTATTGTTGCACTCCATATCCATCCTGTGGATGGTAGTGGCTAGTTTATTGTGTACTCCTTATATCCATCCTGTGGATGGTAGTGGCTAGTTTATTGTGTACTCATATCCATCCTGTGGATGGTAGTGGCTAGTTTATTGTGCATTCTATATCCATCCTGTGGATGGTAGTGGCTAGTTTATTGTGTATTCTACATCCATCCTGTGGATGGTAGTGGCTAGTTTATTGTGCACTTCATATCCATCCTGTGGATGGTAGTGGCTAGTTTATTGTGTACTCATCCATCCTGTGGATGGTAGTGGCTAGTTTATTGTGTACTCATATCCATCCTGTGGATGGTAGTGGCTAGTTTATTGTGCACTTCAAATCCATCCTGTGGATGGTAGTGGCTAGTTTATTGTGTATCTTATATCCATCCTGTGGATGGTAGTGGCTAGTTTATTGTGTATCTATATCCATCCTGTGGATGGTAGTGGCTAGTTTATTGTGTACCTCATATCCATCCTTTGGATGGTAGTGGCTAGTTTATTGTGTATTTCATATCCATCCTGTGGATGGTAGTGGCTAGTTTATTGTGTACCTCATATCCATCCTGTGGATGGTAGTGGCTAGTTTATTTTGTACTTCATATCCATCCTGTGGATGGTAGTGGCTAGTTCATTGTGTATTTCATATTCATCCTTTGGATGGTAGTGGCTAGTTTATTGTGTACTTCATATCCATCCTGTGGATGGTAGTGGCTAGTTTATTGTGTACCTCATATCCATCCTGTGGATGGTAGTGGCTAGTTTATTGTGTACCTCATATCCATCCTGTGGATGGTAGTGGCTAGTTTATTGTGTACTTCATATCCATCCTGTGGATGGTAGTGGCTAGTTTATTGTGTACCTCATATGCATCCTGTGGATGGTAGTGGCTAGTTTATTGTGTACCTCATATGCATCCTGTGGATGGTAGTGGCTAGTTTATTGTGTACCTCATATGCATCCTGTGGATGGTAGTGGCTAGTTTACTGTACAGCCCATATCCATCCATCATTTAACAATGGAAGGATAACTAAGTATACGAAGCAGAGAGTGGTAGACTATGTATTGCTAGATAATATGCTGATATGTAGACTTCTGGATGTGCATGATTCTCGTGGAATCTTCAGTGAGAATAAAAGGTAGATGGAGTGCAAGAAGAGTGATGTCAGTGGGTGAGAGATAGATGAAAGGAGACGAAAGTAACGAAGGTTGAGTGCTTCTGGGTTGTATATAGAACAACTGAAAGTTGTGCTAGAGTAATCGAGATTTAAAAATGCTTTTCTGGAGTGCCTGGCATAGTTGTGAGGGAGGGTGAGTTGTAGGAGGGAGAAGAATTGGTGGAACGATGAGGTGAAAGGGGTGGAGGGATGAATCGACACAAGTATAAGGATGAATTGAAAAGGGTGATAATGGAAACAAAGTTTCCTTAAGAGAAATTATCGCTATTTAAAAATTATTTATAGAAGGCAGTGTTTATGGAAGGAAAAAACAAGGAGTGGTGAGGGAGTGCGGAACAGGAGCAAATGAGAAATTGGTAAGTCTTGGCTAGCAAATTTTGCTGAGAAGAATCTGGTTTTAAAAGTAATAAGATGAGGAATCCTGAGAAGCAAATGGACTTGGATGTTAAGAGAGAGAGAGAGAGAGAGAGAGAGAGAGAGAGAGAGAGAGAGAGAGAGAGAACGTTTGGTAGGGCGATAGAGGTAGTGGGAAGATGAAGGGAATGTTTGTAAAGAGCTCTTAAATTCTGATAAATGAGAAGGAGTAATTTGTTGCAATGGGCTGAAAGACATGATCATGGTCTGGTAGGAGTGAGGAGCCGGAGGTGGACCTGGAAGGTACGAAGCAGTGTGTAGAATGAAGCAAGATAGGGATGGATGGGATTCAACTGAGATTCATAAAGAATGTGGAGTGGTTGGCGCACATGTTCGGTATATGCGTTGATGAAGAGAAAGGAGCCTAAAGACCATACATACTTGCTTTGTATAAGGGAAAGAGGACAAGAGAGAGAGAGAGAGAGAGAGAGAGAGAGAGAGAGAGAGAGAGAGAGAGAGAGAGAGAGAGAGAAGAGAGAGTAGGGATTATAGGTAAACAAACCTGTTGACTACACCGCTTCGAGTGTTACGGTACAATTATTATTGAAAGTAGGACTGCAGAGTAGCAGCGAGGGATCTGGAAGGGTAGGAGATGTCTTCAAATATTTACACTGAAGCATATAAGTAAACAATACTGAAATGATAAGAACTGTTTGTCGCATTCTTAAGAACTGAGGAAAGTCAAATGATGGGGGGTTGTCAGGAGAGCAATGTGTCAGATGTTGCAGGTGTACCAGATAGGTGGCAGGTCAGTACAAACAGTAAAGACTACTCAGGCAGATAGTGAAGCTTAGTCGGCAGGAGAGGAGATTATTTTCCAGTGTAAGCGGGTCTTAGACAGGGATGTGTGATGTTACCAAAGTTATTTAACATATCGACAGATACGATTAGAAAAGAAGTGTTTGCTGGGGTGTAGGGAACAATAGAGGAGTACAAAGGTAAGTCTGATACGAGGTAAGATTTGTCACAGTTGCTTTTTTTGTGGATGACACTGTGCTTTTGGGAGATTATGAAGAGAAGTTGCAAAGGTTGTTGGTGGAGTTTGTGTGTGTGTGTGTGTGTGTGTGAAAGAAGGACATCAAAAGTGAGAAGAGACAAGAACAAGCTGATGGGACAAACAGAAACTTTGGGGATGAAATACCGGGTATCATATTGGAATTTGTATGAGGGAAAATAATGAAATGAGATTTTTGGGAATGGAGGTGTGGGCAGCTTGGTCTGTGTACCACAAGGTGAAACAAAGGATAAATGAGGAGGAAAAGGTAAATGGTGTATTAATGCATCTGTGGACAGACAAAAGTTTAACTATGGATGGAAAAAGAGGAATGTACCAAGACTATTGTTTGAGTATGAGCTGTGAGCTTTAATGATGCAACGAGGAGACTGTAGGCAGTGTAGATGTTATGTGTGTGGTGTCAGTATTATACTGAGTATTAGGGGGAGTATTAGGGGTGGAGAAACTAGAAGATGATGTGTGTGTGGGGGTTATGCGAGGTATAATTGACAGGTCTGACCAGGGCTTGTTGAGGCGAGTAGATGTTTTAGGGTTTTGACGTGCTGTTGGAGTGTGTGCATGGTAATATGTACTGTACTCACACATGCATTTCTATCTCTCTCTCCCTCCCTCTCCCCCCTCTCTCTCACCATTTTCTCCATTATGTCTGCACTCTTTCCACACATTTCCTCCACACACAATCTCCACACACACACACACACACACACACACACACACACACACACACACACACACACACACACACACACACACACACACACACACACAGGCTGCAGACCTGGTCCAGCAACTGGTTCCTGGAGTTCAATCCCACCAAGTGCAAAGTCATGAGGATTGGGGAAGGGCAAAGAAGACCGCAGACGGAGTACAGTCTAGGGGGCCAGAGACTACAAATATCACTCAAGGAAAAAGATCTTGGGGTGAGTATAACACCAGGCACATCTCCTGAAGCGCACATCAACCAAATAACTGCTGCAGCATATGGGCGCCTAGCAAACCTCAGAACAGCATTCCGACATCTTAATAAGGAATCGTTCAGGACCCTGTACACCGTGTACGTTAGGCCCATATTGGAGTATGCGGCACCAGTTTGGAACCCACACCTAGCCAAGCACGTAAAGAAACTAGAGAAAGTGCAAAGGTTTGCAACAAGACTAGTCCCAGAGCTAAGAGGTATGTCCTACGAGGAAAGGTTAAGGGAAATCAACCTGACGACACTGGAGGACAGGAGAGATAGGGGGGACATGACAACGACTTACAAAATACTGAGAGGAATTGACAAGGTGGACAGAGACAGGATGTTCCAGAGACTGGACACAGCAACACGGGGACACAGTTGGAAGCTGAAGACACAGATGAATCAAAGGGATGTTAGGAAGTATTTCTTCAGCCACAGAGTAGTCAGGAAGTGGAATAGTTTGGGAAGCGATGTAGTGGAGGCAGGATCCATACATAGCTTTAAGCAGAGGTACGATAAAGCTCATGGTTCAGGGAGAGTGACCTAGTAGCGACCAGTGAAGAGGCGGGGCCAGGAGCTTGGACTCGACCCCTGCAACCTCAACTAGGTGAGTACAATTAGGTGAGTACACACACACACACACCTGCAACCACAAATAGGAGACTGTACCATACCCACAATCCATACAAACTCTCCATGCACACACTCCACACACACACACACTCCACACATACACTCCACACACACACTCTACACCCTCCCATCCTGTCTCCCACGAGTGTTTTGCTTCACTATCGGCAACCACCACCACCACAACACTGCTATATTATGTGCCCAACTGTTGAGTGTTTTTTAACAGGAAAGGAAAGAGGGAAAAATATCGACGCTAACAGCATAGTGGAGTGGGAAAGGGTGGGAGAGGGATGGAAGGGGTGGTGGGAGAGAGCGGCCACTATCCCCACAACCACACTGATGCCACAAACATCCCCGCCTGACACTGCCCCCACCACAATATGGACTCTATCCTCCATACCACCACCCTCTTTGTTGCTCCTCTTGTTGTTGTTGCTCTGTTAGGCACACTGCCAACCTCTGTAGCAGAGAGACTACTACAGGGTCGCTGCCACAGGGTCGCTGACACAGGGTCGCTGCCACAGGGTCGCTGACACAGGGTCGCTGCCACAGGGTCGGTGACACAGGGTCGCTGCCCAGGGTCGCTGCCACAGGGTCGCTGCCACATGGTCACTGCCACATGGTCACTGCCACATGGTCACTGCCACAGGGTCGCTGTCACAGGGTCGCTGCTACAGGGTCACTGTCACAGGGTCGCTGCCACAGGGTCGCTGCCACAGGGTCGCTGCCACAGGGTCATTGCCACAAAGTCATTGCTACAGGGTCACTGCCATAGGGTCACTACTACAGGGTCACTTCTACGGGGTCACTGCCACAGTCACTGCCACTAACGCCCACTTTTTTGACACTGTCACAGACTAGTGTGTCTGATGTGTGAAGAAAAGTGTTGAGATCTGCAAGAAAACATTGTTCTGTCTATACAAGAAATTTGAGACATATAGCACCCAGAAAATACACACACACACACACACACACACACACACACACACACACACACACACACACACACACACATACACACACACACACACAGGTATGACAAGTCTCTTAGACCAGAGAGTCAGGGCCAGAAGTTGTGAGTCAACCCGTGCAACCACAATAGGTGAGTACACGTTTGACCTGAGTCCCACACCCCTATTAAAAATGGGGAGGGGACAAGTATTTATTTTTAGATGGGGATGGCATGGAAAAACTGTATTTAAACATCAGTCAGGTTAATATCTGGGTAACTTACTTCTGGGAAGGTTGGGTTGTACACGATGTAATGGAGGATGGAAGGGGAGGAGGAGGGGGTGTTGAATTAGAAGGGGAGAGGGGTGACGAAGATGTGGAGAGAGTGACGAGAAAGATATAAGGTATACCACTACACTGTGTATGATGGGATACAAGTATATATACCACTACAGTGTGTATGATGGGACACAAGTATATATACCACCACAGTGTGTATGATGGGACACAAGTATATATACCACCACAGTGTGTATGATGGGACACAAGTATATATACCACTACAGTGTGTATGATGGGACACAAGTATATATACCACTACAGTGTGTATGATGGGACACAAGTATATACCACTACAGTGTGTATGATGGGACACAAGTATATATACCACTACAGTGTGTATGATGGGACACAAGTATATACCACTACAGTGTGTATGATAAGAAGCAAGTATATTCCACTACACTACGTATAATGAGACGCAAGTATATACCACTACCAAGTGAACTTAAAACAACCAATTTGTCTTCTGTACTGGACGAAAAAGTAAAAATTGTTGGACGGTGTCATTTTACCCAGGTTGAAATCGTCGACGGGCGAGTCCAGCTGTAAAGAATGAATTTCCACATTTTGAATGGGTTTGAGCTCTCGCGGCCAATGTTCCTCCCCCTTCCTGCATTATGTTGGGATAGAGGACGCCTTAAAGACCTTCATTTGTCAAATTTTGGAGCGTTCTGCCACGTCTTGGCGTCTGGCTGGGCGCTTGTTGGTCTCCCGTCTGTACCAATCAACCACCACTGTTGTTGTCCTCTACACTCCTCGCTATTACCACCATTGATATCACTGTCACCACTGATGTCACTGCCACCACTGATGTCACTGTCACCACTGATGTCACTGTCACCACTGATACCACTAATGTCACTGCTTCCACTCTCACTACTGCTGTTACTACTTCCACTGTCATCACTGTTGTCACTGCTTCCACCGCCATCACTGATGTTCCTGCTTCCACCGTGTTGCAACCCTTGAATGGGTTACAATGTATATAAGGTGTATGCATATAATTATTACCTTTTCATATAATTTTATATTGCTTATATTTGCGATAATAGCTAAATCGTGAATATATTGCTTTATATTATTATTTGTCTTAGTTACTTTTGTTAGGTAGGATGTAACATATTATTATGTGCTCATAGTTCAAGTCTTGATTGTCTAACTACTGTAATTATCGCTCTTTGATCGTTACTCTGCCGGCTTCTGTTGCTGGGCAACAACTGTCCACGGAGCTATCACGTGATCAAGGGGGGGGGGTGATCTCACCTCGCCTGAAGTATTCAGTCTGGTCTAGACTCTCTTGGTGGTTGGACGTATTCCTGACAAGTGCATAAATCTCCCTTATTGGCCCTTGTTGGAAGATCGTCTCTTGTCTCATTATTGTTGTAGGTTCTGTAGAACTCTGTTCACAGAACACTGTCGAGACTTAGTGATTTTCGACGTTGTACTGAGGTTGTGTGTCGCTTAGACACTCTGAGCAACTTTGAGCTGTAGCTTCTGACCTAATTTGTACTGGTATCTGTGTACTCACAGTCGGGGATTTTCTTATGCTGAACTTAGCACTTAGTTCGTTATATTATCTCCTTGATCCCGATTGTGTTGCAGTTGCTTGTTGTATTGCTATTGGGCTTAGCATTCTTTTTATTGTTCAAGCAGACTGTTCTGATTGCCAGTTGGTCAAGAAGTTAGTTTATTTGAGGACTTTGTCAGTCACTTGTTTAAGTCTAGTCGCGTCTTGAGACATAGCGAACTACTTAGAGCACTTACACACATACATACAAACTTACTTGTACATATTTGTAATATCTTATTAAATGTTAATGTACCAGACGGTACTTAATGCATTCATGAGGAAGCTGAACGTATTTATTTATCAACACATTCCGAGACTATGTGGCAAAATATTTCTGCTCATGAATCTTCTCAAGGCTGACGATAATTTTCTTTTATTCTCTAGATTTCTGTTTGTTCACTCTTCTTGGTTTCTTTTCCTTGCCAGTGATGTGTCGCTGCTAATCAAGAGAAAGCATTGTTAATGCAATGAATGTGTTGTTAAACTACGAGATATTTCGGTTTTTCATGGACACAACACCTGGGTGGCAAGCAGTAATTACCCTCTGACTGTAACCTTATACAGAACATCACTTCAGCTGTGATCAATCTGATCACAGATGGCTACAACTTCATCCTGTTCCCTATTTGTATATCTCTTAACAATGTTACTGTAAGTAACAGCTCTTACCTTGTAAATAAAGTTAGCAACCCTAAACCTAGCCTTGTAAAACTCTGAGCATAAGAATATATTTTGTGCTCAGCATACTACACACAGGCAGTAATTGACTTTCAACCCATGGTTAGTTGACTGAAACCCACGACATCATAAGATGAGTTATAAGTAACCTGTTAGTGATAAATTCCAGATTTTTATCATTCTGAAGAATATGCAGTAAGTAACAGCATGATTACCTACCTGGAGTCTGCCTGGAGGGTATTCAGGGGATCAACGCCCCCGCGGCCTGGTCCGCGACCAGGCCTCCCGGTGGATCAGGGCCTGAACCACAGCCTGGCTGACCCGGCAATGACTTTAGGTATCTGTCCAGCTCTCTTTTGAAGACAACGAGGGGTCTATTGGTAATTCCCTTTAAGGTTGGGGGGAGGCTATTAAACAGTCTTAAGCCCGGGGCACTTATGGTGCTTTCTCTTAGTGCACTAATGGTGCCCGTGCTTTTCATTGGGCGTATGTTGCATTGCCTGCCAAATCTTTTTCTTTCGTAGAAAGAGAGTTTCCGTGTGCGGATTAGGGACCAGTCCCTCTAGGATTTTCCAGGTGTAGATTATGATGTATCTCTCTCGCCTGTGCTCATATGTGCAGTGAAGGTTCTTCGTACATTCTCTAGATCTGTGATTTCACCTTCCTTGAATGGAGCTGTTAGTGTACAGCAGTATTCCAGCCTAGAGAGAACAAGTTATTTAAAAGGATTATCAATGGCTTGGCATCTCTTGTCTTGAATGTTCTCATTATCCATCCTATCATTTTCCTCGCAAATGTGATAGTGGCCCTGTTATCATGCTTGAAGGTGAGATCCACAGACATTACCACTCCTAGGTCCTTCACATTACTTTTCCATTCTATTGTGTGATTAGAGTTTCTAGCATACTCAGTTTTAGCTATATATCCTCCAGTTTTCCATAACGGAGTAGTTGGAATTTGTCTTCATTGAACATCATTTTGTTCTCCGTTGCCTATTGGAAAACTTGGTTTATATCTTCTTGGAGATTTGCCGTGTCCTCAGTGGATGACACTCATTCAGATCCTAGTATTGTCTGCAAAAGTTGATACGGTATTATGATTTACATTTCTGTCTATATATGATATGAGGTTGAGGAACAGGGTAGCGGCGAGTACTGTGCCTTGTGGAGCAGAGCTCTTCACTATGGAAACTTCCGATTTAATTCTGTTTATCACTACTCTTTGTGTTCGATTGGTTAGAAAATTGAAGATCCCTCTGCCCACTTTTCCAGTTATCCCTTTAGCACGCATTTTGTGTGCTATTACACAATGATCGCACATTTAAAAGGCTTTTGCAAAATCTGCATATACTACATCTGCATTCTGTTTGTTTCCCAGTGCATCCAAGACCATATCATAGTGATCCAGTAGTCGCGAGAGGCAGGAGCAACCTGCTCTGAACCCATGTTGCTCTGGATTGTGCAATTGTTGGAAATCCAAGTGGTTTGTAAACTTGTTTCTTAGAACTCTTTCAATTTTTTTCTGATGTGGGACGTTAAGAATTATAAATGTGATATGTGCTATCAGCACAATAATACTGTACACGAGAGAAGTGATTATCCTTATTTTGTTGATATTGATTTAATTTAATTTGATATACGCCTAGACAACTTAATGATTAATAAATTTATTAAATTTTAATTTCTCTAGTTAGTAGCCTACCAGTTGTAATCCTGAAGCACTATTGAATCATATTGAATTCTAATGGATAATTGGACAAGGATACTGACTACTTGTTACGAAAACCCAGTAACAGGCTGGATGCTAGAAGGGCAGTCCTTTCTAGTATTACCTGGAGATCTCTAAGCTTTTAGAATCGCGTTTTTTGTAACACACCGTCACTACTGTCACTGCTACCACCGTCACTACTGTCACTGCTACCACCGTCACTACTGATGTCACTGCTACCACCGTTACTACTGATGTCACTGCTACCACCGTTACTACTGATGTCACTGCTACCACCGTCACTACTGATGTCACTGCTACCACCGTCACTACTGATGCCACTATTACCACCGTTACTACTGATGTCACTGCTACCACCGTTACTACTGATGTCACTGCTACCACCGTCACTACTGATGTCACTGCTACCACCGTTACTACTGATGTCACTGCTACCACCGTCACTACTGATGTCACTGCTACCACCGTTACTACTGATGTCACTGCTACCACCGTTACTACTGATGTCACTGCTACGACCGTCACTACTGATGTCACTGTTACCACCATCACTACTGATGTCACTGCTACCACCGTTACTACTGATGTCACTGCTACCACCGTTACTACTGATGTCACTGCTACCACCGTTACTACTGATGTCACTGCTACCACCGTTACTACTGATGTCACTGCTACCACCGTCACTACTGATGTCACTGCTACCACCATCACTACTGATGTCACTGCTACCACCGTTACTACTGATGTCACTGCTACCACCATCACTACTGATGTCACTGTTACCACCATCACTACTGATGCCACTGTTACCGTCACTACTGATGTCACTGCTACCACCGTCACTACTGATGCCACTGTTACCGTCACTACTGATATCACTGTTACCACCATCACTACTGATGTCACTGTTACCACCATCACTACTGATGTCACTGTTACCACCATCACTACTGATGTCACTGTTACCGTCACTACTGATGTCACTGTTACCGTCACTACTGATGTCACTGATACCACCATCACTACTGATGCCACTGTTACCGTCACTACTGATGTCACTGTTACCACCATCACTACTGATGTCACTGTTACTGTCACTACTGATGTCACTGCTACCATCACTACTGATGTCACTGTTACCACCATCACTACTGATGCCACTGTTACCGTCACTACTGATGTCACTGCTACCACCATCACTACTGATGTCACTGTTACCACCATCACTACTGATGTCACTGTTACCGTCACTACTGATGTCACTGTTACCACCATCACTACTGATGTCACTGCTACCACCATCACTACTGATGTCACTGATACCACCGTCACTACTGATGTCACTGATACCACCGTCACTACTG
>NC_091317.1:21686911-21731911 GCF_038502225.1 Cherax quadricarinatus
CTTCCCTCACGAACCCCCTGTAACACTGAACCTTCCCTCACGAACCCCCTGTAACACTCAACCTTCCCTCACGAACCCCCTGTAACACTGAACCTTCCCTCACGAACCCCCTGTAACACTGAACCTTCCCTCACGAACCCCCTGTAACACTGAACCTTCCCTCACGAACCCCCTGTAACACTGAACCTTCCCTCACGAACCCCCTGTAACACTGAACCTTCCCTCACGAACCCCCTGTAACACTGAACCTTCCCTCACGAACCCCCTGTAACACTGAACCTTCCCTCACGAACCCCCTGCAACACTGAACCTTCCCTCACGAACCCCCTGTAACACTGAACCTTCCCTCACGAACCCCCTGTAACGCTGAACCTTCACGAACCCCCTCACGAACCCCCTGTAACACTGAACCTTCCCTCACGAACCCCCTGCAACACTGAACCTTCCCTCACGAACCCCTGTAACACTGAACCTTCCCTCACGAACCCCCTGGAACACTGAACCTTCCCTCACGAACCCCCTGTAACACTGAACCTTCCCTCACGAACCCCCTGTAACACTGAACCTTCCCTCACGAACCCCCTGTAACACTGAACCTTCCCTCACGAACCCCCTGTAACACTGAACCTTCCCTCACGAACCCCTGTAACACTGAACCTTCCCTCACGAACCCCTGTAACACTGAACCTTCCCTCACGAACCCCCTGTAACACTGAACCTTCCCTCACGAACCCCCTGTAACACTGAACCTTCCCTCACGAACCCCCTGCAACACTGAACCTTCCCTCACGAACCCCCTGTAACACTGAACCTTCCCTCACGAACCCCCTGTAACACTGAACCTTCCCTCACGAACCCCCTGTAACACTGAACCTTCCCTCACGAACCCCCTGTAACACTGAACCTTCCCTCACGAACCCCCTGTAACACTGAACCTTCCCTCACGAACCCCCTGCAACACTGAACCTTCCCTCACGAACCCCCTGCAACACTGAACCTTCCCTCACGAACCACCTGTAACACTGAACCTTCCCTCACGAACCACCTGTAACACTGAACCTTCCCTCACGAACCCCCTGCAACACTGAACCTTCCCTCACGAACCACCTGTAACACTGAACCTTCCCTCACGAACCACCTGTAACACTGAACCTTCCCTCACGAACCACCTGTAACACTGAACCTTCCCTCACGAACCCCCTTTAACACTGAACCTTCCCTCACGAACCCCCTGCAACACTGAACCTTCCCTCACGAACCACCTGTAACACTGAACCTTCCCTCACGAACCCCCTGTAACACTGAACCTTCCCTCACGAACCCCCTGCAACACTGAACCTTCCCTCACGAACCACCTGTAACACTGAACCTTCCCTCACGAACCACCTGTAACACTGAACCTTCCCTCACGAACCCCCTGCAACACTGAACCTTCCCTCACGAACCACCTGTAACACTGAACCTTCCCTCACGAACCACCTGTAACACTGAACCTTCCCTCACGAACCACCTGTAACACTGAACCTTCCCTCACGAACCCCCTGTAACACTGAACCTTCCCTCACGAACCCCCTGCAACACTGAACCTTCCCTCACGAACCACCTGTAACACTGAACCTTCCCTCACGAACCCCCTGTAACACTGAACCTTCCCTCACGAACCCCCTGTAACACTGAACCTTCCCTCACGAACCCCCTGCAACACTGAACCTTCCCTCACGAACCACCTGTAACACTGAACCTTCCCTCACGAACCACCTGTAACACTGAACCTTCCCTCACGAACCCCCTGCAACACTGAACCTTCCCTCACGAACCACCTGTAACACTGAACCTTCCCTCACGAACCACCTGTAACACTGAACCTTCCCTCACGAACCACCTGTAACACTGAACCTTCCCTCACGAACCCCCTGTAACACTGAACCTTCCCTCACGAACCCCCTGCAACACTGAACCTTCCCTCACGAACCACCTGTAACACTGAACCTTCCCTCACGAACCCCCTGTAACACTGAACCTTCCCTCACGAACCCCCTGTAACACTGAACCTTCCCTCACGAACCCCCTGCAACACTGAACCTTCCCTCACGAACCCCCTGTAACACTGAACCTTCCCTCACGAACCCCCTGCAACACTGAACCTTCCCTCACGAACCACCTGTAACACTGAACCTTCCCTCACGAACCACCTGTAACACTGAACCTTCCCTCACGAACCACCTGTAACACTGAACCTTCCCTCACGAACCCCCTGTAACACTGAACCTTCCCTCACGAACCCCCTGTAACACTGAACCTTCCCTCACGAACCACCTGTAACACTGAACCTTCCCTCACGAACCACCTGTAACACTGAACCTTCCCTCACGAACCCCCTGCAACACTGAACCTTCCCTCACGAACCCCCTGTAACATTGAACCTTCCCTCACGAACCCCCTGCAACACTGAACCTTCCCTCACGAACCACCTGTAACACTGAACCTTCCCTCACGAACCACCTGTAACACTGAACCTTCCCTCACGAACCCCCTGTAACACTGAACCTTCCCTCACGAACCCCCTGTAACACTGAACCTTCCCTCACGAACCACCTGTAACACTGAACCTTCCCTCACGAACCACCTGTAACACTGAACCTTCCCTCACGAACCACCTGTAACACTGAACCTTCCCTCACGAACCACCTGTAACACTGAACCTTCCCTCACGAACCACCTGTAACACTGAAATAGACAAAATGAATGAAGTGATGACCATCAGTAAAGAGGAACTGATAAGAATAGTGAAGAGAGAGAGAGAGAGAGAGAGAGAGAGAGAGAGACAGAGACAGAGTTAGACAACAAAAGAAGCAATGGATAACAGGTACAACCGGAGAGGTTAACACAAGCAAGTGACACAGTGTTGAAATGGACGAAGACCTCGAGAAGCAGAGGTCCATACAACCAGTGGTGACTGTAGGTCCATACAACCAGTGGTGACTGTAGGTACATACAACCAGTGGTGACTGTAGGTCCATACAACCAGTGGTGACTGTAGGTCCATACAACCAGTGGTGACTGTAGGTCCATACAACCAGTGGTGACTGTAGGTCCATACAACCAGTGGTGACTGTAGGTCCATACAACCAGTGGTGACTGTAGGTACATACAACCAGTGGTGACTGTAGGTCCATACAACCAGTGGTGACTGTAGGTCCATACAACCAGTGGTGACTGTAGGCCCGTACAACCAGTGGTGACTGTAGGTCCATACAACCAGTGGTGACTGTAGGCCCATACAACCAGTGGTGACAGTAGGCCCATACAACCAGTGGTGACTGTAGGTCCATACAACCAGTGGTGACTGTAGGTCCATACAACCAGTGGTGACTGTAGGCCCATACAACCAGTGGTGACTGTAGGTCCATACAACCAGTGGTGACTGTAGGTCCATACAACCAGTGGTGACTGTAGGTTCACACAACCAGTGGTGACTGTAGGTTCATACAACCAGTGGTGACTGTAGGTCCATACAACCAGTGGTGACTGTAGGTCCAGACAACCAGTGGTGACTGTAGGCCAGTGGTGACGTACAACCAGTGGTGACTGTAGGTCCATACAACCAGTGGTGACTGTAGGCCCATACAACCAGTGGTGACAGTAGGCCCATACAACCAGTGGTGACTGTAGGTCCACACAACCAGTGACTGTGACAGTGGTGACAGTAGGCCCATACAACCAGTGGTGACTGTAGGCCCATACAACCAGTGGTGACAGTAGGCCCATACAACCAGTGGTGACTGTAGGTCCATACAACCAGTGGTGACAGTAGGCCCATACAACCAGTGGTGACTGTAGGTCCACACAACCAGTGGTGACTGTAGGTCCATACAACCAGTGGTGACTGTAGGTCCATACAACCAGTGGTGACTGTAGGTCCATACAACCAGTGGTGACTGTAGGTCCATACAACCAGTGGTGACTGTAGGTCCATACAACCAGTGGTGACTGTAGGCCCATACAACCAGTGGTGACTGTAGGTCCATACAACCAGTGGTGACTGTAGGTCCATACAACCAGTGGTGACTGTAGGTCCATACAACCAGTGGTGACTGTAGGTCCATACAACCAGTGGTGACTGTAGGTCCATACAACCAGTGGTGACTGTAGGTCCATACAACCAGTGGTGACTGTAGGTCCATACAACCAGTGGTGACTGTAGGTCCATACAACCAGTGGTGACTATAGGTCCATACAACCAGTGGTGACTGTAGGTCCATACAACCAGTGGTGACTGTAGGTCCATACAACCAGTGGTGACTGTAGGCCCATACAACCAGTGGTGACAGTAGGTCCATACAACCAGTGGTGACTGTAGGTCCATACAACCAGTGGTGACTGTAGGTCCATACAACCAGTGGTGACTATAGGTCCATACAACCAGTGGTGACTGTAGGTCCATACAACCAGTGGTGACTGTAGGTCCATACAACCAGTGGTGACTGTAGGCCCATACAACCAGTGGTGACAGTAGGCCCATACAACCAGTGGTGACTGTAGATCCATACAACCAGTGGTGACTGTAGGTCCATACAACCAGTGGTGACTGTAGGCCCATACAACCAGTGGTGACAGTAGGTCCATACAACCAGTGGTGACTGTAGGTCCATACAACCAGTGGTGACAGTAGGCCCATACAACCAGTGGTGACTGTAGATCCATACAACCAGTGGTGACTGTAGGTCCATACAACCAGTGGTGACTGTAGGCCCATACAACCAGTGGTGACTGTAGATCCATACAACCAGTGGTGACTGTAGGTCCATACAACCAGTGGTGACTGTAGGCCCATACAACCAGTGGTGACAGTAGGTCCATACAACCAGTGGTGACTGTAGGTCCATTCAACCAGTGGTGACTGTAGGTCCATACAACCAGTGGTGACTGTAGGCCCATACAACCAGTGGTGACTGTAGGTCCATACAACCAGTGGTGACTGTAGGTCCATACAACCAGTGGTGACTGTAGGCCCATACAACCAGTGGTGACTGTAGGCCCATACAACCAGTGGTGACTGTAGGTCCATACAACCAGTGGTGACTGTAGGTCCATACAACCAGTGGTGACTGTAGGTTCACACAACCAGTGGTGACTGTAGGTCCATACAACCAGTGGTGACTGTAGGTCCATACAACCAGTGGTGACTGTAGGTCCATACAACCAGTGGTGACTGTAGGTCGTCACTACTGATATTAACTAACTTGAGAAATAACTTGCCTAAATAACTTAGAAAGTCAAGTCACGGAGCGGGTGGGGGGCTTGTGGGAGGGGGGAGGGGGTCCTAGAACCCATGGCAAGTGAGTCTTTAACCCTGCCACTCCAACTCTAGAGGAGTGCATGCTAACCCTTGTTTATCCTGCCATTTTAGTCTTGTTATCTATGCCACTCTAGCCTCTAGAAGAGTGCATGCTAACCCTTGTTAACCCTGGCACTCTATCCCTTGTTAACCCTGCTACTCTAGCCCTTGTTAACCCTGGCACTCTAACCCTTGTTAACCCTGCCACTCTAACACTTGTTTACCCTGCCACTCTAACCCTTGTTAACCCTGCCACTCTAACACTTTTTAACCCTGGCACTCTAACTCTTGTTAACCCTGCCACTCTAACCCTTGTTAACCCTGCCACTCTAACACTTGTTTACCCTGCCACTCTAACACTTGTTTACCCTGCCACTCTAACCCTTGTTAACCCTGCCACTCTAACACTTTTTAACCCTGGCACTCTAACCCTTGTTAACCCTGCCACTTGTTAACCCTGGCACTCTAACTCTTGTTAAACCTGCCACTTGTTAACCCTGCCACTCTAACCCTTGTTAACCCTGCCACTCTAACCCTTGTTAACCCTGCCACTCTAACCCTTGTTAACCCTGCCACTCTAACCCTTGTTAACCCTGCCACTTGTTAACTCTGGCACTCTAACCCTTGTTAACCCTGCCACTCCAGCCCTGGAAAAGTGCAGCACACCTCGTGCCCACAGGTCGTGTGTGTTGTACAGTTAAAAAAATATAAATTAAAAACTCGATCCAATAAAGACGAACCAAAAAAATAACTTGAGATGCAGAGGAAAATTCCCGATTTTTTTCCGCCTCTGTTTTTATGTTTCTTTCGCTTTTATTTTCCTGAGAAGAGTAAGAGAGGGGGAGGGGGAGGGGGTGCTGGGGAAGTGATAGGAGGGGTAACATGAGAGGGAAAAAGGTGAAGGGATCAGGGAAGAGGAGGGGGAAAACAGGGAGGGGGAGAGACATAGTGAGGAAAAACAGACGAGGGGAAGAGTAACAGACGAGGGGAAGAGAAACAGACGAGGGGAAGAGAAACAGACGAGGGGAAGAGAAACAGACGAGGGGAAGAGAAACAGACGAGGGGAAGAGAAACAGACGAGGGGAAGAGAAACAGGGGAGGAGGAGAGACGGGGATGGCAGGAGAGACCGAGGAATTGGGAAACAGGAACAGCAGTCAAAGGAAAATATGAAAGTGGAAACATGGGAGGGTATACAAAGGAGAGGGAGGAGAAAACAGAGGAAGGGAAGAGGGAGGGGAAGCATTTACAAGGATGGAAAACGGGTTAAGGGAGAAAACATGAGAGAGGGGCGAAACAGAGGCGAAGAAATAAATGGGAGGGTGGAGGGGGGAAACAGCGAGGGGGGGAAGGAGGGAGGAAAAAACATGGCGTACGAGGGGAAAACAAGCCGCACCGACACACACACACGCACACACACACACACACACACACACACACACACACACACACACACACACACACACACATACACACACACACATACACACACACACACACATACACACACACACACAGAGAACTGGCAGGAAAGCCAGTTAATGAGATGATGGAATATGTAGCAACAAAATGCAAGGAGGCTGAGGAGAGGTTTGTACCCAAGGGTAACAGGAATAATGAAAAAGCTGGAAGACAGCTAATGTAGTCCCCATATTTAAGAAAGGAAACAGAAACGAGGCACTAAACTACAGACCTGTGTCTCTGACATGTATTGTGTGCAAAGTCATGGAGAAGATTATCAGGAGGAGAGTGGTCGAACACCTGGAAAGGAACAAGATTATAAATGAAAACCAGCATGGGTTCATGGAAGGCAAATCTTGTATCACAAACCTCCTGGAGTTTTATGACAAGGTAACAGAAGTAAGACACGAGAGAGAGGGTTGGGTAGATTGCGTTTTCCTAGACTGCAGGAAGGCCTTTGACACAGTTCCCCACAAGAGATTAGTGCAGAAGCTGGAGGATCAGGCACACATAAAAGGAAGGGCACTGCAATGGATAAGGGAATACCTGACAGGGAGGCAGCAACGAGTCATGGTACGTGAAGAGGTATCACAGTGGGCGCCTGTTACGAGCGGGGTCCCACAGGGGTCAGTTCTAGGACCAGTGCTATTTTTGATATATGTGAACGACATGATGGAAGGAATAGACTCTGAAGTGTCCCTGTTCGCAGATGACGTGAAGTTGATGAGAAGAATTAAATCGGACGAGGATGAGGCAGGACTGCAAAGAGACCTGGAGAGGCTGGACATGTGGTCCAGTAACTGGCTCCTCGAATTCAATCCAGCCAAATGCAAAGTCATGAAGATTGGGGAGGGGCAAAGAAGACCGCAGACAGAATATAGGCTAGGTGGACAAAGACTACAGACCTCACTCAGGGAGAAAGACCTTGGGGTGACCATAACACCGAGTACATCACCGGAGGCACACATCAACCAAATAACCGCTGCAGCATACGGGCGCCTGGCAAACCTGAGAATAGCGTTCCGATACCTCAATAAGGAATCGTTCAAGACACTGTACACTGTGTATGTTAGGCCCATACTGGAGTATGCAGCACCAGTCTGGAACCCACACCTGGTCAAGCACGTCAAGAAGTTAGAGAAAGTACAAAGGTTTGCAACAAGGCTAGTCCCAGAGCTCAAGGGAATGTCGTACGAGGAAAGGTTAAGGGAAATCGGACTGACGACACTGGAGGACAGAAGGGTCAGGGGAGACATGATAACGACATACAAGATACTGCGGGGAATAGACAAGGTGGACAGAGATAGGATGTTCCAGAGAGGGGACACAGGGACAAGGGGTCACAACTGGAAGCTGAAGACTCAGACGAGTCACAGGGACGTTAGGAAGTATTTCTTCAGTCATAGAGTTGTCAGCAAGTGGAATAGCCTAGCAAGTGAAGTAGTGGAGGCAGGAACCATACATAGTTTTAAGAAGAGGTATGACAAAGCTCAGGAAGCAGAGAGAGAGAGGATCCAGTAGCGATCAGTGAAGAGGCGGGGCCAGGAGCTGAGTCTCGACCCCTGCAACCACAATTAGGTGAGTACAATTAGGTGAGTACACACACACACACACTCACACACACACACACGGATGTAAATAGAATTAGCAGATGGCTTCGTTTCCAGCACTCCTGTGTCAAATCCGTTTTAAATTCAGACTGTTTCCATGGCTGCTATGCTGAGAGAGAGAGAGAGAGAGAGAGAGAGAGAGAGAGAGAGAGAGAGAGAGAGAGAGAGAGAGAGAGAGAGAGAGAGAGAGAGAGAGGGGAGAGACAACGGAACAGCAGGCACAAGAGAGGAGACAGAAATAGAGAAAAAAAATATATGAAGCGGCAGATACGACGGTAGAAACGGCAGAAGACGGAGTAGACCGTGTATATTGGGGATTTTTGTATGTGACGTCACGGGCTACTGACGTTCATCTTGCCGGCCATATTGGACGTGAAGACAAAAGTTATTAAGCAGGTACAATGTACATATGTGAGAGTTCTCTCGTCTTACCCAGCTTCTTGATAAGTCAAAATTAACATCCTACAGAATATAACAACATTAATAATAATAATAATAATAATAATAATAATAATAATAATAATAATAATAATAATAATAATAATAATAATAATAATAATAATAATAATAATAATAATTATAATAATATCAGTACTACTACTAATAATAATCAGTTTAATCAATTATATGTTTTTCTTCAGAAAATCAATTAATTGGTTCATCAGGT
Organism: Cherax quadricarinatus; assembly: GCF_038502225.1. Lineage (NCBI taxonomy): Eukaryota > Metazoa > Arthropoda > Malacostraca > Decapoda > Parastacidae > Cherax > Cherax quadricarinatus. The sequence continues at coordinate 21,695,986 of NC_091317.1, forward strand.
CTAAGGCCTATCGACTCATTTAGGCTGAATGTAACCTGTTCACCACAAGTTACGAGCACCTTAATCACTGTGGAAATAAATGGTATAAAATACCGACACAATGGAAATATAAACACAGGATCCTTTATTGACAACGTTTCGCCCACACAGTGGGCTTTTTCAAGTCACAAACAGATCTACCTGGGGTGGAAGGGACGCGAGTATTTATAGTCAGGTTCAGAATGCTGAGATCAGGTGGAGAATGCTGCATCTGATGATGTACCGAGTGGGGTTATAGAGTCTAAAATCTTGGGTAGCTTGCAAGGGAGATTGGATAAGTTTGTGAGTAGAGCTTCTACAGTGTTCTTCCATTCCTGTGTTCTTATGTGGGATAGCGATGAAGAAGTTTCTTGGCAAGTGGTTCAGCTATGTTATAGAAGCCACTATTCTGGTTGAAGTTGTCGGATATAGAGATAAGCGATGATTCCAGGATTCTTCGGTATTGAGTGTTGTCTTCTGTGGCGATAAGTCTTGAGTTTCTGTAGTTTATCAAGTGGTTGTGTGAATTACGGTGTTGTACACAGGCATTCCTTGTATCGTCAGACCTGCTTGCGTATTGGTGTTCTGAAATACGTGTTTTGGAGGTCCCTTGATGTTTCGCCCACGTATAATTTGCTGCAGTCAGTACAAGGGATTATGTATACCCCTACAGATGATGGAGGCTTGTCCTGTCTATTACTGATAATGTCCTTGATGGTCGTGGTTGTGGAGGTAGATACTTGGAATGAGGTATTGGAAAAGATGTTGGAAACGTGTTTGGCAATGGAGTTGGTGGGGAGGACTATGTATCTCTTCTCGGCAGTGTCTTCTCTGGGTGTGTTGAAGATGTTTAATGCCCGTCGTCTGCAGTCTCTGATGAAGTGACGAGGATAGTGGAGTTTAGAAAATACTTGTTCAATTATAGTGCATTCTTCCTCAAGGAACTCATTGCTGCAGATTCTGAGTGCGCGCAGGAAGAAGCCTATAATTACACGCACTCAGAATCTGCAGCAATGACCTAACCTAACCTAACAGCACCAGCTGGTAGACATTGATGAGTTTTACACTTAACACCAGCTGGCAGACACATAGATGACTTCTACACCTAAACAACACCAGCTGGCAGACACATAGATGACTTCTACACCTAAACAACACCAGCTGGCAGACACATAGATGACTTCTACACCTAAACAACACCAGCTGGCAGACACATAGATGAATAAGACACGTGTGCAACATCTGGTTATCTCCAGGAGACATCTCTCCCAACCAAGGGTTTTAACAATAGAGATCCTAGTGGGCAAAACGTCACTCCAGTGGCCAGGCGTTGCAAATCAGTCTTACTCGTCAAGGTGTCGTCATTATACACCTGTAATGTAATCAGACAGGTAGATGGTGATACAGGTGACACTGTCCACAGCTCAGGACACGTGTGAAGACATTCCGATAATTTGAAGCTAGAAACATTGGTCGAAATGTGGAACATGAGAAGCATACTTTCCTAATAGGCCAACAACAACAACAACAACAACAACAACAACAACAACAACAACAACAACAACAACAACAACAACAACAACAACAACAACAGCAACAGCAACAATAGAATTATTATTATTGTGTTTTTTAAAGATTATCATATTTTGGGAAAGTTCTGTACCAGTAAGAGTCATACGGCTCCTGACGAAAGTTCTGTATCTGTAAGTTGAAGGAGGCGCAAGAGAGGGAAGAGCGGAGGTGCTGACGGAGAACACGTCAGCGAGGAGGAGAGTCAGAGGTGATGCAGCAAAAAATACGCAGTCTGCATTAAGGGTGTGACTCCCTGAATGTATTTTAAAGAGGAAGAGAAGAAGGAGGAGGAACAGCAGCAACAGCAACAGCAGCAGCAACAGCAGCAGCAGACGACACAAGTTGAAATCCATTAATGAGAGGCAGCAAGTGAGAAGCAGTGTTCGTAAGCCACACGTTGCTGTTTATCCCATTTCGTTGTGAAGAGGCTTCGTCCACCAGGGACTGTCAATTCATCAGTGAACTGATAAAGTCTCACTTGGGCGAAACGTCTTCACAATAAAATGCAGTAACCCGCCGCGTATCTTATTTACATATGACGCAGAATCCTCACAGCACATTTTGGCGAACGGAGAAACGTTCCCGCTGTTTAAGGCCAAAAGGGACCAAGGGAGGAAAGCCCTGAATTAAGAGCCCATCACCACCCTTGCTATTATCAGCTTAAAACAGCTGATAATAGCAAAGGAAAATAAAGAGCGCAGAACCATGAGCGCACTAGCAGAGAGCAGCGCTCTCACTCTCGATGTCACCACTGCATGCAAGGAATTGATCCCACCTGACACGTGTCAAGGGGGTTCCCTCACTCATTACTTAGTACCTCATTACCAAGTCATTACCCCAGTCTGCTTTGAGCAGGGCAAGCACACTTCGCCCGTCATAATACTCAGCATAACAAGTGTACGCAGAGGAAGTCGCAGTTACCGCTACCTGCCAAGAAGTCTTCGTTCTATACAGAATTACGGGAAAAGTGGAACACTGCAGTAAGGCTATTGGCCCATGCTATCCAGATTCTACTGGCCAATGGTAGGCAGATCCTACAGGCTTATGCTAGGTAGATGTTGCTCGCTCATGATAGGTGCGTCCTACTGGCCAGTGCTGGGCAGATCCTACTAAGTCCGTATCTTTTATTCACCAGTTCCCATCCAAGACAGCAATCATAGCCGCTGAACGGAAAGCCCAACTGGCTGTTAATACGCCTGGGTCGTGGAACGAGCGCGGGGGCGTTGATCCCCGGAATACCCTCCAGGTAGACATTTGTGAACCCTAATATTTAAAGAGTACAGGCAGCTTATAGAAGCTTCTCCTGCCATTTCAAAGAATCAAGAGCTGTCTAAATTACTACAGTACCTTTTATTGCTTTGTTAATCTGCTCTAACCACCCTTTGTCCCGTGAACGTTAGTCAGTTGAGAGCACTCTAGCTGTCTGGAACTATATTCCAGTGAAGACTCCACACAGAAATCATGAACCGTGATTTGTTACAGATATGCATATCAGTTAGTAGACCAAGACACAACGGTACAGTTACCAGGTATACTACTGACATACCGTGAAATGAAGCTAAGCACATTGCATTTGGGATATGTGAAGGTTTTCCTCAAGGAACACCTTTAAGTAGCTGACAGAATTTATTTTTGTCTTCCTCCAAAGTTATCATCGTTCATAACTTAAGAGCGTCACAATAATATCTTCGTCTCTCACTTGTATTGAAGTCTTCGTCCTTATAACTAAGCGTCATCTCATCAATCTATTCTTAGTGATGATGGATGACGTGTCCAGGTATATCACTTGAGGGCAGATGCTGCAGAAGCAGCCACAAACTGGAGATGCTGCAGGAGGAGACAGTACCTGTAGAAAATGCTGCGGCATTTACAAGAGTTTGTGACTCCTGCAGCATCTGCTAAACTTACTTTCTCCTCTTGCAGCACCTGCTACAGTTATCTATTAGAATTTCACGTACTTCTCTCCAGCATGGAGATTCCATACCTACAAGGCCATTCACTCACTTCTAGTCTGGAAAGTGTGCAGCTTTACTGTGGAATCGTCAGAGTTGGCAAATGATTCAGAGTTGAACTGCCAGAACTGGCAAATGACTGAGGTCAATTCTAAGTTGAAATGAGTCAACAAGGAACACTCTTGCCCCTTTTAGCGTGTCAGCCAACACTATCGTGGGTGGTGAGGCTTAGTACGTTTCATGTATGAAGCTCCTATGTATTTTCATGTCATACACACACACATACACACACATGTATGAAGTGTATGTGAAGTGCAGGTAGTAGTAGCAGTAGCAGTAGTAGTAATAGTAGTAGTAGTAGTAGTAGTAGTAGTAGTAGTAGTAGTAGTAGTAGTAGTAGTAGTAGTAATAGTACTATTATTATTATTATTATTATTATTATTATTATTAGTAGTAGTAGTAGTAGTAGTAGGGTAAATTTTACCTGTTATATTACGTGTTCCTGAGCCAAAGAAAAGACCAGTAATCCTAGAAGAGTGCACAGCTGTAACGGGTTTGTGTTTCACACTCACGTGACTGTAGTGAAGTACCACCCTGAGTGGACACACACACACACACACACACACACACACACACACACACACACACACACACACACACACACACACACACAGTGTATAAATACGTCCTACATAATGCCATTCCCCAGCACATATCTTGTACCTCCCCTTCCACCCCCTGCATCTCACCTGTCACCTCTACACCTCCCCTGCCACCCCCTGCATCTCACCCGTCACCCCTACACCTCCCCTGCCACCCCTGCATCTCACCTGTCACCCCTACACCTCCCCTGCCACCCCCTGCATCTCACCCGTCACCCCTACACCTCCCCTGCCACCCCCTGCATCTCCCCTGCCACACCGACACCTCCCCTGCCACACCCACACCTCCCCTGCCACCCCCACCTCCCCTGCCACCCCCTGCATCTCACCTGTCACCCCTACACCTCTCCCTGCAACCCCCAGCTCCCCATATACCTTCCCTACCCCCTGCACCTCCCCTGCCACCACTGCACCTCCCCTGCACCCCCAGCATCCCTTCCCCTGCAATGGTTTTTGTTATCGGATATCTCTTCTTGCTGTTGTTGATCCTCTTCTTGCTGTTGTTGATCCTCTTCTTGCTGTTGTTGATCCTCTTCTTGCTGTTGTTGATCCTCTTCTTGCTGTTGTTGATCCTCTTCTTGCTGTTGTTGATCCTCTTCTTGCTGTTGTTGATCCTCTTCTTGCTGTTGTTGATCCTCTTCTTGCTGTTGTTGATCCTCTTCTTGCTGTTGTTGATCCTCTTCTTGCTGTTGTTGATCCTCTTCTTGCTGTTGTTGATCCTCTTCTTGCTGTTGTTGATCCTCTTCTTGCTGTTGTTGATCCTCTTCTTGCTGTTGTTGATCCTCTTCTTGCTGTTGTTGATCCTCTTCTTGCTGTTGTTGATCCTCTTCTTGCTGTTGTTGATCCTCTTCTTGCTGTTGTTGATCCTCTTCTTGCTGTTGTTGATCCTCTTCTTGCTGTTGTTGATCCTCTTCTTGCTGTTGTTGATCCTCTTCTTGCTGTTGTTGATCCTCTTCTTGCTGTTGTTGATCCTCTTCTTGCTGTTGTTGATCCTCTTCTTGCTGTTGTTGATCCTCTTCTTGCTGTTGTTGATCCTCTTCTTGCTGTTGTTGATCCTCTTCTTGCTGTTGTTGATCCTCTTCTTGCTGTTGTTGATCCTCTTCTTGCTGTTGTTGATCCTCTTCTTGCTGTTGTTGATCCTCTTCTTGCTGTTGTTGATCCTCTTCTTGCTGTTGTTGATCCTCTTCTTGCTGTTGTTGATCCTCTTCTTGCTGTTGTTGATCCTCTTCTTGCTGTTGTTGATCCTCTTCTTGCTGTTGTTGATCCTCTTCTTGCTGTTGTTGATCCTCTTCTTGCTGTTGTTGATCCTCTTCTTGCTGTTGTTGATCCTCTTCTTGCTGTTGTTGATCCTCTTCTTGCTGTTGTTGATCCTCTTCTTGCTGTTGTTGATCCTTTTCTTGTTGTCGTTGATGTCTGATAAACGAAAGTATCTCTTACCCATTTAAAAAAAATAGTGAAGGCAGAGGAAAGGGAAGAAGAAAAACAAAAGTGAGAGAGAGAGAGAGAGAGAGAGAGAGAGAGAGAGAGAGAGAGAGAGAGAGAGAGATCCAGGGAAAAGGGAGAATGGAGAGGAAGATGATGGGTGGTTGAGGAGGGAAAGAAAGGGGGAGAGAGGGGGGGGGGGGGAACGGGAGAGGGTAGGAGGGGAGAGCTAAGAGGAATGGCGGGGTCACAACTGAAGACGTCTCGAACAATTCCTCTTCGTTAGGTTCCTCTTCATCTATTTCTCTCTCAGTACTCTTTATCTTCATTCTTGGACACTTTACTGTTTTATTATAATATATATATATCTCTCTGTCTCTCTCTCTCTCTGTCTCTCACTCTGTCTCTCACTCTCTCTCTCTCTCTCTCTCTCTCTCTCTCTCTCTCTCTCTCTCTCTCTCTCTCTCTCTCTCTCTCTCTCTCTCACAATGATATAATATAAATTCGATAAAAACTTCATTACTTGCACCTCTAATAATAATAATAATAATAATAATAATAATAATAATAATAATAATAATAATAATAATAATAATAATAATAATAAAAATAATAATAGCTTATATTTAAGACTAGAAACAAATCCTCTGGAAAAAAAATTATAACAATTAAATCAACTGATTCAGAAATATTTCTTACGAAGATAGAACGACGTAGAATGAGAGAGTCATTACCTGGGGTCGCTTCCGGAGGTCACTGCCCCCGTGACCCGGTCCCAGACCAGACCTCTAGGATGCTGGCTTGATCAATCAAGTTCTTAGAGCCCGCCCCTCGTAGTCCAACGTATGCACCATAACCTGGTTGATCAGGAACTGTTTTGAAGAATCTGTCGAGCTCTCTTCTTGAAGATAGAGGTTTGTATATCTCCTTATGCATGAAGGGTGGGCTTTGAAGAGTCGTGGTCCCTTAACACTTATTGAGTTCTCTCTCAGTGTACTCATCGCTTCCCTGCTTTCCATTGGTGGTATCCTGCACTGTCTGCCAGGCCTCTTGTGTTTATGTTTATAAGTAGTAATTTCAGTGTGCAGGTTTGAGGTTAATCCCTTGAGTATCTTCCAGGTGTAGATTATAAAGTATCTTTCTCTCCTACGTTCTAAGGAGTACAGTTCTATGGACTTCAAGAACTCCCAGGTAAAGATTCTCTGTAGATTTTCTATCTCATCTATATCGCCTGTCTTGAAGGGGACCTGGAGAGTACCATCATTGGCCTGACATTTCTTCTTCTGAAGGTTCTAGTTACCCAATCTATCATTGTCTTTGTAGTTATGATAATAACATTATGCTCGTTGAACGTGAGATCTTCTGACATTATCACTCCCAGGTCTCTCGCACTGGACTTTCGTTCTAGGGACTGGTTTGAGCTTGTTTTGTACTTCGATCTTGTTTTTATTTTCTGCATTCTTCCCTCACGTAGTGACTGAAATTTGTCGTCATTGAACATTATATTGTTGTAAATGGTTCACTGGAAGACTTAGACTTGCTTTGTATCACCTTGGAGACTCGCGGCGTCTTCTATGGATGTCATTCATGCAAATTCTAGTCTCATCTGCAAAGGATGATACAGTGTTACGAGAAAGAAAAAGTGAAGCAAATACTGTGCCTTGGAGAACAACTTTTCACTAAAGCAGCCTCTGATTTCACTCTTTATATTTTTACTCTTTGGGTTCTGTTTGTTACGAAGATTAATATACATCTGCCCACCTTCCCAGCTATTCCAACTGCACACAGTTTATGTATATCTACCCCCATGGTCACACTTGTCAAAGGTTTTCTCAGTCACTGTACACTACATCTGCATTTTAACTGTCTTTGAGTGTATCCAAGACCATGTCACAGTGGTCCAGCAGCTGCGAAAGGCAGGAGTGAGCTGTTCTGAACCCATATTGACCTGGGTTCAAAGAAACAGCTTTATTGCTTTAAAACCTTTCAGAAATTTTAATAATGTAGGCCTTCAGGGTTATCAGTCTACAGTTTTTTTTTAGTATTTGTTGTACTGCCATCTTTGTGGATTAGTGCAATATCAGTGGCTTTTAATGACTGTTGGATGACTCCGGTGTCTAAGTTTCTTCTCCGATATTACGGCACATGATAAGGATTTCTTGCAATTCTTGGTGAATACGGAGTTCCCTGAGTCAGGTCCTGGGTTGGAGTGTATGGGCGGGCAATCAATGGTTTCTTCGAAGTCACGCGGGGTTACAGTGATATCAGAGATTAGGGAGATGTCTGCAGCACTGTATCTCGCACAGTGCTGAAAATATCTAAGACAAACTTAATTCAAAATCATTTAAAAATAATTAAAAACTTAGTAAAAAAAACTTGAATTTAGAAATCATATAGAAAATCGAGAGTGGAAAACATCTTACTGAATACATCACCTCGGACAGCTTTCAAAAGACAGCTTAGACTGACTCGCGAGTGGGAATGTTTGTGCGAGTATGACCTGCCTGGTATGGGTCAGTAGGACCCCGTTTGGCCTACCGACATAATGGGATTCAGGACAGTTCCACTCATTGGAGAGCTCAGAAGAGTACAGAGAGAGTCAATATTTAGGAAGAGGAGTAGGAAGAGAGGCAGAAGGAAGAATGAAGCGAAGAAAGTCTAGGGGTAGAGAGGTAGGAGTAAGTGAAGGAGGTAGAAAAAGAGGAGTCAGGGGGAGGAGAAAACACAAGAAACCAGGAAGAAAGGAAACGTAGAAAAAGAGGTGAGAGGAAGTAGGAGGAGGAAAGAAAAAGTGGTAGGAGAAAAGAAAGCGGTAGATGGTATAAAAACGAGGATGTAGGAGATAGAAGAAAAAGAAGCAGAAGGCAGTAGGAGGTAGGAGGGAGAAAATGAGGAGGAAGGAGGACAGGAGGCCATAAAGTCATCCAGTGGTCTTAGCAGGGACCTGTGGTCACTGCCACCGCCAGTCTGACACACATTACCACCCCTCACAAACGACCCCTTCCCTTGCCACTTCCCTAACCAACACCCTCACCACCACCACTACCCCACCACAAATAACCCTTACAACCACTACCACCCTCTCCACTACAACAACCCCCAGCTACACGCCTACATCAACCCCCACTACCACCACCACGTAATAACACTGAAGTCACTGAATAATAAAACTGAAATACTACCACTACTACCACTACTACTACTACTAATAATAATAATAATAATAATAATAATAATAATAATAATAATAATAATAATAATTACTGAATAGTAGCAGGGATGGTAGGTAGTGGCAGAGGCTGTAGCTGACCAGTGGATGAAAAACCACAGAAAAGAGCGTAATGCTTTAATTCAGTGAAGCTTAGCTTCCAGGGCAGCTTAGTCAAGATGCATAGAAAACATACTCTACCACTTATAGGTGACCTGTGCTATGTACACCGTGTTAAGAGGTGACCTGTGCTATGTACACCGTGTTGTGAGGTGACCTGTGTTATGTACACCGTGTTGTGAGGTGACCTGTGTTATGTACACCGTGTTGTGAGGTGACCTGTGTTATGTAAACCGTGTTGTGAGGTGACCTGTGTTATGTACACCGTGTTGTGAGGTGACCTGTGTTATGTACACCGTGTTGTGAGGTGACCTGTGTTATGTACACCGTGTTGTGAGGTGACCTGTGTTATGTACAGTGTTGTGAGGTGACCTGTGTTAGGTACACCGTGTTGTGAGGTGACCTGTCCTATGTACACCGTGTTGTGAGGTGACCTGTGTTATGTACACCGTGTTGTGAGGTGACCTGTGTTATGTACACCGTGTTGTGAGGTGACCTATGTTATGTACACCGTGTTGTGAGATGACCTGTGTTATGTACACCGTGTTGTGAGGTGATTTGTGTTATGTACACAGTGTTGTGAGGTGACCTGTGTTATGTACACCGTGTTGTGAGGTGACCTGTCCTATGTACACCGTGTTGTGAGGTGATATGTGTTATGTACACCGTGTTGTGAGGTGACCTGTGTTATGTACACCGTGTTGTGAGGTGACCTGTCCTATGTACACCGTGTTGTGAGGTGATATGTGTTATGTACACCGTGTTGTGAGGTGACCTGTGTTATGTACACAATGTTGTGAGGTGACCTGTGTTATGTACACCGTGTTGTGAGGTGACCTGTGTTATGTACACCGTGTTGTGAGGTGACCTGTGCTATGTACACCGTGTTGTGAGGTGACCTGTGTTATGTACACCGTGTTGTGAGGTGACCTGTGTTATGTACACCGTGTTGTGAGGTGACCTGTGTTATGTACACCGTGTTGTGAGGTGACCTGTCATATGTACACCGTGTTGTGAGGTGACCTGTGTTATGTACACAGTGTTGTGAGGTGACCTGTGTTATGTACACCGTGTTTTGAGGTGACCTGTGTTATGTTCACCGTGTTGTGAGGTGACCTGTGTTATGTACACCGTGTTGTGAGGTGACCTGTGTTATGTAAACCGTGTTGTGAGGTGACCTGTGTTATGTACATCTTGTTGTGAGGTGACCTGTCCTATGTACACCGTGTTGTGAGGTGACCTGTGTTATGTACACCGTGTTATGAGGTGACCTGTGTTATGTACACCGTGTTGTGAGGTGACCTGTGTTATGTACATAGTGTTGTGAGGTGACCTGTCCTATGTACACCGTGTTGTGAGGTGACCTGTGTTATGAACACCGAGATGTGTGGTGACCTGTGTTACGTACACCTTGTTGTGAGGTGACCTGTCCTATGTACACCGTGTTGTGAGGTGACCTGTGTTATGTACACCGTGTTGTGAGGTGACCTGTGTTATGTACACCGTGATGTGAGGTGACCTGTGTTATGTACACCGTGTTGTGAGGTGACCTGTCCTATGTACACCGTGTTGTGAGGTGACCTGTCCTATGTACACCGTGTTGTGAGGCGACCTGTGTTATGTACACCGTGTTGTGAGGTGACCTGTGTTATGTACACCGTGTTGTGAGGTGACCTGTGTTATGTACACCGTGTTGTGAGGCGACCTGTTATGTACACCGTGTTATGAGGTGACCTGTGTTATGTACACCGTGTTGTGAGGTGACCTGTGTTATGTACACCGTGTTGTGAGGTGACCTGTGTTATGTACACCGTGTTGTGAGGTGACCTGTGTTATGTACACCGTGTTGTGAGGTGACCTGTGTTATGTACACCATGTTGTGAGGTGACCTGTGTTATGTACACCGTGTTGTGAGGTGACCTGCTCTATGTACACCGTGTTGTGAGGTGACCTGTGTTATGTACACCGTGTTGTGAGGTGACCTGTGTTATGTACACCGTGTTGTGAGGTGACCTGTCCTATGTACACCGTGTTGTGAGGTGACCTGTGTTATGTACACCGTGTTGTGAGGTGACCTGTGTTATGTACACCGTGTTGTGAGGTGACCTGTCCTATGTACACCGTGTTGTGAGGTGACCTGTGTTATGTACACCATGTGAGGTGACCTGTGTTATGTACAACGTGTTGTGAGGTGACCTGTCCTATGTACACCGTGTTGTGAGGAGACCTGTGTTATGTACACCGTGTTCTGAGGTGACCTGTGCTATGTACACCGTGTTGTGAGGTGACCTGTCCTATGTACACCTTGTTGTGAGGTGACCTGTCCTATGTACACCGTGTTGTGAGGTGACCTGAGTTATGTACACCGTGTTGTGAGGTGACCTGTGTTATGTACACCGTGTTATGAGGTGACCTGTGTTATGTACACCGTGTTGTGAGGTGACCTGTGTTATGTACACCGTGTTGTGAGGTGACCTGTGTTATGTACACCGTGTTGTGAGGTGACCTGTGTTATGTACACCGTGGTGTGAGGTGACCTGTGTTATGTACACCGTGTTGTGAGGTGACCTGTGTTATGTACACCGTGTTGTGAGGTGACCTGTGTTATGTACACCGTGTTGTGAGGTGACCTGTGTTATGTACACCGTGTTGTGAGGTGACCTGTGTTATGTACACCGTGGTGTGAGGTGACCTGTGTTATGTACACCGTGTTGTGAGGTGACCTGTGTTATGTACACCGTGTTGTGAGGTGACCTGTGTTATGTACACCGTGTTGTGAGGTGACCTGTGTTATGTACACCGTGTTGTGAGGTGACCTGTGTTATGTACACCGTGTTGTGAGGTGACCTGTGTTATGTACACCGTGTTGTGAGGTGATCTGTTATGTACACCGTGTTGTGAGATGACCTGTGTTATGTACACCGTGTTGTGAGGTGACCTGTGTTATGTACACCGTGGTGTGAGGTGACCTGTGTTATGCACACCGTGTTGTGAGGTGACCTGTGTTATGTACACCGTGTTGTGAGGTGACCTGTGTTATGTATAGTGTGGTGTGAGGTGACCTGTGTTATGTACACCGTGTTGTGAGGTGACCTGTGTTATGTACACCGTGTTGTGAGGTGACCTGTGTTATGTACACCGTGGTGTGAGGTGACCTGTGTTATGTACACCGTGTTGTGAGGTGACCTGTGTTATGTATAGTGTGGTGTGAGGTGACCTGTGTTATGTACACCGTGTTGTGAGGTGACCTGTGTTATGTACACCGTGTTGTGAGGTGACCTGTGTTATGTACACCGTGGTGTGAGGTGACCTGTGTTATGTACACCGTGTTGTGAGGTGACCTGTGTTATGTACACCGTGTTGTGAGGTGACCTGTGTTATGTACACCGTGTTGTGAGGTGACCTGTGTTATGTACACCGTGGTGTGAGGTGACCTGTGTTATGTACACCGTGTTGTGAGGTGACCTGTGTTATGTACACCGTGTTGTGAGGTAACCTGTGTTATGTACACCGTGTTGTGAGGTAACCTGTGTTATGTACACCGTGTTGTGAGGTAACCTGTGTTATGTACACCGTGTTGTGAGGTAACCTGTGTTATGTACACCGTGTTGTGAGGTGACCTGTGTTATGTACACCGTGTTGTGAGGTGACCTGTGTTATGTACAGTGTGGTGTGAGATGAAAAATGATGTGATCTGAGGAGTTATGTAACTTGTGCTACTGCAATCAGGTCATCACCTAACTCTTCACCTGACCGGATGGCCAGTAGGTGACCCACGAGGCGTAGAGAACAAAATGGCACAATACTTAATAACAATAATAATAATAATAATAATAATAATAATAATAATAATAATAATAATAATAATAATAATAATAATAATAATAATAATAATCTTTATTTCTCCAAGTACATGTACAAGGTATTTAGACCTAACATCAGTGACATACTATTGTATGGAAAGCCACTTGTTATCAGAGTATTTCCCGCAAATTAGGTCATTTTCTCCCAGGATGCGATCCACACCAGTCGACTAACACCCAGGTAGCTATTTTATTGGTGGGGGAACATGGACAGCAGGTGTCTAAAGGAAACACGTCCTAACGTTTCCAGCCTTTCATTTCTCTCTCTCCCTCCCTCCTCTCTCTCTCTCTCTCTCTCTCTCTCTCTCTCTCTCTCTCTCTCTCTCTCTCTCTCTCTCTCTCTCTCTCTCTCTCTCTCTCTCTCTCTCTCTCTCTCTCTCGCACCTGCCACCATCCACCTCTCTCAACACCTGCCACCATCCACCTCTCTCAACACCTGCCACCATCCACCTCAACACCTGCCACCATCCACCTCTCTCAACACCTGCCACCATCCACCTCTCTCAACACCTGCCACCATCCACCTCTCTCAACACCTGCCACCATCCACCTCTCTCAACACCTGCCACCATCCACCTCTCTCAACACCTGCCACCATCCACCTCTCTCAACACAACACGGTAAAACACTGTTCGGTTCTACCTTCAGTGTTGTTACCACTGATCCCTCTACAACACGATACTCCGCTTCAATTAACCCTCAACTGTTTATATCCACGAGCCCATACCCTTTCCCCTCAATTTTCCCCTCCCGTGTTTCCCCTCTCTCTCTCTCTCTCTCTCCCCTCTTTACCGGGAGCTTCCCCCTGCCTGTAACGATTACAACTTATTACGTGGAGGCTGGGCAAGCTGAGATGAATCTAGTAGCGGGTGTGTACTTACCTGTCTGTGGTTGTAGGGGGTCGAGTCACAGCTCCTGGCCCCGCCTCTTGAACTGCAATCGCAGTTAATCTCTTCCCATAATTATAATAATAATAATGATAATAAATAATAATAATAATAATGATAATAAATAATAATAATAATGGTAATAAATAATAATAATAATGATAATAAATAATAATAATAATGGTAATAAATAATAATAATAATGATACTAATAATAAGAAGAAGAAGAAGTAGTAGAAGAAGAAGAAGAAGAAGAAGAAGAAGAAGAAGAAGAAGAAGAAGAAGAAGAAGAAGAAGAAGAAGAAGAAAAAGAAGAAAAAGAAGAAACAGAAGAGGAGGAGAAAGAATAAAAAGAAGGAAAGAGTGATATAAAGGAAGAATTGAAGAATCCCAGTCACTGATCGTTCTTCCCCCTCCCTCCTCCCCCCCCACCTCCTCCCCCTCCACCTCTTCCCCCACCACCTCCTCACCACCACCTCCTCCCCACCACCTCCTCCTCACCACCTCCTCCCCACCACCTCCTCCCCCCTCCCCCACACCTCTACACTAACGGTCACTTAACTACCAGTACTAGCACGTGCCTTGTTAACACGTGGTCAACTACCCTTCATCCCCCCCACCACTACCCCTCCCTCTCCGGCTCCACCTAGTACACCAGGCTGCTGCGGCTGTGGCTGTGGCTGTGGCTGTGGCTGCGGCTGTGGTTGCGGCTGTGGTTGCAGAGTATACCTGTCATCCCTGGCGACCAGCAACCGTAAACCAGCGGTCACCTGCCTCTCAGATCTGCTTGTGTTGACTCGCCCTCATTTGCGTTCAAGGAACCATTACCACGCGGTCAACTGCACCCATTAATGGGATGTCTCCCTGTGTGTGTGTGTCTTAGATCCACCGCACACATGCCCCATTGATGTTTCCCTAGGTGTCTCCTATACCTTGATATTGCAATGCAAGAATAAGTATCACTAAGGTAGGCCTACTGACCTTTCGAAATAATGGTAAACAATGTCTACAAGGCTCGAGGAAGGGAGTAAAGGTTTTGTGTGCGAGGGGCTTAGACTTCCAGCAAGCGTGCGTGAGCGTGCTGTTGGACGGTGAACAAAGTAACATTTATAAAGGAAATCAGGGAAACCCATCAGCCGGACTCGAGTCCTGGAGGTGGAAAGTACAGTACCTGAACTCTGATGGGCGGGGTGGAGATATTTACAGTTTTTTAACTACAGTGTAGGCACGCCTCTGACAAGAAAGTGGAGTGAATAATGATGAAAGTGCTTTTTCATCGGGTCACCCTGCCTCGGTGGGAAACGTGACTCCCGCTGGCGCTTCTCTGAGAGAGGCGCCAGCAGGTGTCACTCACGTTGCCAGACTCGGAGAAAACTTCCCCTCATTTCTAATGCTGCTACCTTTGTAATATTGCACAGCTCCTGATGATGCACTGAGAAGTGTGAAAGTACTTGAGCTAAATATTTCCACCCCCCGTGGGGCAAGCACCCTTCCTTACCTCCCTGGGGCAAGCACCCTTCCTTACCTCCCTGGGGCAAGCACCCTTCCTTACCTCCCTGGGGCAAGCACCCTTCCTTACCTCCCTGGGGCAAGCACCCTTCCTTACCTCCCTGGGGCAAGCACCCTTCCTTACCTCCCTGGGGCAAGCACCCTTCCTTACCTCCCTGGGGCAAGCACCCTTCCTTACCTCCCTGGGGCAAGCACCCTTCCTTACCTCCCTGGGGCAAGCACCTTTCCTTACCTCCCTGGGGCAAGCACCCTTCCTTACCTCCCTGGGGCAAGCACCCTTCCTTACCTCCCTGGGGCAAGCACCCTTCCTTACCTCCCTGGGGCAAGCACCCTTCCTTACCTCCCTGGGGCAAGCACCTTTCCTTACCTCCCTGGGGCAAGCACCTTTCCTTACCTCCCTGGGGCAAGCACCCTTCCTTACCTCCCTGGGGCAAGCACCCTTCCTTACCTCCCTGGGGCAAGCACCCTTCCTTACCTCCCTGGGGCAAGCACCTTTCCTTACCTCCCCGGGGCAAGCACCCTTCCTTACCTCCCTGGGGCAAGCACCCTTCCTTACCTCCCTGGGGCAAGCACCTTTCCCTACCTCCCCGGGGCAAGCACCATTCCTTACCTCCCTGGGGCAAGCACCCTTCCTTACCTAAATGGGGCAAGCACCCTTCCTTACCTCCCTGGGGCAAGCACCCTTCCTTACCTCCCCGGGGCAAGCACCCTTCCTTACCTCCCTGGGGCAAGCACCTTTCTCTACCTCCCCGGGGCAAGCACCCTTCCTTACCTCCCTGGGGCAAGCACCCTTCCTTACCTCCCTGGGGCAAGCACCCTTCCTTACCTCCCTGGGGCAAGCACCTTTCCTTACCTCCCCGGGGCAAGCACCCTTCCTTACCTCCCTGGGGCAAGCACCCTTCCTTACCTCCCTGGGGCAAGCACCTTTCCTTACCTCCCCGGGGCAAGCACCCTTCCTTACCTCCCTGGGGCAAGCACCTTTCCCTACCTCCCCGGGGCAAGCACCATTCCTTACCTCCCTGGGGCAAGCACCCTTCCTTACCTAAATGGGGCAAGCACCCTTCCTTACCTCCCTGGGGCAAGCACCCTTCCTTACCTCCCCGGGGCAAGCACCCTTCCTTACCTCCCTGGGGCAAGCACCTTTCTCTACCTCCCCGGGGCAAGCACCCTTCCTTACCTCCCTGGGGCAAGCACCCTTCCTTACCTCCCTGGGGCAAGCACCCTTCCTTACCTAAATGGGGCAAGCACCCTTCCTTACCTCCCTGGGGCAAGCACCCTTCCTTACCTAAATGGGGCAAGCACCCTTCCTTACCTCCCTGGGGCAAGCACCCTTCCTTACCTCCCTGGGGCAAGCACCCTTCCTTACCTCCCTGGGGCAAGCACCCTCCTCCTCTCACTATGGCCCTGGGTCCTCCAGACCCCCAATAGAGACCACTGGTCACCGCAGACCAATAAAGTTCTTGTTACCTTGCGGTCTCTTAGTGTGTGGTGTTGGTCTGACCACCCAACTATGTGCTGCCTAGGATGGTCCTAGACCATCCTTCACCTCCCCATCCTCGTTTACCTCTTCCTCTTCCTTCTCATATTCTTCCTTTTCCTCTTCTTACCTTGCTACATCCTCCAATATTTCCTCTTCCTTCATTTCTTCATCCCCTTCCTCATTCTCTCCTTCCTCTTTCTCTTCATGCTCCTCCTCTTCCTCTTTATATTGTTCGCTCTTCGATTTTTTGGGCTCTTCAATTTTCACTCTTTTTTTTTGTGTCATATTTCCTTGTGATAGGTATCGCTGTTTTTATTCTGGTAATTTTATTTTCCACGTTTTCTGAATTCTTTAATGTTTCCCGTTATCATTCTTCTCTCACATTTTCCTTCCCTTTTGTGTCTTTTTTACCCATTGTTCTCGTAATTCCCGCAACATTTTCTGGCATCCTCTACTTCCTCATCTTTCTTTCAGACATATTTCTTTATATTCCCGTTTTTTTTTTAATATTTCGTTTTCCTTTGTGCTTTATGTATTTTAATATCACAAACCTGGAAGACTCTACCAAGAAACTCATCACTAGTAATACCTTCCTTAAATCACTTGTAAAAACAACTGCTCAGGAAGATATTTCTAGCTTAACTGTTAGCAATAACTAAGCAGAAGTCTGCTTAGTTAAGTCTGCTTAGTTAAGTCTGCTTAGTTAAGAACTATAACAATTATGTTGAGTTAGACATAAGAATTAACAACTGGGCGTCTACACTGCAAACTGAATTGTTTACCAACCTAATGGCGCTAAAGTTAACTTATAACACTGAGCTTAACTCAGATTATTAACTCTTTGATTATTAATACGTGAGTCAAGAACCATCAGTTTTTGACTCACGTATTAATACTCAGATATTAATTCTCAAAAATAAAATAAAAGGGAATTAATGTATTATTTTTATGGATTCCGTCACACTTTCAAAAGTGACCCGAAGAAAAATTGTCTGTGTCTAGCATTAACAATAACATTAAGAGAGAAATAATGAAACTGAATATTTTAAGAAGACAAGTCTGAGTAAATCTACTACTATGATAACATGAATGTAGATAAGTATGTTTATGTAGCAACTTGTAATGTGAACACTGATGTTGTAGTAGCCAGACTTAGGCTTGGTTACAAGTACTGACTGATGTTGTAGTAGCCAGACTTAGGCTTGGTTACAAGTACTGACTGATGTTGTAGTAGCCAGACTTAGGCTTGGTTACAAGTACTGACTGATGTTGTAGTAGCCAGACTTAGGCTTGGTTACAAGTACTGACTGATGTTGTAGTAGCCAGACTTAGGCTTGGTTACAAGTACTGACTGATGTTGTAGTAGCCAGACTTAGGCTTGGTTACAAGTACTGACTGATGTTGTAGTAGCCAGACTTAGGCTTGGTTACAAGTACTGACTGATGTTGTAGTAGCCAGACTTAGGCTTGGTTACAAGTACTGACTGATGTTGTAGTAGCCAGACTTAGGCTTGGTTACAAGTACTGACTGATGTTGTAGTAGCCAGACTTAGGCTTGGTTACAAGTACTGACTGATGTTGTAGTAGCCAGACTTAGGCTTGGTTACAAGTACTGACTGATGTTGTAGTAGCCAGACTTAGGCTTGGTTACAAGTACTGACTGATGTTGTAGTAGCCAGGCTTAGGCTTGGTTACAAGTACTGACTGATGTTGTAGTAGCCAGACTTAGGCTTGGTTACAAGTACTGACTGATGTTGTAGTAGCCAGACTTAGGCTTGGTTACAAGTACTGACTGATGTTGTAGTAGCCAGACTTAGGCTTGGTTACAAGTACTGACTGATGTTGTAGTAGCCAGACTTAGGCTTGGTTACAAGTACTGACTGATGTTGTAGTAGCCAGGCTTAGGCTTGGTTACAAGTACTGACTGATGTTGTAGTAGCCAGACTTAGGCTTGGTTACAAGTACTGACTGATGTTGTAGTAGCCAGACTTAGGCTTGGTTACAAGTACTGACTGATGTTGTAGTAGCCAGACTTAGGCTTGGTTACAAGTACTGACTGATGTTGTAGTAGCCAGACTTAGGCTTGGTTACAAGTACTGACTGATGTTGTAGTAGCCAGACTTAGGCTTGGTTACAAGTACTGACTGATGTTGTAGTAGCCAGACTTAGGCTTGGTTGCAAGTACTGACTGATGTTGTAGTAGCCAGACTTAGGCTTGGTTACAAGTACTGACTGATGTTGTAGTAGCCAGACTTAGGCTTGGTTACAAGTACTGACTGATGTTGTAGTAGCCAGGCTTAGGCTTGGTTACAAGTACTGACTGATGTTGTAGTAGCCAGACTTAGGCTTGGTTACAAGTACTGACTGATGTTGTAGTAGCCAGACTTAGGCTTGGTTACAAGTACTGACTGATGTTGTAGTAGCCAGACTTAGGCTTGGTTACAAGTACTGACTGATGTTGTAGTAGCCAGACTTAGGCTTGGTTACAAGTACTGACTGATGTTGTAGTAGCCAGGCTTAGGCTTGGTTACAAGTACTGACTGATGTTGTAGTAGCCAGACTTAGGCTTGGTTACAAGTACTGACTGATGTTGTAGTAGCCAGACTTAGGCTTGGTTACAAGTACTGACTGATGTTGTAGTAGCCAGACTTAGGCTTGGTTACAAGTACTGATGATGTTGTAGTAGCCAGACTTAGGCTTAGTTACAAGTACTGACTGATGTTGTAGTAGCCAGACTTAGGCTTGGTTACAAGTACTGACTGATGTTGTAGTAGCCAGACTTAGGCTTGGTTACAAGTACTGACTGATGTTATAGTAGCCAGACTTAGGCTTGGTTACAAGTACTGACTGATGTTGTAGTAGCCAGACTTAGGCTTGGTTACAAGTACTGACTGATGTTGTAGTAGCCAGACTTAGGCTTGGTTACAAGTACTGACTGATGTTGTAGTAGCCAGACTTAGACTTGGTTACAAGTACTGATTGATGTTGTAGTAGCCAGACTTAGACTTGGTTACAAGTACTGACTGATGTTGTAGTAGCCAGACTTAGACTTGGTTACAAGTACTGACTGATGTTGTAGTAGCCAGACTTAGACTTGGTTACAAGTACTGACTGATGTTGTAGTAGCCAGACTTAGACTTGGTTACAAGTACTGACTGATGTTGTAGTAGCCAGACTTAGACTTGGTTACAAGTACTGACTGATGTTGTAGTAGCCAGACTTAGACTTGGTTACAAGTACTGACTGATGTTGTAGTAGCCAGGCTTAGGCTTGGTTACAAGTACTGACTGATGTTGTAGTGGCCAGACTTAGACTTGGTTACAAGTACTGACTGATGTTGTAGTAGCCAGGCTTAGGCTTGGTTACAAGTACTGACTGATGTTGTAGTAGCCAGACTTAGACTTGGTTACAAGTACTGACTGATGTTGTAGTAGCCAGGCTTAGGCTTGGTTACAAGTACTGACTGATGTTGTAGTGGCCAGACTTAGACTTGGTTACAAGTACTGACTGATGTTGTAGTAGCCAGGCTTAGGCTTGGTTACAAGTACTGACTGATGTTGTAGTAGCCAGACTTAGGCTTGGTTACAAGTACTGACTGATGTTGTAGTAGCCAGACTTAGGCTTGGTTACAAGTACTGACTGATGTTGTAGTACCCAGACTTAGGCTTGGTTACAAGTACTGACTGATGTTGTAGTGGCCAGGCTTAGGCTTGGTTACAAGTACTGACTGATGTTGTAGTGGCCAGACTTAGGCTTGGTTACGAGTACTGACTTATGTTGCAGTAGCCAGACTTGGGCTTGGTTACAAGTACTGACTGATGTTGTAGTAGCCAGACTTAGGCTTGGTTACAAGTACTGACTGATGTTGTAGTGGCCAGACTTAGGCTTGGTTACGAGTACTGACTGATGTTGTAGTAGCCAGACTTAGGCTTGGTTACAAGTACTGACTGATGTTGTAGTGGCCAGACTTAGGCTTGGTTACAAGTACTGACTGATGTTGTGGTAGCCAGAGTTAGGCTTGGTTACAAGTACTGACTGATGTTGTAGTAGCCAGACTTAGGCTTGGTTACAAGTACTGACTGATGTTGTAGTAGCCAGACTTAGGCTTGGTTACAAGTACTGACTGATGTTGTAGTGGCCAGACTTAGGCTTGGTTACAAGTACTAACTGATGTTGTGGTAGCCAGAGTTAGGCTTGGTTACAAGTACTGACTGATGTTGTAGTAGCCAGACTTAGGCTTGGTTACAAGTACTGACTGATATTGTAGTAGCCAGACTTAGACTTGGTTACAAGTACTGACTGATATTGTAGTAGCCAGACTTAGACTTGGTTACAAGTACTGACTGATGTTGTAGTAGCCAGACTTAGACTTGGTTACAAGTACTGACTGATGTTGTAGTAGCCAGACTTAGACTTGGTTACAAGTACTGACTGATGTTGTAGTAGCCAGACTTAGACTTGGTTACAAGTACTGACTGATGTTGTAGTAGCCAGACTTAGACTTGGTTACAAGTACTGACTGATGTTGTAGTAGCCAGACTTAGACTTGGTTACAAGTACTGACTGATATTGTAGTAGCCAGACTTAGACTTGGTTACAAGTACTTCTGGCAGTTTGGCAGACACACATATGGTGACCAAACTGAATATAAAGTATTTAACTCTCACTATGGTCACTATCTTGAACACTATGTGCTTAATTGTCCACTTATTAAGGAATATAGAGTTAGACAGTATAATAACCTATATGATATGTCAAGATATCTTATTAATGGAAATAAGATACCAGCTACATAAACAATTATCCCAAATTTGCTTACTTCAGATAAGTCAACTGTAGATATAAATCCAGACATTCTCTTGTTAACCTTTTAGAAGTCTAGTTCCCAGGTCTCCTGTGTATCGAGAAGCTCTTGTGCTACCGTCTTCAGGGTGAATATAGGGTGCACATTATTGGGAATACTCTTTTCAGTACTTGTAGCCAAACGCCTTTGATGGGACGCTGAATGTGATTGGTCCAGTTTTAGCTGTACACTTTTTTTTTTTTAGCGTTTACTGAGTGTTGCTAATCAGTCAGCTATGGCAGGAGCCTGGAAAGAAGTTTCCCTCCAATACCGTCTGCCGACAGTTTTTTTTTTATTTTGTTTGACCAGTCTCTTACGAGGACCTTCAAAGGAGTTCCCCAGGTAAAAATTAACAACGCTGGCCACCATTCATTTTTATCCAGTCTTGAAGCGCACACTGGCTTTTTTCCACATTTTGTCCGTGTTTGGGAAAACGTGTGTGTGTGTGTGTGTGTGTGTGTGTGTGTGTGTGTGTGTGTGTGTGTGTGTGTGTGTGTGTGTGTGTGTGTGTGTGTATGTGTGTGTGTGTGTGTGTGTGTGTGTGTGAGCCAAAGTTTGGCACCTTTCCTCTCTTACCTCTTTCCTTTTCCTTCGACTCATTGCTTCTTTTTCTCTGGTTTTAACATTCTTTGACTTCTTCCCATTTTTCATCACTGCTTAATAACAACAACAACAACAATAATAATAAAAATAATAATAATAATAATAATAATAATAATAATAATAATAATAATAATAATAATAATAATAATAATAATAATAATATCACTGCAGTATCTGGGAAAGTTATCCCCGTACTGTATAACCCCAGCCCCCTGTACCTCGGTGCAGGCGACAGGAATAGTGCAGAGTGCGGTATTAGTTTCTAATGAAGTTAAATATTAGCGCTGAAGCTAACCAGGAGAGGAATTCACAAGTTATCACGTGTACACTAATATACCAATTTCTCCAATAAAAATATTTCAAGTGAGGATATTCACAGTCCAAAACTAATTGAAACCTTTCTCTAAGAAACTCCAAATTTTAAGTTAAACTGAAAAGGCATTCTCTAGCTATCTCGGAGAGATTGATATCCCAAAATATACCAGTTTGAAGTCGCTCAGAGTTCACAATATCAGGCTGAAGAATTAGATACATGTGCAACATCTGGGTATCTGTATTGTAGACGTTTCGCCATCCAGTGGCTTTATCAATACAAATTCCAAGACATAATAGGAAGTCAGTAGAATTATAAATATTTTCAAGCTATAAGCATGGAAAATCATTACATGGAAATCACCAATTCAATGTTCTGATTTCTATTTACAAAAAAGGCAAATTCGGGTTTACATAGTCTTAAATCAACTCAAACTGTTCGTTAAGTATGAATGACTGGCATTTAATGTATACAAGAAAGTATAATTTTATCTTTGGCTACATAAGCAAGAAAGTATATTTTTAACCTTTGGATACTTAATGTGCAACTTTCTTGCACTGATTTTGACTATGTCACCAACACCAGCTCCTGGGAAACACACCCTCTGTCTCAATTTCCTATCCCTATTACAGAAAGTAAGGTCCATGTATCTTACCTAAGAGTCATACTCAACCAAAATAGTTAGTGGTACCTTTAACCTCACTAATCATTGAAGCACACTCCTCCTGGAGAACAAAGAATCGATTTCCTACCTTCAGATCTTCTCTATTAACCTTTCTTATCTTGATGCTTCTGTCTAAAGTGGGAATCACTTCCCACTTGAAGCGGCGCCCACTCTCCAACTCACTGCTGCTAACCGTTTCCTCCACACTGACTCCAACCATCTCACACTCACTCCCAAATCTATCTCGACCGAATTTTCAACCTCCTAATTTCCTCTTGGAGGAGTAGAACCTCCTCCTTCAACACTCTAACCTGAGATTCTAAAACACTATAGCAAGCCATGGTGCTCTATAACTCCTCACACTAATCCCTCAGAACTTAGGACAGAATGACCTCTAGTGACCATTGACCAGTTGAAAACACATGTGAGTTTTTTCAGTAATGCTCAGTTTTCTTTCTACGGTTATATTCCAATTAAAATTCTCTATAGGGTGACCCAAAAGTCTGGACACATAAACACACAATAATACAACACATAATATAAATAAACAGAATATTAGTGACATTTCCTACGTATCAGAACTTTTGGGTCACCCTGTACAACCCTCCAAGAAAAATATTAATTTTATATTTTCGGAAAACTCAGTTTGATATTTTTTATATATAAAATTAGAAAATAGGCACCAATACAGACGAAATACAATACAAAAATACTTCCAATTAAGATAGACCAGCGCTTAAGCGTTTGATCCGGACCTGATGAGGCGTTCTCTAGTTATTCAATAGAAAACAATTTATTTGGCAAAATTGACAATCTAAAATTTACGTAGCTGAAAGTGGAAGTTAAGCTTTCTGTTAATAGCGCCCGTCACAACAAAGTTTGTAGCCTATCGGAGAAGACATTCTCCAGTTAATGCTCCGAATCCAACGATTCCCCTCAAAATTATAAATCCATTAACGAAGATAAATGGTTCAGAGAACCGACAGGTTGATAAATTAGACACGTGTGCAACACTTGGGTATCTTTTTTGAGGAAACGTTTCGCCCCACAGTGGCTTCGTCAGTCCAATACAAAGGAGAATTATAAAGATCAGAAGGAGTTCCAGGTAATCAGTCAGCTTGGAGTCGACTCCAGGCTGAGGGACTGATTACTTGCCAGACACACCACGACTAAAGCTTTGAGGCCGATCAGATGAAGCATTCTCTAAACACTGAAGCAACTAAAAACTGAAGTCACTAAACACTGAAGCCACTAAACATTAAAGCCACTAAACACTGAGGCCACTAAACATTAAAGCCACTAAACAGTGAAGCCATTAAATACTAAAGCCATTAAACATTGAAGCCACTAAACACTGAAGCCACTAAACACTGAGGCCACTAAACAGTTAACACTGAAGCCACTAAACATTGAAGCCACTAAACAGTGAAGCCATTAAATAGTGAAGCCATTAAACATTGAAGCCACTAAACACTGAAGCCATTAAATAGTGAAGCCATTAAACAATGAAGCCACTAAACACTGAAGCCACTAAACACTGAGGCCACTAAACATTAAAGCCACTAAACAGTGAAGCCATTAAATACTAAAGCCATTAAACATTGAAGCCACTAAACACTGAAGCCACTAAACACTGAGGCCACTTAACACTGAAGCCACTAAACATTGAAGCCACTAAACAGTGAAGCCATTAAATAGTGAAGCCATTAAACATTGAAGCCACTAAACACTGAAGCCATTAAACACTGAAGCCATTAAACACTGAAGCCATTAAACACTGAAGCCACTAAACACTGAAGCCACTAAACACTGAAGCCACTAAACACTGAAGCCACTAAACACTGAAGCCACTAAACACTGAAGCCACTAAACACTGAAGCCACTAAACACTGAAGCCACTATACACTGAAGCCACTAAACACTGAAGCCATTAAACACTGAAGCCACTAAACACTGAAGCAACTAAACACTGAAGCCATTAAACACTGAAGCCACTAAACATTGAAGCCACTAAACACTGAAGCAACTAAACACTGAAGCCATTAAACACTGAAGCCACTAAACACTGAAGCCACTAAACACTGAAGCAACTAAACACTGAAGCCATTAAACACTGAAGCCACTAAACACTGAAGCCACTAAACACTGAAGCCACTAAACACTGAAGCCACTAAACACTGAAGCCACTAAACACTGAAGCCATTAAACACTGAAGCCACTAAACACTGAAGCAACTAAACACTGAAGCCATTAAACACTGAAGCCACTAAACATTGAAGCCACTAAACACTGAAGCAACTAAACACTGAAGCCATTAAACACTGAAGCCACTAAACACTGAAGCCACTAAACACTGAAGCAACTAAACACTGAAGCCATTAAACACTGAAGCCACTAAACACTGAAGCCACTAAACACTGAAGCCACTAAACATTGAAGCCACTAAACACTGAAGCCACTAAACATTGAAGCCACTAAACACTGAAGCCACTAAACACTGAAGCCACTAAACACTGAAGCCACTAAATACTGAAGCCACTAAACACTGAAGCCATTAAACACTGAAGCCACTAAACACTGAAGCCACTAAACACTGAAGCCATTAAACACTGAAGCCATTAAACACTGAAGCCACTAAACACTGAAGCCACTAAACACTGAAGCCACTAAACAGTGAAGCAACTAAACACTGAAGCCATTAAACACTGAAGCCACTATACACTGAAGCCACTAAACACTGAAGCCATTAAACACTGAAGCCACTAAACACTGAAGCAACTAAACACTGAAGCCATTAAACACTGAAGCCACTAAACACTGAAGCCACTAAACACTGAAGCAACTAAACACTGAAGCCATTAAACACTGAAGCTACTAAACACTGACGCCACTAAACACTGAAGCCACTAAACACTGAAGCCACTAAACATTGAAGCCACTAAACACTGAAGCCACTAAACACTGAAGCCATTAAACACTGAAGCCACTAAACACTGAAGCAACTAAACACTAAATCCACTAAAAAGAGAGGCAGACTCAACTATATTAAACCTAATTTAACAATAATTTTTTTAAATGATTTCAGGCACACACCCAGCAAAGATGCAGCAGCAACACTCTGCCACAACACTCTCATCCGTCGTCGAAAAGGCGCCTCCCTTTCTTTCTGCTTTTTTCAACGGTGTGAGCTACGCCGCCGCCGAGGCTTCTGGAAGTTATCCCAGACATTCCAGGATGCCAGGAACCTGATCTACCTCTTTAGTGGTCAGTGGACTCCTGCGTACAGCAGTTGTTGCAGGAATGTTTGCCTGGTTACCGTGCACCAGCGATGGTGATCTGAAGTGATCAGGTGAGGTACAGCTGGTCTTATGGGTAAGTGGAAAGGCAATATTTGAAGAAGAAAACATAAGAAAATGAAAGATTTCAGGCAACAACTTAATGATTCCAGTTAATTAATAATAATTATAATAAATAACAATAAATATAATAATAATAATACTAATAATAATAATGATAATAATAATAATAATAATAATAATAATAATAATAATAATAATAATAATAATAATAATAATAATAATAATAATAATAATAATAATAATAATAATAATAATAATAAAATATAATAATAATAATAATAATAATAATAATAATAATAATAACAATAATAAAATATAATAATAATAATGATAATAATAATAATATGTTTCTGATCCTCATCCTCATAGCGTTCCTCCTCCTTCTCCTCCTGGCTAATGCGGTAACACTCCACTGAGAGTTAACCCCCCTTATTTCCCTTTACCCTCCCTCCCTTTACCCTTCCATCAACTAGGGGGAGTGTGAAGGTGGAGGTGTAGAAGAGGAGGGGAGAGAACGGGGGGGGGCAATAAACCCTTTCGAAGTACGCTATTAACTGTATCTACTCCCCCTCCATCACACACCCTTATACCCCCTTCTGTATGACTGATGCTACCTTATACCCCCTTCTGTATGACTGATGCTACCTTATACCCCCTTCTGTATGACTGATGCTACCTTATACCCCCTTCTGTATGACTGATGCTACCTTATACCCCCTTCTGTATGACTGATGCTACCTTATACCCCCTTCTGTATGACTGATGCTACCTTATACCCCCTTCTTTCACCTACTTAGTAATCCCTTCTACTACCTACACCGTAATCCCTTCTATCACCTTCACAGTAACCCCCTCTATCACCTACACAGTAATCCCTTCTATCACCTGCACAGTAATCCCTTCTATCACCCAAACAGTAATCCCTCCTATCACCTACACAGTAATCTCTTCTATCACCTGCACAGTAATCCCTTCTATCACCCAAACAGTAATCCCTTCTATCACCCAAACAGTAATCCCTTCTATCACCTACACAGTAATCCCTTCTATCACCCAAACAGTAATCCCTTCTATCACCTACACAGTAATCACAGGTGTATACTCTACACGGTAGCATTTCTATATGACCTCCGTAAAGTGAACGAACGAATCTGACAATGTCTCACTTAGTCCAGAAACCACTGAAGCTCCTGTCAAAAATAATCGTAATTTTCCGAAAAGCTGATTAACGTAATAATGTAACCAAATTTATTTTTTCAACAGCTTTTTATTTAATATATATATATATATATATATATATATATATATATATATATATATATATATATATATATATATATATATATATTTATTTATTTATTTAAATATTATCTTAATCCCTATAATCCCAATTTTGGGATTCAATTATTTTTGATTAGTGGTAGATAGGTGATAGGTAGGCTTAATTGTCCCTCGTGTGTCACTAGGCTTTCAAACCCTGTTAGCTAACTATGTTTGTTAATGTTCGGTATAGAAAACACTGACATCAATACTGTCTGAAGTAGTCTGAAAAATGTGGTGCTGAACGTTCATCAGTGAGTGCTGAACGTTCATCAGTGTGCACTGAACGTTCATCAGTGAGTGCTGAACGTTCATCAGTGAGTGCTGAACGTTCATCAGTGAGTGCTGAACGTTCATCAGTGAGTGCTGAACGTTCATCAGTGAGTGCTGAACGTTCATCAGTGAGTGCTGAACGTTCATCAGTGAGTGCTGAACGTTCACCAGTGAGTGATGAACGTTCACCAGTGAGTGCTGAACGTTCATCAGTGAGTGGTGAACGTTCATCAGTGAGTGCTGAACGTTCATCAGTGAGTGATTAACGTTCATCAGTGAGTGCTGAACAAAGCATTGGTTCAATTTTCCACCCTGGTAAAAGTCTGTTCGCGAACATGTGTGGAGGCAGGTGTGAACACACCTGTAGCAAGCTTCCTTGGTGAGACACATCTGCAACACTTGAGTATCTTTAGAGGTCTTGTGTTTGGTCTAAGTGTTGGACAAGTGTCTTACTCGCCAACTTGTGGGTAGTCAGTCTACTGTATACTATCAGTAATACGACACTTCTTGAGGTTTACAAATATCTGAGACAAACTGTCAGATGAATTCATCAGATTGCTGTGTGTGAGAGTACGAGTCAGTGATGATGAGAGTAAGACACATGTGTAACATCTGGGTATCTTTATTGTAGACGTTTCGCCATCCAGTGGCTTTATCAATACAAATTCTAGGACATAACTTGAAGACAGTAGAACTATGTACAGAAGATGAGGTAATCAGTCCCTCAACCTAGGAGTAGGTGCGAACAGCACCATAGTCGTGGAGATTCTGAAGCAGAAGAAAGAATCCTGGCGCTTATATAGTAACGTCAGGTGTACCATTTCGTACACAACGAGTCAGTGAGTCTGGTTGTCCTGTACTCAGTGACTTGTACTCACGGACTTATTCACTGGCTTGAAAATTACTCAATTTCACCTGAAAGATTCAACCTGAGTCAACAAGAAGAGAATAATGAATCACTCTTACCCCGTGTTCTTGCTTGTATGAATCACGTGAGGTTTTCCTGACGACACTGCTGGAATGTCACTGTTGAGAGTAAATTACAGTGCAGAATGGTAACAGTGAGGTACGTTAGGTGAGACTTCATACACTCCTTCACTCCCTCATACACTCCACCACTCATATACACCACCATTCCCTCATACACATCACCACTCATATACACCACCACTCACTCATACACACCACCACTCATAAACACCACCACTCACTCATACACACCACCACTCATACACACCACCACTCACTCATATACACCACCATTTATACACTATACCACTCACTCATACACACCACCACCACTCACACACTCCACTATTCACTCATACTCACCACCACTCATACACACCACCACTCACTCATACACACCACCACCACTCACACACTCCACTATTCACTCATACTCACCACCACTCATACACTCCACTACTCACTCATACATACCACCACTCACTCATTCACACCACCAATCATACAATCCACCACTCATACACTACACAACTCACTCATACACTACAACAGTCTCATACAGTCCCTTATGACCCCCTTCCTTCTGTTCCTTTCACTCCACACACCATTACTATCACTTCCATATCTCCCACTCCACACACACACACACACACACACGAACGCGCGCGCGCGCGCGGAATAGACAAGGTGAACAAAGACGGGATGTTCCAGAGATGGGACACAGACACAAGAGGTCACAATTGGAAGTTGAAGACTCAGATGAATCAAAGGGATGTTAGGAAGTATTTCTTCAGTCATAGAGTAGTCAGGCCGTGGAATAGCCTAGAAAGTGACGTAGTGGAGGCGGGAACCATACATAGTTTTAAGGCGAGGTATGATAGAGCTCATGGGGCAGGGAGAGAGAGGACCTAGTAGCAATCAGTGAAGAGGCGGGGCCAGGAGCTATGACACGACCCCTGCAACCACAAATAGGTGAGTACACACACAGACACACACACACACACACACACACACACACACACACACACACACACACACACACACACACACACACACACACACACACACGAGTCATGGTACGTGGCGAGGTGTCAGAGTGGGCACCTGTGAACAGCGGGGTCCCGCAGGGGTCAGTCCTAGGACCAGTGCTGTTTCTGGTATTTGTGAACGACATGACGGAAGGAATAGACTCTGAGGTGTCCCTGTTTGCAAATGACGTGAAGTTGAGAAGAATTCACTCGATCGAAGACCAGGCAGAACTACAAAGGGATCTGGACAGGCTGCAGACCTGGTCCAGCAATTGGCTCCTGGAGTTCAATCCCACCACGTGCAAAGTCATGAAGATTGGGGAAGGGCAAAGAAGGCCGCAGACGGAGTACAGTCTAGGGGGTCAGAGACTACAAACCTCACTCAAGGAAAAAGATCTTGGGGTGAGTATAACACCAGGCACATCTCCTGAAGCGCACATCAACCAAATAACTGCTGCAGCATATGGGCGCCTAGCAAACCTCAGAACAGCATTCCGACATCTTAATAAGGAATCATTCAGGACCCTGTACACCGTGTACGTTAGGCCCATATTGGAGTATGCGGCACCAGTTTGGAACCCAAACCTAGCACGTGAAGAAACTAGAGAAAGTGCAAAGGTTTGCAACAAGACTAGTCCCAGAGCTAAGAGGTATGTCCTACGAGGAGAGGTTAAGGGAAATCAACCTGACGACACTGGAGAACAGGAGAGATAGGGGGGACATGATAACGACATACAAAATACTGAGAGGAATTGACAAGGTGGACAAAGACAGGATGTTCCAGAGATTGGACACAGTAACAAGGGGACACAGTTGGAAGCTGAAGACACAGATGAATCACAGGGATGTTAGGAAGTATTTCTTCAGCCACAGAGTAGTCAGTAAGTGGAATAGTTTGGGAAGCGATGTAGTGGAGGCAGGATCCATACATAGCTTTAAGCAGAGGTATGATAAAGCTCACGGCTCAGGGAGAGTGACCTAGTAGCGATCAGTGAAGAGGCGGGGCCAGGAGCTCGGACTCGACCCCCGCAACCTCAACTAGGTGAGTACACACACACGCACACACACACACACACACACACACACACACACACACACACACACACACTGTGGGCCACTACAAGGCATCTCACAAAGCTCATTAGCATACGAGCGGAGTCCTGCACAGCCGTCAATCACGTCAATCACAGCGGAGCCTCTAGGGAACTATAGAACCCAGAATAACCCCCACCCCACCACCACCACACACATAAACACAGACTTGAGTCTCGTGTATGAATATGGCTGAGAGGCGTGGTTGGCAGGGTCCGCATTGCTTTAATGTCTGATTACTAGCAGGGAACCCCCCCTCTTCCTCTCTCTCTCTCTCTCTCTCTCTGGTGGTTGCTGTGGTGATGGGGGAGGGGAGGTTGTACATGTGCACCTTTTCAAAACACATGTACATCTCTTCAGTGCAGGAGTACAACTCTTCAGTGCACGTGTACGCCTCTTCAATGTAAGGAACATCCCTTCGATGCGCGTGTACACATCTTCAATGCACGTGTATACCTCTTCAGTGCACGTGTATACCTCTTCAGTGCACGTGTATACCTCTTCAGTGCAACGTACACCTCTTCGATGCACATGTACACCTCTTCAGTACACATGCACTGTACGTCTTCGTGCCCGTACACATCAATACACCTGAACACCAACTTGAGATTATTATAATTACATAAGAACATAAGAACATAAGAATGGAGGAACACTGCAGAAGGCCTACTGGCCCATGCGAGGCAGGTCCTTATCAAAACGACTACTACCTAAAGCTTCCCAAGAAATAACTCCCGTACCCAATGACACCAATCAAACCCAGCCCCTCCCACTCATATATTTGTCCAGTCTCTTCTTAATGCTACCCAAGGTCCTAGCCTCTATCACCCCACTGGGAAGACTGTTCCACGCATCTACAACTCTGTTAGATTGTAATAAAGTTGGTAGAATTACCGACAATATGTAAAGTAAAAGGACACAAGTGCAACTAATGTGACATTTATTGTGGCAACGTTTCGCTCTCCAGGAGCTTTATCAAGCCATTACAAACAATACATGGACACAGAGGGTATAAAGGCTCAGAGTGAGGTGAATACTAGTGAGGTACCATTTCGATGTTCACTAGTGGTAGTAGTAGTAGTAGTAGTATTACTTTTGTCACTACCACTACTACTACTACTACTACTACTACTACTACCACTAGTGAACATCGAAATGGTACCTCACTAGTATTCACCTCACTCTGAGCCTTTATATACCCTCTGTGTCCATGTATTGTTTATAATGGCTTGATAAAGCTCCTGGAGAGCGAAACGTTGCCACAATAAATGTCACATTAGTTGCACTTGTGTCCTTTTACTTTACACAACTCTGTTAGAAAACCAGTACTTACCTATGTCCTTTCTAAATCTAAATTTATCCAACTTAAATCCATTATTCCTGGTTCTTACCTGGTTCGACACCCTCAGTACTTTATTAATATCTCCCTTGTTTATGCCCGTCATCCACTTATACACTTCAATGATATCTCCCCTCATTCTACGCCTCTCCAGAGAGTGGAGATTTAAGGCTTTGAGTCTATCTTCATACGGGAGGTTCCTTACACAGTAAATCATTTTAGTCATTCTTCTCTGTATGTTCTCTAATGAGTCTATATCCATCCTGTAGTAAGGGGACCAAAACTGAGCAGCATAATCTAAATGAGGCCTCACTAGTGATGTATAGAGCTGTAAAATAACTTTTGGACTTCCGCTACTTACACTTCTTGAGATAAATCCAAGTAATCTGTTGGCCTTGTTGCGCACACTAAGGCACTGCTGTCTTGGCTTCAGATTTCTGCTCACCATGACTCCCAAGTCTTTTTCACATTCTGTATGATCAAGCTCTACTTCACCTAGATTATAGCTTCGAGGGTTATTTTCA
This sequence comes from Cherax quadricarinatus, assembly GCF_038502225.1. NCBI lineage: Eukaryota > Metazoa > Arthropoda > Malacostraca > Decapoda > Parastacidae > Cherax > Cherax quadricarinatus. The sequence continues at coordinate 21,729,005 of NC_091317.1, forward strand.
TTACCAAGGGCAAGTACCTTACACTTATCCACATTGAACTTCATCTGCCATTTTTCAGACCAAGACATTAATTTGTCCAAATCGTCCTGGAGTTCATTGATATCCTCCTCAGAGTGAATTATACGGCCTATCTTTGCATCATCAGCAAATTTACTCATGTCACTCGTAATCCCTTCATCAAGGTCATTAATGTAAATTATGAACAACCTAAATTTAAAACTACCCAAAGTCCCAGCCTCAATCACCCAACTAGGTAGACTGTTCCACTCATCAACTACCCTATTTCCAAACCAATACTTTCCTATGTCCTTTCTAAATCTAAGAAAAAACATATGATGGTATTTTATGCTAACAGTCGAAGTGCAAGAAATAAAATTAATGAACTACGTTTGGTAGCATGTGCTGGGAACTTTGATATCATTGCATTAACTGAAACGTGGTATGATTTAAAGAGTCGGGATATGACTGCTGAGTGTAATATTCAGGGATTTAAGTTGTTCAATGTGGATAGATGTAATGGGAAGGGGGGAGGAGTTGCATTATATGTTCGAGAAAATATTAATTGTTGCATAAAAACAGGTATAAAAATAGATGGAGCAGTAACAGAATCTGTTTGGGTAGAGTTCGTAGAGGGTCAAGAAAAACTAATTCTAGGTGTAATATACCGACCTCCAGGCTTGGATCACGATAGAGGGAGACTTCTTTTTGACGAAATTGTTAGGGCTTCTGGACACAATAACATAGTCATAGTAGGGGACTTTAACTTTAGTCAAATTGACTGGAATTCTTTGACAGGTAATCTAGAGTCCAGTGACTTTATGGAAACAGTTCAGGACTGTTTTCTGAAGCAGAGCGTAACAGAGCCTACCAGGGGTAATAATTTGCTAGACCTAGTCTTGTCAAATAAGGAAACACTCGTGAATAATCTGGAGATCACTGAAGAGCTTGGCGCAAGTGATCACAAATCCATCACTTTTAGCATTAACTGGGAATGCAAGAATAATGATAATACAGTAAAAATCCCTGATTTTCGTTCTGCCGATTATAATGGACTTAGGGAACACCTGTCTAATCTTGATTGGGGTTATCTAGCTAATGATTTTATTAACGATGATCATACTTATGATTATGAAGGGATCTGCTTTTATGATTGTTTTCTTAATAATGTAGACAGTGCCCAGAGTATATACATTCCCCAGAGAGAAATTAGGTCTAATAATAACGATCCCAAATGGGTTAACAGGAGGCTAAAGCATCTATTAGGGGAGAAAAGGGGAATTTATAGGCGCATCAGAAGAGGAGAGGTTAACCTTACTGACCAATATGTTCAGCTTAAAAGAGAAGTAAAAAAGGGGATTAGAAAGGCTAAACGTGACTATGAAATTAGAGTTGCTAATGAATCAAAGACTAATCCAAAGGGGTTCTTTCAAGTGTATAGGACGAAGGTGAAGGAAAAAGTAGGACCTCTGAAAATTGGGAATGGACAGCTGACGGATAACGAACTGGAAATGTGCTCCTTATTTAATGACTATTTTTGTCAGTTTTTAAACAGGAAGATGTAAATGAGATTCCAGTAATTAACAATTATTTAGTTCCTGATGAATTAAAGTTAACTAATATTACTGTCACGAGGGACATGGTTATTAAACAGATAGACAAACTGAAGCAAAATAAGTCCCCGGGACCCGATGAGTTGTTTTCCAGGGTACTTAAGGAATGCAAGATAGAGCTTAGTCAGCCATTAACGAGTGTATTCAATGCATCCATCCTTACCAGTGTTGTGCCAGAGTTGTGGAAGATGGCAAATGTGGTTCCTATATTCGGGGAACCCCCCCTCTTCTTCTCTCTCTCTCTCTTTCTCTCTCTCTCTCCCTCTCTCTCTCCCTCTCTCTCTGGTGGTTGCTGTGGTGATGGGGGAGGGGAGGTTGTACATGTGCACCTTTTCAAAACACATGTACATCTCTTCAGTGCAGGAGTACAACTCTTCAGTGCACGTGTATACCTCTTCAATGCACGTGTATACCTCTTCAGTGCACGTGTATACCTCTTCAGTGCACGTGTATACCTCTTCAATGCACGTGTATACCTCTTCAGTGCACGTGTATACCTCTTCAGTGCACGTGTATACCTCTTCAATGCACGTGTATACCTCTTCAGTGCACGTGTATACCTCTTCAGTGCACGTGTATACCTCTTCAGTGCACGTGTATACCTCTTCAGTGCACGTGTATACCTCTTCAGTGCACGTGTATACCTCTTCAGTGCAACGTGCACCTCTTCGATGCACATGTACACCTCTTCAGTGCACATGCACTGTACGTCTTCGTGCCCGTACACATCAATACACCTGAACACCAACTTGAGATTATTATAATTACTATTAATGATAGTTCAGAACATTACTATTATTAATGGCACAGATATTTATCATTGATAATTCAGCAATAAGTAATAATAATAATAATAATAATAATAATAATAATAATAATAATAATAATAATAATAATAATAATAATAATAATAATAATAATAATAACAACAATAAATTATAATAATTCAAATGACAAATATAATAATAATAATAATAATAATAATAATAATAATAATAATAATAATAATAATAATAATAAAAATAATAATAAATTTTAATACATAATTATAATAAAATAAATAATAATAATAATTCCACAGCACAAAAATCCCATCCTGATTTTTTTAGCATAGAAAAAATGTAGGTACATAAATCAGTCAAATATTTACACACAATTAACTGTACAAATCATGATAGAGGATCGCAGTGCGCAGGAGCCAATCATACGTAACCAGAAATACAACAAATACACCGAAAACTAAACAAATAGACTAGGGACAAACAAACAAACAAAAATACAAATGAACGAATCACGT
>NC_091317.1:21736911-21794411 GCF_038502225.1 Cherax quadricarinatus
AAAATCCAACAAAGTATTTTTTTTAACATAGGGAAAAATATAGAAGTAAAAACGATCTTCTTATCTCTGAAAAAAACCAACAATATATTAGTCTGTCGTCAAAATGACTCAGGGTAAACTGATGTAATTAATAATAAAAAAAAAAACAAATGCAGATTTTTTTTTAATACTGAATCTAAATATTAAATAACCTGAGGATATGTAAAAACAATTGTTATTGAAACGAAAGGGAAGGAGGGATAAGGGAAACTCCTGGAAGAGTTGAAAGGAGAGAGTAAAGGGGGTTTTGAGTGCTAGGAGCTTTGACATTCAACAGGCTTGTGTATGTTAAATTCGAAGTGGAGACAGGTAGGTTTTATGACTTGACGTTCTGTTGGAGTGCGAGCAAGTTAACATTTATGAATGGATTAGGGTAAATTGGTTATCCGGACTTGAGTCCTTGAGGTGGTGAGTACAGTGCCTGCACTCTAAATGTGGAGTGAGAATACTGCAGTCTGGGTGGCGGGAAGTACAGTGCTTGCACTCTGAAGGTGGAGTGAGAATACTGCAGTCCGGGTGGTAGGAAGTACAGTGCCTGCACTCTGAAGGACGGGTGGGAATATTGCAGTCCTGGAGGTGGGAAGTACAGTGCCTTCACTCTGAATGTGGAGTGAGAATACTGCAATCCGGGTGGTGGGAAGTACAGTGCCTTCACTCTGAAGGAGTATTGTAGTTCAGAAGGCCATTTAAATTACGTCTGCTTACTTCTGGTATGGCAGTGACTGAAAGATGGTGAATACATTCCCTCTTTTGGGACACCCTACCACAGTGTATTAAAAAATATTATTATTATTATTATTATTATTATTATTATTATTATTATTATTATTATTATTATTATTATTATTATTATTATTATTATTATTATTAATATTATTATTATTATTATTATTATTATTATTATTATTATTATTATTATTATTATTATTATTACTTCAATCCCTAAAACGTGGATATAAGTAAACTCCTAGTGTACTGGTACACACACACACACACACACACACACACACACACACACACACGCACACACACACATACACACAAACACACACACATACACACACACATACACATACACACACACACGAACACACTCACATACACACACACACACACACACACACACACACACACACACACACACACACACACACACACACACACACACACACACACACACACACACACACACACACACACACACACACACACACACACACAGTGTGTTTTATATATTATATAAACAAACGTCAATCAAGATTGATTGGATTATCAAGTCTGGACGTACACATCTGTTGGCATGACATGTGTATCTGTTGCCTCTGTTGCCACGCCAAATGTGCGCCTCTTGTCTGTTGCCATGACATTTGTTGTTTCTCATGTCATGTCACATGTGCATCCCGTTGTAACGTCTTTTATCTGTTTGTTATGGCGTACACACCTGTTTCTTTCTGTCATAAAGTGTACACCTGATGTTCCAACACGTACACATCTCGCTATAACACATGTACACCTGTTGCAATAACTAATGTGCGCCTGTTATCATGACACATGCAAACCTGTTGTCACAATACAGCTACACCTGTTGTCATAACACATGCACATGTGTAGTCACAACACTGCCACACCTGTTGTCGCATTTGTATGGCAACTCCATACTCTTACCTTATCTGGGTTAATAAAAGAGTTTAAAGCTTATTATTCTTTTCATTAAGCAGTCTTCTTATCCTCTCCATTATTAAGGTGTTGATCTACGTCTCTTAAGACGAATATTGACTTAAAACTCTGGTGAGTCAGTTCTGATCTGATTAGTTACTTTTACTTGGGGAGGAGCAAGAGATTTTTCTCGGCTTGTAGGGAAATGCCAGACCGCTGTAGCGCAGTCAGAATTTCAATCTGGGGAGGTTGATGGGGGTGACTGGTTAGAATTTCAATCTGGGGAGGTTGCTTGGGGGTGACTAGTGAGAATTTCAATCTGGGGAGGTTGCTTGGGGGTGACTAGTGAGAATTTCAATCTGGGGAGGTTGATGGGGGTGACTGGTTAGAATTTCAATCTGGGCAGGTTGCTTGGGGGTGACTAGTGAGAATTTCAATCTGGGGAGGTTGATGGGGGTGACTAGTTAGAATTTCAATATGGGGAGGTTGCTTGGGGGTGACTAGTGAGAATTTCAATCTGGGGAGGTTGCTGGGGGCTGACTAGTTAGAATTTCAATATGGGGAGGTTGCTGGGGGATGACTAGTTAGAATTTCAATCTGGGGATGTTGCTGGGGGGTGACTGGTTAGAATTTCAATATGGGGAGGTTGCTGGGGGATGACTAGTTAGAATTTCAATCTGGGGAGGTTGCTGGGGGGTGACTGGTTAGAATTTCAATCTGGGGAGGTTGCTGAGAATTTCAATCTGGGGAGGTTGCTGGGGGGTGACTAGTGAGAATTTCAATCTGGGGAGGGTGCTGGGGGGTGACTAGTGAGAATTTCAATCTGGGGAGATTGCTGGGGGGTGACTAGTGAGAATTTCAATCTGGGGAGGTTGCTGGGGGGTGACTAGTTAGAATTTCAATATGGGGAGGTTGCTGGGGGATGACTAGTTAGAATTTCAATCTGGGGAGGTTGCTGGGGGGTGACTAGTGAGAATTTCAATCTGGGGAGGTTGATGGGGGGTGACTGGTTAGAATTTCAATCTGGGGAGGTTGCTGGGGGTGACTAATGAGAATTTCAATCTGGGGAGGTTGCTGGGGGGTGACTAGTGAGAATTTCAATCTGGGGAGGTTGCTGGGGGGTGACTAGTTAGAATTTCAATATGGGGAGGTTGCTGGGGGATGACTAGTTAGAATTTCAATCTGGAGAGGTTGCTGGGGGTGACTGGTTAGAATTTCAATCTGGGGAGGTTGCTGGGGGGTGACTAGTGAGAATTTCAATCTGGGGAGGTTGCTGGGGGGTGACTAGTTAGAATTTCAATCTGGGGAGGTTGCTGGGGGGTGACTAGTTAGAATTTCAATCTGGGGAGGTTGCTGGGGGGTGACTAGTTAGAATTTCAATCTGGGGAGCTTGCTGGGGGATGACTAGTTAGAATTTCAATCTGGGGAGGTTGCTGGGGGGTGACTAGTGAGAATTTCAATCTGGGGAGGTTGCTGGGGGGTGACTAGTGAGAATTTCAATCTGGGGAGGTTGCTGGGGGGTGACTAGTGAGAATTTCAATCTGGGGACGTTGCTCGGGGGTGACTAGTGAGAATTTCAATCTGGGGAGGTTGCTGGGGGGTGACTAGTGAGAATTTCAATCTGGGGAGGTTGCTGGGGGGTGACTAGTGAGAATTTCAATCTGGGGAGGTTGCTGGGGGGTGACTAGTGAGAATTTCAATCTGGGGAGGTTGCTGGGGGGTGACTAGTGAGAATTTCAATCTGGGGAGGTTGCTGGGGGGTGACTAGTGAGAATTTCAATCTGGGGAGGTTGCTGGGGGGTGACTTAAAAATCATAAGATGTTGGAAAAGAAAACATTTCACACATTCTCGAAGTATCAAGTGTGATGCAGCCGGGCAGTGTGATACAGCCGGGCAGTGTGATGCAGCCGGGCAGTGTGATACAGCCGGGCAGTGTGATGCAGCCGGGCAGTGTGATGCAGCCGGGCAGTGTGATGCAGCCGGGCAGTGTGATGCAGCCGGGCAGTGTGATGCAGCCGGGCAGTGTGATGCAGCCGGGCAGTGTGATGCAGCCGGGCAGTGTGATGCAGCCGGACAGTGTGATACAGCCGGGGAGTGTGATGCAGCCAATCAGTGTGATACAGCCGGGCAGTGTGATGCAGCCGGGCAGTGTGATGCAGCCGGGCAGTGTGATGCAGCCGGGCAGTGTGATGCAGCCGGGCAGTGTGATGCAGCCGGGCAGTGTGATGCAGCCGGGCAGTGTGATGCAGCCGGGCAGTGTGATGCAGCCGGACAGTGTGATACAGCCGGGGAGTGTGATGCAGCCAATCAGTGTGATACAGCCGGGCAGTGTGATGCAGCCGGGCAGTGTGATGCAGCCGGGCAGTGTGATGCAGCCGGGCAGTGTGATACAGCCGGGCAGTGTGATACAGCCGGGGAGTGTGATGCAGCCAGGCAGTGTGATGCAGCCGGGCAGTGTGATGCAGCCGGGCAGTGTGATGCAGCCGGACAGTGTGATGCAGCCGGGCAGTGTGATGCAGCCGAGCAGTGTGATGCAGCCGGGCAGTGTGATGCAGCCGGGCAGTGTGATGCAGCCGGGCAGTGTGATGCAGCCGGGCAGTGTGATACAGCCGGGCAGTGTGATACAGCCGGGCAGTGTGATACAACCGGGGAGTGTGATGCAGCCAGGCAGTGTGATGCAGCCGGGCAGTGTGATGCAGCAGGGCAGTGTGATGCAGCCGGGCAGTGTGATGCAGCCGGGCAGTGTGATGCAGCCGGGCAGTGTGATGCAGCCGGGCAGTGTGATGCAGCCGGGCAGTGTGATGCAGCCGGGCAGTGTGATGCAGCCGGGCCGTGTGATGCAGCCGGGCAGTGTGATGCAGCCGGGCAGTGTGATGCAGCCGGGCAGCGTGATGCAGCCGGGCAGTGTGATGCAGCCGGGCAGTGTGATGCAGCCGGGCAGTGTGATGCAGCCGGTCAGTGTGATGCAGCCGGGCAGTGTGATGCAGCCGGGCAGTGTGATGCAGCCGGGCAGTGTGATGCAGCCGGGCAGTGTGATGCAGCCGGGCAGTGTGATGCAGCCGGGCAGTGTGATGCAGCCAGGCAGTGTGATACAGCCGGGCAGTGTGATGAAGCCGTGCAGTGTGATGCAGCCGGGCGGTGTGATGCAGCCGAGCAGTGTGATGCAGCCGTGCAGTGTGATGCAGCCGGGCAGTGTGATGCAGCCGTGCAGAGTGATGCAGCCGGGCAGTGTGATGCAGCCGGGGAATGTGATGCAGCCGGGCAGTGTGATACAGCCGGGCAGTGTGATGCAGCCGGGCAGTGTGATGCAGCCGGGCAGTGTGATGCAGCCAGGCAGTGTGATACAGCCGGGCAGTGTGATACAGCCGGGCAGTGTGATACAACCGGGGAGTGTGATGCAGCCAGGCAGTGTGATGCAGCCGGGCAGTGTGATGCAGCCGGGCAGTGTGATGGAGCCGGGCAGTGTGATGCAGCCGTGCAGTGTGATGCAGCCGTGCAGTGTGATGCAGCCGGGCAGTGTGATGCAGCCGGGCAGTGTGATGCAGCCGGGCAGTGTGATGCAGCCGGGCAGTGTGATGCAGCCGGGCCGTGTGATGCAGCCGGGCAGTGTGATGCAGCCGGGCAGTGTGATGCAGCCGGTCAGTGTGATGCAGCCGGGCAGTGTGATGCAGCCGGGCAGTGTGATGCAGCCGGGCAGTGTGATGCAGCCGGGCAGTGTGATGCAGCCGGGCAGTGTGATGCAGCCGGGCAGTGTGATGCAGCCGGGCAGTGTGATGCAGCCGGGCAGTGTGATGCAGCCGGGGAATGTGATGCAGCCGGGCAGTGTGATACAGCCGGGCAGTGTGATGCAGCCGGGCAGTGTGATGCAGCCGGGCAGTGTGATGCAGCCGGGCAGGGTGGTGCAGCCGGGCAGTGTGATGCAGCCGGGCAGTGTGATGCAGCCGGGCAGTGTGAAGCAGACGGGCAGTGTGATACAGCCGGGGAGTGTTATGCAGCCACTCAGTGTGATACAGCCGGGCAGTGTGATGCAGCCGGGCAGTGTGATGCAGCCGGGCAGTGTGATGCAGCCGGGCAGTGTGATACAGCCCGGGAGTGTGATGCAGCCAATCAGTGTGATACAGCCGGGCAGTGTGATGCAGCCGGGGAGTGTGATGCAGCCAGGCAGTGTGATGCAGCCGGGCAGTGTGATGCAGCCGGGCAGTGTGATGCAGCCGGACAGTGTGATGCAGCCGGGCAGTGTGATGCAGCCGGGCAGTGTGATGCAGCCGGGCAGTGTGATGCAGCCGGGCAGTGTGATGCAGCCGGGCAGTGTGTTGCGGCCGGGCAGTGTGTTTCAGACGGGGAGTGTGTTGCAGCCAGGCAGTGTGATCCAGCCGGGCAGTGTGATGCAGCCGGGCAGTGTGATGCAGCCGGGCAGTGTGATACAGCCGGGCAGTGTGATACAGCCGGGCAGTGTGATACAGCCGGGCAGTGTGATACAGCCGGGCAGTGTGATACAGCCGGGCAGTGTGATGCAGCCGGGCAGTGTGATGCAGCCGGGCAGTGTGATGCAGCCGGACAGTGTGATGCAGCCGGGCAGTGTGATGCAGCCGAGCAGTGTGATGCAGCCGGGCAGTGTGATGCAGCCGGGCAGTGTGATGCAGCCGGGCAGTGTGATGCAGCCGGGCAGTGTGATACAGCCGGGCAGTGTGATACAGCCGGGCAGTGTGATACAACCGGGGAGTGTGATGCAGCCAGGCAGTGTGATGCAGCCGGGCAGTGTGATGCAGCAGGGCAGTGTGATGCAGCCGGGCAGTGTGATGCAGCCGGGCAGTGTGATGCAGCCGGGCAGTGTGATGCAGCCGGGCAGTGTGATGCAGCCGGGCAGTGTGATGCAGCCGGGCAGTGTGATGCAGCCGGGCCGTGTGATGCAGCCGGGCACTGTGATGCAGCCGGGCAGTGTGATGCAGCCGGGCAGCGTGATGCAGCCGGGTAGTGTGATGCAGCCGGGCAGTGTGATGCAGCCGGGCAGTGTGATGCAGCCGGTCAGTGTGATGCAGCCGGGCAGTGTGATGCAGCCGGGCAGTGTGATGCAGCCGGGCAGTGTGATGCAGCCGGGCAGTGTGATGCAGCCGGGCAGTGTGATGCAGCCGGGCAGTGTGATGCAGCCGGGCAGTGTGATGCAGCCAGGCAGTGTGATACAGCCGGGCAGTGTGATGAAGCCGTGCAGTGTGATCCAGCCGGGCAGTGTGATGCAGCCGTGCAGTGTGATGCAGCCGTGCAGTGTGATGCAGCCGGGCAGTGTGATGCAGCCGTGCAGTGTGATGCAGCCGGGCAGTGTGATGCAGCCGGGCAGTGTGATGCAGCCGGGCAGTGTGATACAGCCGGGCAGTGTGATGCAGCCGGGCAGTGTGATGCAGCCGGGCAGTGTGATGCAGCCAGGCAGTGTGATACAGCCGTGCAGTGTGATTCAGCCGTGCAGTGTGATACAACCGGGGAGTGTGATGCAGCCAGGCAGTGCGATGCAGCCAGGCAGTGTGATGCAGCCGGGCAGTGTGATGGAGCCGGGCAGTGTGATTCAGCCGTGCAGTGTGATGCAGCCGTGCAGTGTGATGCAGCCGGGCAGTGTGATGCAGCCGGGCAGTGTGATGCAGCCGGGCAGTGTGATGCAGCCGGGCAGTGTGATGCAGCCGGGCCGTGTGATGCAGCCGGGCAGTGTGATGCAGCCGGGCAGTGTGATGCAGCCGGGCAGTGTGATGCAGCCGGGCAGTGTGATGCAGCCGGGCAGTGTGATGCAGCCGGGCAGTGTGATGCAGCCGGGCAGTGTGATGCAGCCGGGCAGTGTGATGCAGCCGGGCAGTGTGATGCAGCCGGGCAGTGTGATGCAGCCGGGCAGTGTGATGCAGCCGGGCAGTGTGATGCAGCCAGGCAGTGTGATACAGCCGGGCAGTGTGATGAAGCCGTGCAGTGTGATGCAGCCGGGCGGTGTGATGCAGCCGAGCAGTGTGATGCAGCCGTGCAGTGTGATGCAGCCGTGCAGTGTGATGCAGCCGTGCAGTGTGATGCAGCCGGGCAGTGTGATGCAGCCGGGGAATGTGATGCAGCCGGGCAGTGTGATACAGCCGGGCAGTGTGATGCAGCCGGGCAGTGTGATGCAGCCGGGCAGTGTGATGCAGCCGGGCAGTGTGATGCAGCCGGGCAGTGTGATGCAGCCGGGCAGTGTGATACAGCCGGGCAGTATGATGTAGCCGTGCAGTGTGATGCAGCCGGGCAGTGTGATGCAGCCGTGCAGTGTGATGCAGCCGTGCAGTGTGATGCAGCCGGGCAGTGTGATGCAGCCGGGCAGTGTGATGCAGCCGAGCAGTGTGATGCAGCCGGGAAGCGTGATGCAGCCGGGCAGTGTGATACAGAGTGGCAGTGTGATGCAGCCGGGCAGTAAGATGCAGCCGGGCAGTGTGATGCAGCCGGTCAGTGTGATGCAGCCAAGCAGTGTGATGCAGCCGGGCAGTGTGATGCAGCCGGGCAGTGTGATGCAGCCGGGCAGTGTGATACAGCCGGGCAGTGTGATGCAGCCGGGCAGTGTGATGCAGCCGGGGAGTGTGATGCAGCCGGGCAGTGTGATACAGCCGGGCAGTGTGATGTAGCCGGGCAGTGTGATGCAGCCGGGCAGTGTGATGCAGCCGGGCAGTGTGATGCAGCCTGGCAGTGTGATGCAGCCGGGCAGTGTGATGTAGCCGGGCAGTGTGATGCAGCCGGGGAATGTCATGTAGCCGGGCAGTGTGATGCAGCCGGGCAGTGTGATGCAGCCGAGCAGTGTGATACAGCCGGGCAGTGTGATGCAGCCGGGCAGTGTGATGCAGCCGGGCAGTGTGATGCAGCCGGGCAGTGTGATGCAGCCGGGCAGTGTGATGCAGCCGGGCAGTGTGATGTAGCCGGGCAGTGTGATGCAGCCGGGGAGTGTCATGTAGCCAAGCAGTGTGATGCAGCTGGGCAGTGTAATGCAGCCGAGCAGTGTGATACAGCCGGGCAGTGTGATGCAGCCGGGCAGTGTGATGCAGCCGGGCAGTGTGATGCAGCCGGGCAGTGTGATGCAGCCGGGCGTGTGATGCAGCCGGGCAGTGTGATGCAGCCCGGCAGTGTGATACAGCCGGGCAGTGTGATGCAGAAGGGCAGTGTGATGCAGCCGGGCAGTGTGATGCAGCCGGGCAGTGTGATGCAGCCGGGCATCCTGATGAATACCTGAAGAATACCTGAAGAATACCTGAAGAATACCTGATGAATACCTGATGAATACCTGAAGAATAATCTTTGAAGAACACCCAAAGAATACCCAAGAATACCTGAAGAACATCTGATGAATACCCAAGAATAATTCTGAAGAACACCCGAAGAATACTTAAGAAGAATACCTGAAGAATAATTCTGAAGAATACCCAAATACCTGATGAACACCCGATGAACAATCTTTGAAGAATAATCTAAAGAACACCTGAAGAATACCTGACGTAATTGAATAGCACTAAGAACAATTTAAAGAATACCCAAAGAATACTCCGAAGAATAATCTGAAGAATAATTCAATAATTTGATGAATAATTCTGAAGAATATCTGAAGAATCTGAAGAACAATTTTGAAGAATAATTGGTGAATAACTGTGTCAATAATTCAGATGAATAAGTGAAGAATTGGAAGAATAATCTGAAGAATAATTCTAAGAATTTCATTTAAATAATTGAAGAATACCTGAAGAACACCTATGACACCTGAAGAATACCCAAGAACAATCTAGTGAATACCCTGAAGAATACCCAAGAACACCCAGAAGAATGTTTGAACAATTCTGAAGGATTACTCAAAGAATAACGAAGAATACCTGAAGAACAATCTGAAGAATACACCGAAGAATACCCGAATGATAATCGTTAACACCCAAGAATACCCGAAGAACAAGATGCTGAAGAACAATTCGAATGAATTCGAAGAATACCCGAAGAACACTCCACGATACCCGAAGAATACCCAAAGAACAATTCGATGAACACTAAGAACACTCGAAGAATAATTCGAAGAATGGATTCTGAAGAATACCTGAAGAACACCTTCCTAAGGATACCCAAATAATACCAAAGAACACCCAGATGAATAATTGAAGAATAATTTGAAGAATCTCCCTGATGAATAATTGCTGAAGAATGATCAAGAACACTTTAAAGGATACCCAATAATGACCTGAAGAATACCCGAAGAACACCTGAAGAATGACCGAAGAACACTCCAAGAATACCTGAAGAATAATCTATTGATACTGAAGAATACCTGAAGAATAATTGAAGAAACAATTTGATGAATAATTCGAAGAATACCCGAAGAATAATCGAAGAATACTCTCGAAGAATACCCGAAGAATACCTGAAGAATAATTCCGAAGAATACCTTGATGAACAATTCGATGAACACCCGAAGAATAATTTGAAGAACATCTAAGAATACCTGATGAACATCTAAGAATACCCGAAGAATACCCGAAGAATAATTGGAAGAACAATTCGAAGAATAATTGAAGAATGTCTGAAGAACAATCTGATGAACACCCGAAGAATACCCGAAGAATACCTGGAAGAATTCAGAATACCCTGAAGAATACCCGAAGAACAATTCGAAGAATAATCTGAAAATACCCGAAGAACAATTGAAGAATAATCTGATGAACAATCTGGCACCTTGAAGAACAACTCCGAAGAACAATTCGAAGAATAATCTGAAGAATACCCAAGAATAATTCGAAGAATACCTAAGAATAACCTGATGAACACCTAAAGAATACCTCTGAAAAATAATTTAAAGCAACACCTGAAGAATACCTTGAAGAATACCTGAAGAATACCTGATGAATAATCTGAAAGAATAATCTGAAGAATAATTCAGCTGAATAATCTTTGAAGAATCGATGAACAATTTTGAAGAATAATTGAAGAGAACAATTTTAAGATACCTAAGATACACTCTGCAAGAATACCCAAGAATAATTCCGAAGAACATCAACTGAAGAACACCTTAGTAATAATTTGAAGAATACCAATTCGAAGGATACCTGAAGAATACCTAAAGAACAATTCTGAAGAATACATTAAGAATAATCGAAGAACACCTGAAGAACACCCAGAATACCCGAAGGATACCTGAAGAATACCCAGCACACCTGATGAATACCTGAAGAATAATTCGAAGAACACCTGAAGAACAATCTGAAGAATAACTGATGAACACCCGAAGAATAATTCCGAAGAATACCTGATGAACACCCAAACACCTGATGAATAATCTGAAGAACAATCTGATGAATAATTCAGTTGAATACTCTGAAGAACAATTTGAAGAATAATTCCGCGATGAATAATCTAAAGAATAATTCCAAGAATAATTCGATGAATTCGAAGAACAATTGATGAATAATTCGAAGAATAATTTGAAGAATACCCAATGAACAATTCGATGAATAATTCAGTTATTTAACTTTGATGAATAATTGAAGAATACCTGATGAATAATTTTAAAGAATAATCTAAAGAATAATTCATAAAGAATACCTGAAGAATAATTCAAAGAATAATTCAAGAATGACCTTATCATCACCTGATGAACACCTGAAGAATAATCTGATGAACAATTCGAAGAACAATTTTCGATGAATAATTGATGAACACACCCGAAGAATACCCAGAATAACTGAAAGAACAATTTTAGCACCAATTCGAAGAATCTGAAGAACAATTGAAGAATACCCGAAGAATATCTCGATGAATACCCGATGAATAATTCAGAATAATTCGATGAATACCCGAAGAACACCTGATGAATAACACCAATAAATAATCTAAAGAATAATCTGGAAGAAACACCCAAAGAACACCAGAAGAACACCCTAAAGAATCAGAAGAATAATTCGAAGAATACCAGCAACTCCTGAAGACCTAGAATAACTAAGAACAATCTGAAGAACAATTCGAAGAACAATTCGAAGAACACCTGATGAATACATGAAGAACACCTGAAGAACACCCGAATAACAATTCGTAATATTCCAATAACACCCAAGAATATCTGATGAATACCCGAAGAATACCTGAAGAACAATTCGGAAGAATATCCGAATAAATAATCGATGAACACCTCGAAGAATACCCGAAGAACAATCTGATGAATATCGAAGAACAATTCCATGAATAATTGAAGAATACCTGAAGAATACCTGAAGAATACCTGAAGAATACCTGAAGAATACCTGTAGAATACCTGAAGAATACCTGATGAATACCTGAAGAATACCTGATGAATACCTGAAGAATACCTGATGAATACCTGAAGAATACCTGATGAATACCTGAAGAATACCTGAAGAATACCTGAAGAATACCTGAAGAATACCTGAAGAATACCTGAAGAATACCTGAAGAATACCTGAAGAATACCTGAAGAATACCTGAAGAATTCCTGAAGAATACCTGAAGAATACCTAAAGAATACCTGAAGAATACCTGAAGAATACCTGAAGAATACCTGAAGAATACCTGATGAATACATGAAGAATACCTGAAGAATACCTGAAGAATACCTGAAGAATACCTGAAGAATACCTGAAGAATATCTGATGAATACCTGAAGAATACCTGAAGAATACCTGAAGAATATCTGAAGAATACCTGATGAATACCTGAAGAATACCTGAAGAATACCTGATGAATACTTGAAGAATACCTGATGAATACCTGAAGAATACCTGATGAATACCTGAAGAATACTTGAAGAATACCTGAAGAATACCTGAAGAATACCTGAAGAATACCTGAAGAATACCTGAAGAATACCTGAAGAATACCTGAAGAATTCCTGAAGAATACCTGAAGAATACCTGAAGAATACCTGAAGAATACCTGATGAATACCTGAAGAATACCTGAAGAATACCTGAAGAATACCTGAAGAATACCTGAAGAATACCTGATGAATACCTGAAGAATACCTGAAGAATACCTGATGAATACCTGAAGAATACCTGAAGAATACCTGAAGAATACCTGAAGAATACCTGATGAATACCTGAAGAATACCTGAAGAATACCTGATGAATACCTGAAAAATACCTGATGAATACCTGAAGAATACCTGATGAATACCTGAAGAATACTTGAAGAATACCTGAAGAATACCTGATGAATACCTGATGAATACCTGAAGAATACCTGATGAATACCTGAAGAATACCTGATGAATACCTGAAGAATACCTGAAGAATACCTGATGAATACCTGATGAATACCTGAAGAATACCTGAAGAATACCTGAAGAATACCTGAAGAATACCTGAAGAATACCTGAAGAATACCTGAAGAATACCTGAAGAATACCTGAAGAATACCTGATGAATACCTGAAGAATACCTGATGAATACCTGAAGAATACCTGATGAATACCTGAAGAATACCTGAAGAATACCTGAAGAATACCTGAAGAATACCTGAAGAATACCTGAAGAATACCTGAAGAATACCTGAAGAATACCTGATGAATACCTGATGAATACCTGAAGAATACCTGATGAATACCTGAAGAATACCTGATGAATACCTGAAGAATACCTGAAGAATACCTGAAGAATACCTGAAGAATACCTGAAGAATACCTGAAGAATACCTGAAGAATACCTGAAGAATACCTGAAGAATACCTGAAGAATACCTGAAGAATACCTGAAGAATACCTGATGAATACCTGAAGAATACCTGAAGAATACCTGAAGAATACCTGAAGAATACCTGAAGAATACCTGAAGAATACCTGAAGAATACCTGAATACCTGAAGAATACCTGAAGAATAATTGAAGAATACCTGAAGAATACCTGAAGAATACCTGAAGAATACCTGAAGAATACCTGAAGAATACCTGAAGAATACCTGAAGAATACCTGAAGAATACCTGAAGAATACCTGAAGAATACCTGAAGAGTACCTGAAGAATACCTGAAGAATACCTGAAGAATACCTGAAGAATACCTGAAGAGTACCTGAAGAATACCTGACCTGAAGAATACCTGAAGGATACCTGAAGATGAATACCTGAAGAATACCTGAAGAATACCTGAAGAATACCTGAAGAATACCTGAAGAATACCTGAATACCTGAGAATACCTGAAGAATACCTGAAGAATACCTGAAGAATACCTGAAGAATACCTGAAGAATACCTGATGAATACCTGAAGAATACCTGAAGAATACCTGAAGAATACCTGAAGAATACCTGAAGAATACCTGAAGAATACCTGATGAATACCTGAAGAATACCTGAAGAATACCTGAAGAATACCTGAAGAATACCTGAAGAATACCTGAAGAATACCTGAAGAATACCTGAAGAATACCTGAAGAATACCTGAAGAATACCTGAAGAATACCTGAAGAATACCTGAAGAATACCTGAAGAATACCTGAAGAATACCTGAAGAATACCTGAAGAATACCTGAAGAATACCTGAAGAATACCTGAAGAATACCTGAAGAATACCTGAAGAATACCTGAAGAATACCTGAAGAATACCTGAAGAATACCTGAAGAATACCTGAAGAATACCTGAAGAATACCTGAAGAATACCTGAAGAATACCTGAAGAATACCTGAAGAATACCTGAAGAATACCTGAAGAATACCTGAAGAATACCTGAAGAATACCTGAAGAATACCTGAAGAATACCTGAAGAATACCTGAAGAATACCTGAAGAATACCTGAAGAATACCTGAAGAATACCTGAAGAATACCTGAAGAATACCTGAAGAATACCTGAAGAATACCTGAAGAATACCTGAAGAATACCTGAAGAATACCTGAAGAATACCTGAAGAATACCTGATGAATACCTGAAGGATACCTGAAGGATACCTGAAGAATACCTGAAGAATACCTGAAGAATACCTGAAGAATACCTGAAGAATACCTGAAGAATACCTGAAGAATACCTGAAGAATACCTGAAGAATACCTGAAGAATACCTGAAGAATACCTGAAGAATACCTGAAGAATACCTGAAGAATACCTGAAGAATACCTGAAGAATACCTGAAGAATACCTGAAGAATACCTGAAGAATACCTGAAGAATACCTGAAGAATACCTGAAGAATACCTGAAGAATACCTAAGAAGAATACCTGAAGAATACCTGAAGAATACCTGAAGAATACCTGAAGAATACCTGAAGAATACCTGAAGAATACCTGAAGAATACCTGAAGAATACCTGAAGAATACCTGAAGAATACCTGAAGAATACCTGAAGAATACCTGAAGAATACCTGAAGAATACCTGAAGAATACCTGAAGAATACCTTAAGGATACCTGAAGAATACCTGAAGAATACCTGAAGAATACCTGAAGAATACCTGAAGAACACCTGAAGAATACCTGAAGAATACCTGAAGGATACCTGAAGAATACCTGAAGAATACCTGAAGAATACCTGAAGAATACCTGAAGAATACCTGAAGAATACCTGAAGAATACCTGAAGAATACCTGAAGAATACCTGAAGAATACCTGAAGAATACCTGAAGAATACCTGAAGAATACCTGAAGAATACCTGAAGAATACCTGAAGGTTACTTGAGAACAACACATTATTATTATTATTATAATCAAGGGGGAAGCGCTAAACCCGGAGGATTACACACCGCCTGGGGGGGATGTGGAAGGCATTCAGGCTTAATTCGGGGAACTGGAGCACAGATCCAATTCCCTAAATCAAGAGCCCCTCACCAACATCAAGGAACCTTCCTTGAGGGGGAGAACAACACAACACTGAGAAAGTTTACCCTGGACTACAACCTCAGCAATGAGTACGCTGAGAGAAAACTCAATAAGTGTTAAGGGACCACGACTCTTTAGCATCTTCCCTTGACGCATAAGGGGATATAACCTGTAACTCTCTGGCTCTCTTCAAGAGGGAACTCAATAATTCCCTCAAAACAGTTCCTCGTCAGCCGGGATGTGGTGCATACGTTGGACTGCGGGCGGCGGGCAGTGACAGCTTTATCGATCAGGCTAGCAACCAGGAGGCCTGGTCTGGGACCGGGCCGTGGGGGCGCTGATTTCTGGAAGCGACTCCAGGTAATGACAGACGAGTGAGTGAATAGCTAGTATAATAGAGATTATGACAACGATAGAAGCGGTGCCAGGAGCCGTGAATCGACCCTCAGCAACACAAATGAGTGAGTACAACCTGTTACACCAGTCAGCCTGGTATACCAGTCAGCCTGGGACATCAGTCAGCCACATTCAGCCCAGTGTGGATGACGCTCACTAGACTGCTGACTGGTTGCTTGTGTCCACACCGACAAGCCAGTAACACGACTGGTTGCTTGTGTCCACACCGACAAGCCAGTAACATGACTGGTTGCTTGTGTCCACACCGACAAGCCAGTAGCATGACTGGTTGCTTGTGTCCACACCGACAAGCCAGTAGCATGACTGGTTGCTCGTGTCCACACCGACAAGCCAGTGGCATGACTGGTTGCTTGTGTCCACACCGACAAGCCAGTAACATGACTGGTTGCTTGTGTCCACACCGACAAGCCAGTAACATGACTGGTTGCTTGTGTCCACACCGACAAGCCAGTAGCATGACTGGTTGCTTGTGTCCACACCGACAAGCCAGTAACATGACTGGTTGCTTGTATCCACACCGACAAGCCAGCAGCATGACTGGTTGCTTGTGTCCACACCGACAAGCCAGTAGCATGACTGGTTGCTTGTGTCCACACCGACAAGCCAGTAACATGACTGGTTGCTTGTGTCCACACCGACAAGCCAGTAGCATGACTGGTTGCTTGTGTCCACACCGACAAGCCAGTAACATGATTGGTTGCTTGTGTCCACACCGACAAGCCAGTAGCATGACTGGTTGCTTGTGTCCACACCGACAAGCCAGTAGCATGACTGGTTGCTTGTGTCCACACCGACAAGCCAGTAGCATGACTGGTTGCTTGTGTCCACACCGACAAGCCAGTAACACGACTGGTTGCTTGTGTCCACACCGACAAGCCAGTAGCATGACTGGTTGCTTGTGTCCACACCGACAAGCCAGTAGCATGACTGGTTGCTTGTGTCCACACCGACAAGCCAGTAGCATGACTGGTTGCTTGTGTCCACACCGACAAGCCAGTAGCATGACTGGTTGCTTGTGTCCACACCGACAAGCCAGTAGCATGACTGGTTGCTTGTGTCCACACCGACAAGCCAGTAGCATGACTGGTTGCTTGTGTCCACACCGACAAGCCAGTAGCATGACTGGTTGCTTGTGTCCACACCGACAAGCCAGTAGCATGACTGGTTGCTTGTGTCCACACCGACCAGACTGTAGCATGACTGGTTGCTTGTGTCCACACCGACAAGCCAGTAACATGATTGGTTGCTTGTGTCCACACCGACAAGCCAGTAGCATGACTGGTTGCTTGTGTCCACACCGACAAGCCAGTAGCATGACTGGTTGCTTGTGTCCACACCGACAAGCCAGTAACACGACTGGTTGCTTGTGTCCACACCGACAAGCCAGTAGCATGACTGGTTGCTTGTGTCCACACCGACAAGCCAGTAGCATGACTGGTTGCTTGTGTCCACACCGACAAGCCAGTAGCATGACTGGTTGCTTGTGTCCACACCGACAAGCCAGTAGCATGACTGGTTGCTTGTGTCCACACCGACAAGCCAGTAGCATGACTGGTTGCTTGTGTCCACACCGACAAGCCAGTAGCATGACTGGTTGCTTGTGTCCACACCGACAAGCCAGTAGCATGACTGGTTGCTTGTGTCCACACCGACAAGCCAGTAGCATGACTGGTTGCTTGTGTCCACACCGACAAGACTGTAGCATGACTGGTTGCTTGTATCCACACCGACAAGCCAGTAACACGACTGGTTGCTTGTGTCCACACCGACAAGCCAGTAGCATGACTGGTTGCTTGTGTCCACACCGACAAGCCAGTAGCATGACTGGTTGCTTGTGTCCACACCGACAAGCCAGTAGCATGACTGGTTGCTTGTGTCCACACCGACAAGCCAGTAGCATGACTGGTTGCTTGTGTCCACACCGACAAGCCAGTAACACGACTGGTTGCTTGTGTCCACACCGACAAGCCAGTAGCATGACTGGTTGCTTGTGTCCACACCGACAAGCCAGTAACACGACTGGTTGCTTGTGTCCACACCGACAAGCCAGTAGCATGACTGGTTACTTACTAACGTCACACTGACGTATCAAGCAGTCTTCGACGCCTCCAGCGTCACAACACAAGCAAGCCTGGTCGTCACCACTCAACGCTGCTCTTACACTTGACGCCGTATGGCAGGTCGATTTTTGTGTGTTTGTGGGAGGGGAAGAGGAAGGGGGAAGAGGGGAAATATGAAGGGAAGGGTTAAGGGTGAGAGAATTTTGTATTTGATGGAAAAGTATTAAATTTAACCTTTGAAGAAGTGGAGAAAACTCTCTCTCTCTCTCTCTCTCTCTCTCTCTCTCTCTCTCTCTCTCTCTCTCTCTCTCTCTCTCTCTCTCTCTCTCTCTCTCTCTCTCTCTCTCTCTCTCTCTCTCTCTCTCTCTCTCTCTCTCTCTCTCTCTCTTTCCATTTCTCTCTTTCACGCTCACTAGAGAACTCTCTCCAGCTTCCAGAGGACTCATTCAAGCTTGCCGCTTTAAAGAGAGCCTGAAGATATCCTTTAAGATCCATCAGCTTCTTGTGTGTTTCAACAAGCTTAATTTGACTCCTTGAAGGGGGTTACTAGCCCCTTGCTCCCGGCATTTTAGTCGCCCCTTACAACACGCATGGCTTACGGAGGAAGAATTCTGTTCCACTTCCCTATGGAGAGCAGAGGAAATAAATAAGAACTACAAAGGAAATAGAAGAAAACTCAAATGTGTGTGTATATATATGCTTGTACATGTATGTGTAGTGTGACCTAAGTGTAAGTAGAAGTAGCAAGACGTACCTGAAATCTTGCATGTTTATGAGACAGACAAAAGACGCCAGCAATCCTACCATCATGTAAAACAATTACAGGTTTCCGTTTTACACTCACTTGGCAGGACGGTAGTACCTCCCTGGGTGGTTGTTGTCTACCAACCTACTACCACAGGACGGTAGTACCTCCCTGGGTGGTTGTTGTCTACCTACCTACTACCACAGGACGGTAGTACCTCCCTGGGTGGTTGTCTACCAACCTACTACCACAGGACGGTAGTACCTCCATGGGTGGTTGTTGTCTACCAACCTACTACCACAGGACGGTAGTACCTCCCTGGGTGGTTGTTGTCTACCTACCTACTACCACAGGACGGTAGTACCTCCCTGGGTGGTTGTCTACCAACCTACTACCACAGGACGGTAGTACCTCCCTGGGTGGTTGTTGTCTACCAACCTACTACCACAGGACGGAAGTACCTCCCTGGGTGGTAGTTGTCTACCAACCTACTGCCACAGGACGGTAGTACCTCCCTGGGTGGTTGTTGTCTACCAACCTACTACCACAGGACGGAAGTACCTCCCTGGGTGGTTGTTGTCTACCAACCTACTACCAGAGGACGGAAGTACCTCCCTGGGTGGTTGTTCTCTACCAACCTACTACCACAGGACGGTAGTACCTCCCTGGGTGGCTGCTGTCTACCAACCTACTACCACAGGACGGTAGTACCTCCCTGGGTGGTTGCTGTCTACCAACCTACTACCACAGGACGGTAGTGCCTCCCTGGGTGGTTTTTGTCTACCAACCTACTACCACAGGACGGTAGTACCTCCCTGGGTGGTTGTTGTCTACCAACCTACTACCACAGGACGGTAGTACCTCCCTGGGTGGCTGCTGTCTACCAACCTACTACCACAGGACGGTAGTACCTCCCTGGGTGGTTGCTGTCTACCAACCTACTACCACAGGACGGTAGTGCCTCCCTGGGTGGTTTTTGTCTACCAACCTACTGCCACAGGACGGTAGTACCTCCCTGGGTGGTTGTTGTCTACCAACCTACTACCACAGGACGGTAGTACCTCCCTGGGTGCCTGCTGTCTTCCAACCTACTGCCACAGGACGGTAGTACCTCCCTGGGTGCATGCTGTCTACCAACCTACTACCACAGGACGGTAGTACCTCCCTGGGTGCCTGCTGTCTACCAACCTACTACCACAGGACAATAGTACCTCCCTGGGTGGTTGTTGTCTACCAGCCTACTACCACAGGACGGTAGTACCTCCCTGGGTGGTTGTTGTCTACCAACCTACTGCCACAGGACGGTAGTACCTCCCTGGGTGGTTGTTGTCTACCAACCTACTACCACAGGACGGTAGTACCTCCCTGGGTGGTTGTTGTCTACCAACCTACTACCACAGGACGGTAGTACCTCCCTGGATGGTTGTTGTCTACCAACCTATTACCACAGGACGGTAGTACCTCCCTGGGTGCCTGCTGTCTACCAACCTACTACCACAGGACGGTAGTACCTCCCTGGGTGCCTGCTGTCTACCAACCTACTACCACAGGACGGTAGTACCTCCATGGGTGGTTGTTGTCCACCAACCTACTGCCACAGGACGGTAGTACCTCCCTGGGTGCCTGCTGTCTACCAACCTATTACCACAGGACGGTAGTACCTCCCTGGGTGGTTGTTGTCTACCAACCTACTACCACAGGACGGTAGTACCTCCCTGGGTGGTTGCTGTCTACCTACCTACTACCACAGGACGGTAGTACCTCCCTGGGTGGTTGTTGTCTACCAACCTACTACCACAGGACGGTAGTACCTCCCTGGGTGGTTGTTGTCTACCAACCTACTACCACAGGACGGTAGTACCTCCCTGGGTGGTTGTTATCTACCAACCTTCTACCACAGGACGGTAGTACCTCCCTGGGTGGTTGCTGTCTACCTACCTACTACCACAGGAGGGTAGTACCTCCCTGGGTGGTTGTTGTCTACCAACCTACTACCACAGGACGGTACTACCTCCCTGGGTGGTTGCTGTCTACCTACCTACTACCACAGGACGGTAGTACCTCCCTGGGTGATTGTTGTCTACCAACCTACTACCACTAGACGATAGTACCTCCCTGGGTGGTTGCTGTCTACCAACCTACTACCACAGGACGGTAGTACCTCCCTGGGAGGTTGATGTCTACCGACCTACTACCACAGGACGGTAGTACCTCCCTGGGTGGTTGTTGTCTACCAACCTACTACCACAGGACGGTAGTACCTCCCTGGGTGGTTGCTGTCTACCAACCTACTACCACAGGACGGTAGTACCTCCCTGGGTGGTTGTTGTCTACCAACCCACTACCACAGGACGGTAGTACCTCCCTGGGTGGTTGTTGTCTACCAACCTACTACCACAGGACGGTAGTACCTCCCTGGATGGTTGTTGTCTACCAACCTACTGCCACAGGACGGTAGTACCTCCCTGGGTGGTTGTTGTCTACCAACCTACTACCACAGGACGGTAGCACCTCCCTGGGTGGTTGCTGTCTACCAACCTACTACCACAGGACGGTAGTACCTCCCTGGGTGGTTGTTGTCTACCAACCTACTGCCACAGGACGGTAGTACCTCCCTGGGTGGTTGTTGTCTACAAACCTACTGCCACAGGACGGTAGTACCTCCCTGGGTGGTTGTTGTCTACCAACCTACTACCACAGGACGGTAGTACCTCCCTGGGTGGTTGCTGTCTACCTACCTACTACCACAGGACGGTAGTACCTCCCTGGGTGGTTGTTGTCTACCAACCTACTACCACAGGATGGTAGTACCTCCCTGGGTGGTTGTTGTCTACCAACCTACTACCACAGGACGGTAGTACCTCCCTGGGTGCCTGCTGTCTACCAGCCTACCAAACACCACCGGAGTGATTCCCCGGGGGTTGTTGTCTAACCACTACCACCACAGGACGGTAGTACCTCCCGGGTGGTTGCTGTCTACCACCTACCACAGCGATCCCGCAACACGCCGGTTGTGTCACCAACCCACTACCACAGGACGGTAGTACCTCCGGGGGTTGTGTCACCAACCTACACCACAGACCCGGTGCCAACTCTGGCGGTGTTCACACTCCACTACAGGACGGCAGTACCCCGGGTTGTGTTCACAAACTACCACAGGACGGTAGTACTCCCTGAGGTTGTTGCTACAATCTTACACAGGACACCCCGGGTGGTTGCGTCTACCAACCTACTACCACAGGACGGTAGTACCTCCCTGGGTGGTTGCTCTCTACAGCCAACTACCACACGGACGGTAGTAACTTCCGGGTAGTGGTTGTTGTTCTACCAACCTACTGCCACAGGACGGTAGTACTCCTGCGGTAGTTAGTCTACCACCTCCCACTACCTACCAGGATCTGGTAGTCACCTCCCGTGGTTGTGGTCTTAACCTAACTACACTAACCAGACGGTAGTACCTCGGGTAGGTTGCTTGTCTTAACTACTACTACTAACCTACCACAGGACGGTGCAGTACTCCCTGTGGGTGGTTGTCACAACCAATACCACGGACAGGACTGGTAGTACTCCTGTAGGTTGTTGTCTACCAACCTTACTACCACAGGACGGTAGTACCTCCTGTGGTTGAGTCCACCAACCTCACCACAGGACCCAGTACGGGTGGACTTGCTGTTCACTCCACTCACTACCACAGGACGGTAGTACCCTGGGGTTGTCTAACCTCCCGCGGTTGTTGTCTACCAACCTACTACCACAGGACGGCAGTACCTCCCCGGGTGGTTGCTGTCGTACCTCCACCCTGCCTACTACCACAGGACGGTAGTACTCTCGGGCAGACCTGCCTTGTCACCAACCTACTACACCAGGACGGTAGTACGGTAGTACCTCCCGAGTTGGTTGCTGTCTACCAACCTACTACCACAGGACGGTAGTACCTCCCTGGGTGGTTGCTGTCAACCTACCACGCCTATACTGCACGGCAGTACCCGGGTGGTGCTGCACCAACCTCTACAGGACGGTAGTACCCTCCCGGGTGGGTGCTGTCTAACCTACTCCACACTACTACCTACAGGACGTAGTACTCCCCTGGGCTGGTTGTCTACTACCTACTACGGCCACAGACGGCCAACCTACTCGGGCCCTGGGTGGCGGTGTCTACCAACCTACTACCACAGGACGGTAGTACCTCCCGGTGTTCTGGTACAATGCTGTCTCACTACTTCCACAGGACGGTAGTACCTCCCCTGGGTGGTTGCTTGTTCTACAACCTACCCCTCCACAGGACGGTAGTAACTCCCTGGCTGTGGTTGGTCTACTACCAACCTACTGCCACCACGGCAGGACTGGTAGTACCTCCCTGGGTGGTTGTTGTCTAACCATCACCTACTACCAACTGGCTAGAACCTGGCAGTAACCTACTACCACAGGACGGGTAGGACTCCTGGCTGTCTAAACCTACTTACCACAGGACGGTAGTACCTCCCTGGGTTTGTTGTTCTACCAACTCCACTCACCCACCAGGACTGGTAGTACCTCCCTGGGTGGCTTGTTGTCTACAATCCCTAGCTACCACAGGACGGTAGACGGTACTCTGAGTGGCTTGCCCCTTGTCTACCAACCTACTACCACAGGACGGTAGTACTCCTACCCTGGGTGGTTGCTTGTCACCTAACCTACTACCACAGGACGGTAGTACTCCCGTGGGTTGCTGTCTACCTACATACTACCACAGGACGGTAGTACCTCCTGGGTGGTTGTTGTCTACTAACCTACTACTACACGGACGGTAGTACCTCTGTGGTAGCCCTGTCTCACCAATCTACTACTACAGGACGGTACGGTAGTACCTCCTGGGTGGTTGTTGTCTACCAACCTACTACCACAGGACGGTAGTACCTCCTGGGTGGTTGTTGTCTACCAACCAACGCCTACAGGACGGTAGTCTCCCGGGTGGTTGTTGTCTCCAACCTATCCACAGGACGGTAGTACCTCCCCCGGGTGGTTGTTGTACTCCAACCCATTGGGCCACAGTACGGTAGTACCTCCTGGGTGGTTGTTGTTCATCCAACCTACCTCCACGGACAGACGGTAGGTGACTCCCGGGTGGTTGTTGTCACTTGTCTACCTAACCCATTACCACAGGACGGTAGTACTTCTCCCGTGGGTGGTTGTTGTCTACCAACCTACTACCACAAGGACGGTAGTACCTCCCCTGCGGGTGGTTGTTGCTCCGTCACCAACCTACAACTCTACCCACAGACTGGTAGGCATCTCTGGGCGTGCTGTTGTCTATAACCGATCACCTCCCGCCACAGGACGGTAGTACCTCCCGGGCTGGCTGCTTGCCCTTGCTACCAACCTATCTATGCCACAGGACGGCAGTACCTCCCTCCCTGGGCGGTTGCTTGTTCTAACCAAACCTTACTCAACCACCAGGACGGCAGTATTCCTCCCTGGTGGCTTGCTTGTCTACCAACCCATTACCAGGACGGTAGCCACCTCCCGGGTGGTTGCTGCCCACCAACCTACTACCACAGGACGGCATGTACCTCCCGGGCGGTTGCTTAACCCACCAACCCTACTACCACAGGACGGTAGTACCTCCCGGGCGGCTGCTTGTTCACCAACCCAATTCCTACCACAGGACCCATAGGTACGTACCCTGGGTGGCTTGTCTATCCTCAACCTTACTTACCACAGTGACGGTTAGGCAAAGGGCCTCCCCGGGTGGCTGGCTGTTATTCAACCAAGCCTTGCTTCCAACACCACAGGACGGTAGGTACCTTCCTGGGTAGGTTGCTGTTCTACCAACCCACCATTACCACAGGACGGCAGTACCTCCCGGGTGGTTGATGACTAACCACCGAACTACCAATGCAGGACGGTACTTCCATAGGTACCGGGTGGTTGTTGTTCATCCAACCTACCACCTACAGGACTGGCAGCAGGTACCTCCCGGGTGGCTTGCTGTTCTACCAACCTACTACCATTCAGGACGGTAGTACCTCCCTGGGTTGGTTGCCGTTCACCAATCCCACCGTCACCACATGGACGGTATCTCCCGGGCGGCTGGGCTTGTCTCACCAACCTACTTCACCACAGGACGGCAGCACCTCCCTCAGGTTGGCTATATTCACCTAAACCTACTCACCACAAGTAGGACGGTAGGTAACTCCTCCCAAGGGTGGCTTGCCTGTCTGACCAAATCCTACTACCACAGGACGGCCTAGCCACCTCCCCTCCCCGGGTGGTTGCTGTCTACCAAACCCTTACCTACCACATGACGGCAGTACCTCCCTGGGTGGCTGCTGGCTTCACCAACCTACTTAGCCACAGGACGGCAAGGTACCTCCCTGGGCGTAATGCTTGTTCTACCAAATAACCCTTACCTACCACAGGACGGCAGGTGCACTTCCTGGGTGGCTGCGAAGCTAACCAACCTACCATCCACCAACACGGCAGGTACCTCCCTCGGGGTGGTTGCTGTCTACCAACCCTACTCGCCACAGAGAACTAGGTACGCCTCCCTGGGTGGCTTGCCTGTCTACCAACCTACGTACCACAGGACGCAGAAAAATCAGTAGGTTACCTGTTCACCAACCTATCTGACCTACAGGACTTGGTAGCACCTCCTGGGTGGCTTGCTTGTCCTACCTAACCTATACTACCACAGGACGGCAGTATCTTCCCGGGATGGTTGCTTGTATACCAACCTCCACCACCACATGGACGGCAGTAATTTCCTCCCAGGTGGCAAGTTGCTGCTCTAACCAACCCTACGACCACAGGACGGCAGGGTATTCACTGCGGCGCTGTTCTACCAACCTATCCACCACAGGACGGTAGTACCTCCCCTGAGTATTGTTATTCTATCCAATCCTATCTACCACAGGACGGTAGAGCACCTCCCTTGAGGGATATGGTTTACACAACCTACTACCACAGGACGCTAGCAAAATCTCCTGGGTTGGTTAGCATCCACCAATCAACCTACTACCACAGACGGCAGTACTTCCCTCCCGGGTGGTTGCTGTCTAACCAACCCATTACTACCACAGGACGGCAGTAGCCATCCCGTGGGCTGGCTGGTTCAATAAACCTACTGTCACCACAGTGACGGCAGTACCTCCCTGGGTGGGTTGGCTTGCTGGTCTAACTAACTCCCACTACCTACAGGACTTGGCAGCACCCCTCCCGGGTGGCTTGCTGTCTACCAACCTACATCACCTATTGGTGGACAGGCAAGTTACCTTCCCAGGGCCATGGTTGCCACCGCTTAACCTACTACCACATGGATGGACGGTAGTATCCTCCCTGGGTATGGCTTGCTTGTCTCACCAACCTACTAACCACAGGACGGTAGTACCTCCCTTGGGTGGCTTGCTGCTTCACCTGAACCTACTACCACAGGACGGGTGAGGTGACCTCCCTGGGTGGAGCCACGTCCTACCAACCTTCACCTAACAGGACGGCAGAGTACCTCCCTGGGTGGCTTGCTGTCTACCAAGCCTCACTA
This sequence comes from Cherax quadricarinatus, assembly GCF_038502225.1. NCBI lineage: Eukaryota > Metazoa > Arthropoda > Malacostraca > Decapoda > Parastacidae > Cherax > Cherax quadricarinatus. Next base: position 21,763,121 of record NC_091317.1, read on the forward strand.
CCACAGGACGGTAGTACCTCCTGCCCAGTTGGTTGTTCACCCAACCCTGGACCTACCACTACACAGGACGGTGGCAGTACCTCCCCGGGTGGCTTGCTGTCTACCAACCTATCTACCATCAGGACGGTAGCACCTCCTGGGAGCCTGGCTTGTCTACTAACCTAACCCTAACAACCACAGGACGGCAGGGTATTCCCTCCCTGGCTGCCGTAGTCTCACCAACCTACTACCACAGGACAATAGCACCTCCCTGGGTGGTTGCTTGTTCAACCTCAAGCCTACTACCACAGGACGGCAGTACCTCCTGGGGTGGCTTGCTTGGTCTTACCAACCCTACTGCCACCACAGGACGGCAGTACCTCCCCCTGGGTGGTTGCTTGACCACCAACCTACCTACCACTTATGGACTAGTACTTCCCTGGGTGGCCAAGGCCGGCCCACCAACTAACCCAATTAACCGGGTTACAGGACGGTAGCCACCTCCCGGGATGGTTGCTTGTTCTACCAATCCATTACCTAAACCAGGACGGCACTCCACCTCCCTGGGCGGCCTGGCTGTTCTACCAACCTACCCCATCCACCAGGACGGCAGTAGCACTTCCATGGGTGGCTTGCTTGTCCTACCTAACCTCACGCCACAGGACGCAGTAGCAATCCCTGGGCGGCTTCCGTTGGTCTACCGCCAACCTACTTACCGCCAGGACGGCAGTAACCCCCGTGGCGGTTGTCTACTAACCCATCGCTACCATTATGGACAGGAAAATTCCCCTGTATTGCCGACAACTTAACCCTATCTACCACAGGACGCAGTACCTCCCCTGGAGGTTACTATTCATACCAAACCCACTACCACAAGGACGGTAGGTACCTCCCTGGGGTGGCTTGTTGTTCTACCAACCTACATACCTGGTTATGACGGTAGCACCTCCCTGGGATACAGTTATCTACCAACCCTTATTACCACAGGACGGTAGTACCTCCCTGGGTGGTTGCTTGTTCACCTACCTACCAACTTACCTGGAGGAGGGCAGGTATTCTCACCCTGGCGGCTTGCTTGTCTTCTCAACCTAACCTACCTACTGTAGGACGGCAGTTACCTCCCATGGGTTGGTTGCTTCATTCAACCTCACCTAACACCACAGGGACTTGGCAGCACCTCCCTCCCTGGGATTGGCTTGGTTCACCAACCTACCACTACCACAGGATTCGATAGTACTCTTCCCTGGGTGGTTGCTTGTTCTTCACCGGGAACTCCTACTACCACAGGACGGTAGTACCTCCCTGGGAGGTTGGATGTTACAATCCAACCTCACACACACAGGACTTGGTAGTATCCCCTGCCCCGGTGGTTGTTGTCTACCAACCTACTTCACCTACAGTGGACGGTAGTACTTCTCCCTGGCGGGTTGGCTGTTCTTCAACCAACCTCACTACCACAGGACGGTAGGTTCACCCTGGGCGGTTGCTTGTTCTACCAACCCACTACCTACAGGACGGTAGTACCTCCCAGGGTGGTTGCTTGGTTCACCAACCTACTACCACAGGATGGCAGCACCTCCCCGGGTGGCTGCTGTTCTACCAACCCTACTTACCACCAGGACAGGCACTACCTCCCTGGGTGGTTGCCAGTTCACTCAACTCATTCACCACAGGGAGGATTGGGCAGTACCTCCCTGGGTAGGCCAAGTTGTTCACCACCTTAATCCTGCCTAACAGGACGGCAGTACTCTCCCCCTGGGTGGTTGTTGTTCTAACCAACCCAATACCTACCATGGACGGTAGGTACCCTCCCTGGGCGGTTGCTTGTTCTAACAACCTTACTACCAGCAGGACGGTAGTACCTCCCTGGGGGTGCCGGCTGTCTACCTAACGCCTACTACCACAGATTCCAGGATTCTGCGTTGGTTGTCTACCAGCCTACCTACCACCAGGACGAGGTTCTCAGGTTGCTGTTGCCTGCACCAACCTACCGCCACAGGACGGCAGTACCTCCCTGGGTGGGCGCCTGGTCCATACCAAACTCACTACCGAGAGGACAACAAGTAACCTCCCCTGGGTGGATTGTTGTCTACCAAGCCCACTTACCACAGGTAACGGCAGTACCTCCCTGAAGTCTTGGCTGCTTCACCTAACCTACTTACCACCATGTTGCGGACGGTGGCAGCCTCCCTGGGTGGTTGTTGTTCTAACCAACCCTACTGCCACCAGCAGTGGACGGCAGTACCCTCCCCGGGGTGCGGTTGCTTGTTCATACCAACCTGACTACCACAGTGGACGGCAGTAACCTCCCGGTAAGGTTGGCTCTTGGTTCAACCAAACCTTCATTACCACATGGACGGCAGTACCTCCCGGGCGGTTGCCCTGCGTTCACTCCAACCTCATCCACCACAGTGGACTGGCAGTACTCCTGCCATGGCTGGCGTGCTCCAATCAACCCTACGCCACCAGTGAGGACGGTAGCACTCCCCGAAAGGCCTTGCCGTTCCTACTCAACCCATTACCTACCATGGACGGTAGTACCTCCTAGAAGGTTCTTACCTTCATTCAACCTCACTTACCACAGGACGGTAGCAACTTCCCAGGGTGGTTGCTGCTCTACCAACCCTAATACCTACAGTGGACGGCAGTACTTCCCTTGGGTGGCTTGTTGCTCAGCCAACCTACTACCACAGGACGGCAGGGGCACCCTCCCTGGGTGGTTGCTTGCCTTACCAATAACCTACTAACCGAGGACGGTAGTACACCTTGGGTGAAGCGTTGTCTTACCCAACTCTACTACCAGCAGGACGGTAGTACTTCCTGGGAGGTTGCTTGGATCTCTACCGAATCCTACTACCACAGGAACGGTAGCACTCCTCCCCTGGGCGGTTGTTGGCTTCAACAATCCCACTACCACGATAGGACGGCATCACTCCCTGGGTGGTTGCTTGTTCTATCCAACCTCACTACCTGACAGGACGGTAGCACTCCCTGGGTGGTTGTCATGTTCTTCACCAAACCCTATCTACTACGGTGGACGGCAGTACCTCCCAAGGGTGGTTGTTGTCTACCTAACCTACCGCCTACCGGACAGGATCAGCAGTACTCCCGCCTGGATGCTTGTTCTACCAACCTCATCCACCACAGGGATCGCAGTACCTCCCTTAAGGGGTAGGTTGCTTGTCTACCAACCCAACCTACCTACCAGTGACAGGTACGGTACTCCACTGCGGCTTGCTGTTCACTTAACCTAACCTCACTACCACAGGACGGCAGCACCTCCCCTGGGTGGTTGCTGTTCTACCTTAACCTACTACCACAGGACGGTACTACCTCCCGGTGGTTGTTGTTCACCTAATCCCTACCGCCGCCACAGGACGGTAGGCTCCCCTGGGCGGTTGTTGTTCTAACCAACCTACTTCGCCACCAGGACGGTAGTAACTTCCCTCCCGGGCGGTTGCTTGTTCTATCCAACCTACTTCACCACAGGACGGCAGGTACCTCCCGGGTGGAAGGTTGTTCATCAACCCAACCTATCCACTAGTGACGGCAGTGACCTCCCGTGCGCCGGCTGTCTACCAGCTCACTACCACCACACGGTGACGTACCTCCCTGGGTGGTTGTTGTTCCCACCAGCCTTAACTACCGCCAGATGTACGAAAATTGGGGCGGTTGCTGTCCCTACCAACCTACCGCCACAGGACGGGTAGGCTACCTCCCTGGGTGGGCCTGCCTGTTCAATCAACCTTCACCGCAGGACGGCAGTACCTCCCTGGGCGATTGCTTGTTCTACCAACCCTACTCAACCACAGGACGGCAGTACCTCCCGTGGACGCCACCTTGCACCACCTACTACCCACAGGACGGTGCAGTACCTCCCTGGGTGGTTGTTGTTCTAACCAACCTACTACCACAGGACGGTAGTACCTCCCTGGCCAGTGGGTTGGTTGTTAAGGTTCAACTTAACCTAACTACCACAGGACGCAGTAGGCACTCCCTGGGTGGTTGTTGTTCCTATCCAACCTTCTATTTCCATTGCGGACGGCAGTACCCCCGGGTGGTTGCTGCCCTACCTACCTCACTACCACAGGACGGTAGTACCTCCCTGGGCGGTTGTTGTCTAACAACCTAACGCATCACCATTGGACGGATGCAGTAACCTCCCTGGGTGGCTGCTTGTCTACCTCACCTCCCACGCTACCACAGACGGTAGTACCTCCCTGGGCGGTTGTTGTTCTAACCAACCTACTACCACAAGTGGACGGTAGTACCTCCCCGGAGTGGCTTGCTGTCTCAACCTAACCTACCTACCAGGACGGTAGTACCTCCTCGGGGTGGTTGCTGTTCTAATCAACCTCATCTACCACAGGACGGCAGCACCTCCCGGGTGGCTTGAAGGTTCTACCCACATACTACCACATGGACGGCAGTACTCCTCCCTGCGGGTGGATTGCTTGTTCTACCTAACCCTACTACCACAGGACGGTAGTACCTCCTCCCGGGTGGTTACGTTCCATTACCAATCATTGAACTACCAGTGACGGTAGTACGCCTCCTGGGCGGTTGTTGTTCTAACCAACCTACTTACCACCAGGACGGTGATGGTAGACTTCCGGGCGGGTTGGTTCTTGTTCAACAAACTCACCTGCCACAGGACGGTAGTAACTTCTCTGGGCGGTTGTTGTTCATTCCTAACCTTATTGCCACAGCACGGCAGGTACTCCCGGGTGGAAGTTGTTACGTTCAACCAACCTTCACTTAACCACAGGACGGTAGTACCTCCCTGGGTAGGTTGTTGTTCCCAACTAACCTTCAATACCACAGGACGGCAGTAACTCCGTGGGTGGGTCTTGTTGTTCTACCAACCTACTAACCACAGGACGGTAGTACCTCCTGGGTGGCGTTAGTTCTAACCAACTCCCACTTACCAGCGGACGTAGCACTTCCCTGGGTGGTTGGCTTGTCCTTCCAAACTCACCGCCATACAGGACGGTAGTACCTTCCCTCGCGGTTGTTAAGTTCTAACCACCTTAGTACCACAGTGGGCGGTAGTACCTCCCTGAGTGGTTGTTGTTCTACCAAACCTCCCACTACCATAGGACTGCAGTACCTCCTCTGGGTGGCTTAGTTCACTTCCAACCTTACTACCACAGGACATTGAGTACACCTCCTGGGTGGTTGTTGTCTACCAACCTACTACCACAGGGCAGTAGTACCTCCCCTGGTGGGTTGGGGTGTCTATTCTACCATGGACAGAAATTGAGCACCTCTAACAGGTGGTTTGTTGTGCCAACTTACCTACCACAGGACAGTCAGTACCTCCCCTGGGTGGTTGGTTGTCTACCAACCTGCCATAAGGACTGCCAAGTGCCACCGTAGGTGGGTGCCTGGTCTACTGACCTCTACCACCAGGACTGGTAGGTACCTCCTGGGTGGTGCAGTCTACTGTCTACTGCCACGGGACCCAGGTGGGTGGCCTCCTGAGGTGGTTGCTGTCACCACCAAGCCTACTGCCACAGGACAGTGACCTCCTGGGTGGTTTTTCTACCAGCCCTTCCAACCCGGGGGTCCCTCCTGGGTGGTTGTTGTCTCCAATACTACCCAGGACGGAGGACCCTCCTGGGGGTTGTTGTCTACCCACCTACTACCAACCAGGTTGGTACCTCCCTGGATGGTTTGTTTCCTAACCTAGGACGTATTCACTCCTGGAGTGGTTTGGTGCTCCAATACCTACCACCAGGACCCAGTAGTACCTCCCTGGGTGGTTGTGTCTTCCAACCTACTACCACAGGACAGGGTACCTCCCTGGGGGTTGATGTCTCCAACCTACTACCCGGGACAGTGGTACCTCCTGGGTGGTTGTTGTCTAACCTACCTACCACCGGGACGGAGACCTTCCGGGTGGTTGTTGTCTACCAACCTACTAACCGGGACAGTAGTACCTCCCTGGGTGGTTGTTGTCACCAACCACTACCGGAGGCCTCCCCCTTGGTTGTTGTCTACCAACCTACTACCACAGGATAGTACCTCCCTGGGATGGTTGTCCTACCAACCTCCACCGGGACAGTAGGTTACCTCCTGGGGTTGGTTGTTCATGGCAGCCCACTACTACCACAGGACAGTAGTACCTCCCTGGGTGGTTATTGTCTACCAACCTACTACCGGGACAGGTACGCTATGGTACCTCCCTGGAGTGGTTGCTGTCTTCCAACCTACTACCACAGGACAGGTAGTACCTCCTGGAGTGGCTGCTGTCTACCAGCCTACCACAGGACAGTAGTACCTCCTGGGTGGTTGTTGTCTGCCAGCCTCTCCACCCAGGACGTAGTCCTTAGGGTGGTTGTTCTACCCAACCTACCACTTGGGACTAGTACCTCCTGGGTGGATTGTTGTCCCTAACCAACCTACTACCACAGGACAGTAGGCCCCTCCTGGGGTTGCTGTTTTCAATCCTCTACCAGCCTATACAGGACAGGTAGACCTCCCTAGGGTGGTTGTTGTCTGCCAAACCACTCCACCACAGGACCAGTGACTGCCTCCCTAGGGTGGTTGATGTCTGCCTTCTCTTTGGACAGTAGTACCTCCTCGGGTGGATTGTTTCTACCAACCTCTCCTAGGACAGTAGTACCTCCTGGGTGGTTATTTGTCTATGGACCCCTCTACGGGACAGTATCCCCTATTTGTGATTCTGCCCCTGCCTACCTACCAGGACAGGGTAGGTACCTCCTGGGTGGTTGTTGCTGTCCACCAGGCTACCAACCTACCTACCGGGACCAGTAGTACCTCCCTGGAGTGGTTGCTGTCCCTACCAACCTCTCCACAGGACAGTGAGACCTCCTGGGTGGTTGCTGTCTCCAACCTACTACTACCGGAACCAGTAGTACCTCCTGGGTGGTTGTTGTCACCAACCTACCACAGGACGGTGGTACCTCCTGTGAGGTTGCTGTCTACCAACCTACCTACCACCAAGGACCAGTGGGTACCTCCCCTGGGTGGTTGTTGTCTCCAGGCTACCACCACAGGACAGTGAGCTCCTGGGTGGTTGTGTCCTACCAACCTACTACCACAGGACAGGTGCAGTGACCTCCTGGGTGGTTGTGGGTCCTGGCCAACCCCTTGCCTGCCACCATGGGGACAGTTCACCTCCTGGGTAAGGTTGTTGTCTATAACCTACTGCTTAACCCAAGCCGGTAGTCCTCCTGGGTGGTTGATTGTCCGGAACCTACTACCACGGTAGTACCCCTGGGTGGTTGTTGTCCCTACCAAGCCTACTGCCAGGACTAGTACCTCCTGGGTGGTTATGTCTACCAACCTACTACCACCAGGGCCGGTAGTACCCCTGGAGGTGGTTGTTGTCTGGACAGTACTACCTCCCCGTACCACAGGACAGGTTAGTCCTGGGTGGTTGCTGTCTACCAACCTACTGCCACAGGACGGTAGTACCTCCCTGGGTGGCTGCTGTCTACCAACCTACTACCACAGGACGGTACTACCTCCCCGGGTGGTTGCTGTCTTCCAACCTACTGCCACAGGACGGTAGTACCTCCCTGGGTGGCTGCTGTCTACCAACCTACTACCACAGGACGGCAGTACCTCCCTGGGTGGTTGCTGTCTACCAACCTACTGCCACAGGACGGTAGTACCTCCCTGGGTGGCTGCTGTCTACCAACCTACTACCACAGGACGGTAGTACCTTCCCGGGTGGTTGCTGTCTACCAACCTACTGCCACAGGACGGTAGTACCTCCCTGGGTGGCAGCTGTCTACCAACCTACTACCACAGGACGGTAGTATCTCTCTGGGTGGTTACTGTCTACCAACCTACTACCACAGGACGGTAGTACCTCCCTGGGTGGTTGTTGTCTACCATCCTACTACCACAGGACGGTAGTACCTCCCTGGATGGTTGTTGTCTACCAACCTACTACCACAGGACGGTAGTACCTCCCTGGGTGGTTGTTGTCTACCAACCTACTACCACAGGACGGTAGTACCTCCCTGGGTGGTTGCTGTCTACCAACCTACTACCACAGGACGGTAGTACCTCCCTGGGTGGTTGTTGTCTACCAACCTACTACCACAGGACGGTAGTACCTCCCTGGGTGGTTGTTGTCTACCAACCTACTACCACAGGACGGTAGTACCTCCCTGGGTGGCTGCTGTCTACCAACCTACTACCACAGGACGGTAGTACCTCCCTGGGTGGTTGTTGTCTACCAACCTACTACCACAGGACGGTAGTACCTCCCTGGGTGGTTGTTATCTACCAACCTTCTACCACAGGACGGTAGTACCTCCCTGGGTGGTTGCTGTCTACCAACCTACTACCACAGGAGGGTAGTACCTCCCTGGGTGGTTGTTGTCTACCAACCTACTACCACAGGACGGTAGTACCTCCCTGGGTGGTTGCTGTCTACCTACCTACTACCACAGGACGGTAGTACCTCCCTGGGTGGTTGTTGTCTACCAACCTACTACCACAGGACGGTAGTACCTCCCTGGGTGGTTGCTGTCTACCAACCTACTACCACAGGACGGTAGTACCTCCCTGGGTGGTTGCTGTCTACCAACCTACTACCACAGGACGGTAGTACCTCCCTGGGTGGTTGTTGTCTACCGACCTACTACCACAGGACGGTAGTACCTCCCTGGGTGGTTGCTGTCTACCAACCTACTACCACAGGACGGTAGTACCTCCCTGGGTGGTTGTTGTCTACCAACCCACTACCACAGGACGGTAGTACCTCCCTGGGTGGTTGTTGTCTACCAACCTACTACCACAGGACGGTAGTACCTCCCTGGATGGTTGTTGTCTACCAACCTACTGCCACAGGACGGTAGTACCTCCCTGGGTGGTTGTTGTCTACCAACCTACTACCACAGGACGGTACTACCTCCCTGGGTGGTTGTTGTCTACCAACCTACTACCACAGGACGGTAGCACCTCCCTGGGTGGTTGCTGTCTACCAACCTACTACCACAGGACGGTAGTACCTCCCTGGGTGGTTGTTGTCTACCAACCTACTGCCACAGGACGGTAGTACCTCCCTGGGTGGTTGTTGTCTACCAACCTACTGCCACAGGACGGTAGTACCTCCCTGGGTGGTTGTTGTCTACCAACCTACTACCACAGGACGGTAGTACCTCCCTGGGTGGTTGTTGTCTACCAACCTACTACCACAGGACGGTAGTACCTCCCTGGGTGCCTGCTGTCTACCAGCCTACTACCACAGGACGGTAGTACCTCCCTGGGTGGTTGTTGTCTACCAGCCTACTACCACAGGACGGTAGTACCTCCCTGGGTGGTTGTTGTCTACCAACCTACTGCCACAGGACGGTAGTACCTCCCTGGGTGCCTGCTGTCTACCAACCTTCTACCGCAGGACGGTAGTACCTCCCTGGGTGATTGTTGTCTACCAACCTACTACCACAGGACGGTAGTACCTCCCTGGGTGGTTGCTGTCTACCTACCTACTACCACAGGACGGTAGTACCTCCCTGGGTGGTTGTTGTCTACCAACCTACTACCACAGGACGGTAGTACCTCCCTGGGTGGTTGTTGTCTACCAACCTACTACCACAGGACGGTAGTACCTCCCTGGGTGGTTGTTGTCTACCAACCTTCTACCACAGGACGGTAGTACCTCCCTGGGTGGTTGCTGTCTACCTACCTACTACCACAGGACGGTAGTACCTCCCTGGGTGGTTGTTGTCTACCAACCTACTACCACAGGACGGTAGTACCTCCCTGGGTGGTTGCTGTCTACCTACCTACTACCACAGGACGGTAGTACCTCCCTGGGTGGTTGTTGTCTACCAACCTACTACCACAGGACGGTAGTACCTCCCTGAGTGGTTGCTGTCTACCAACCTACTACCACAGGACGGTAGTACCTCCCTGGGTGGTTGCTGTCTACCAACCTACTACCACAGGACGGTAGTACCTCCCTGGGTGGTTGCTGTCTACCTACATACTACCACAGGACGGTAGTACCTCCCTGGGTGGTTGTTGTCTACCAACCTACTACCACAGGACGGTAGTACCTCCCTGGGTGGTTGCTGTCTACCAATCTACTACCACAGGACGGTAGTACCTCCCTGGGTGGTTGTTGTCTACCAACCTACTACCACAGGACGGTAGTACCTCCCTGGGTGGTTGTTGTCTACCAACCTACTGCCACAGGACGGTAGTACCTCTCTGGGTGGTTGTTGTCTTCCAACCTATTGCCACAGTACGGTAGTACCTCCCTGGGTGGTTGTTGTCTACCAACCTACTACCACAGGACGGTAGTACCTCCCTGGGTGGTTGTTGTCTACCAACCTACTACCACAGGACGGTAGTACCTCCGTGGGTGGTTGTTGTCTACCAACCTACTACCACAGGACGGTAGTACCTCCCTGGGTGGTTGTTGTCTACCAACCTACTACCAAAGGACGGTAGTACCTCCCTGGGTGGTTGTTGTCTTCCAACCTACTGCCACAGGACGGTAGTACCTCCCTGGGTGGTTGTTGTCTACCAACCTAGTACCACAGGGCGGTAGTACCTCCCTGAGTGGTTGTTGTCTACCAACCTACTACCATAGGACGGTAGTACCTCTCTGGGTGGTTGTTGTCTTCCAACTTACTACCACAGGACGGTAGTACCTCCCTGGGTGGTTGTTGTCTACCAACCTACTACCATAGGACTGTAGTACCTCCCTGGGTGGGTGCTGTCTACCAACCTACTACCACAGGACGGTAGTACCTCCCTGGGTGGTTGCTGTCTACCATCCTACTACCACGGGACGGTAGTACCTCCCTGGGTGGTTGCTGTCTACCAACCTACTGCCACAGGACAGTAGTACCTCCCTGGGTGGTTGTTGTCTACCAACCTACTACCACAGGACGGTACTACCTCCCTGGGTGGTTGTTGTCTACCAACCTACTACCACAGGACGGTAGTACCTCCCTGGGTGGTTGCTGTCTTCCAACCTACTACCACAGGACGGTAGTACCTCCCTGGGTGGCTGCTGTCTACCAGCCTACTACCACAGGACGGTAGTACCTCCCTGGGTAGTTGTTGTCTACCAACCTACTACCACAGGACGGTAGTACCTCCCTGGGTGGTTGCTGTCTACCAACCTACTACCACAGGACGGTAGTACCTCCCTGAGTGGTTGTTTTCTACCAACCTACTACCACAGGACGGTAGTACCTCCCTGGGTGGCTGCTGTCTACCAACCTACTACCACAGGACTGTAGTACCTCCCTGGGTGGTTGCTGTCTACCAACCTACTGCCACAGGACGGTAGTACCTCCCTGGGTGGCTGCTGTCTACCAACCTACTACCACAGGACGGCAGTACCTCCCTGGGTGGTTGCTGTCTACCAACCTACTGCCACAGGACGGTAGTACCTCCCTGGGTGGCTGCTGTCTACCAACCTACTACCACAGGACGGTACTACCTCCCCGGGTGGTTGCTGTCTTCCAACCTACTGCCACAGGACGGTAGTACCTCCCTGGGTGGCTGCTGTCTACCAACCTACTACCACAGGACGGCAGTACCTCCCTGGGTGGTTGCTGTCTACCAACCTACTGCCACAGGACGGTAGTACCTCCCTGGGTGGCTGCTGTCTACCAACCTACTACCACAGGACGGTAGTACCTCCCCGGGTGGTTGCTGTCTACCAACCTACTGCCACAGGACGGTAGTACCTCGCTGGGTGGCTGCTGTCTACCAACCTACTTCCACAGGACGGTAGTACCTCCCTGGGTGGTTACTGTCTACCAACCTACTACCACAGGACGGTAGTACCTCCCTGGGTGGTTGTTGTCTACCAACCTACTACCACAGGACCGTAGTACCTCCCTGGATGGTTGTTGTTTACCAACCTACTACCACAGGACGGTAGTACCTCCCTGGGTGGTTGTTGTCTACCAACCTACTACCACAGGACGGTAGTACCTCCCTGGGTGGTTGCTGTCTACCAACCTACTACCACAGGACGGTAGTACCTCCCTGGGTGGTTGCTGTCTACCAACCTACTACCACAGGACGGTAGTACCTCCCTGGGTGGTTGTTGTCTACCAACCTACTACCACAGGACGGTAGTACCTCCCTGGGTGGCTGCTGTCTACCAACCTACTGCCACAGGACGGTAGTACCTCCCTGGGTGGTTGTTGTCTACCAACCTACTACCACAGGACGGTAGTACCTCCCTGGGTGGTTGTTGTCTACCAACCTACTACCACAGGACGGTAGTACCTCCCTGGGTGGTTGTTGTCTACCAACCTACTACCACAGGACGGTAGTACCTCCCTGGGTGGTTGCTGTCTACCAACCTACTACCACAGGACGGTAGTACCTCCCTGGGTGGTTGTTGTCTACCAACCTACTACCACAGGACGGTAGTACCTCCCTGGGTGGTTGTTGTCTACCAACCTACTACCACAGGACGGTAGTACCTCCCTGGGTGGTTGCTGTCTACCAACCTACTACCACAGGACGGTAGTACCTCCCTGGGTGGTTGTTGTCTACCAACCTACTACCACAGGACGGTAGTACCTCCCTGGGTGGTTGTTGTCTACCAACCTACTACCACAGGACGGTAGTACCTCCCTGGGTGGTTGCTGTCTACCAACCTACTACCACAGGACGGTAGTACCTCCCTGGGTGGTTGTTGTCTACCAACCTACTACCACAGGACGGTAGTACCTCCCTGGGTGGTTGCTGTCTACCAACCTACTACCACAGGACGGTAGTACCTCCCTGGGTGGCTGCTGTCTACCAACCTACTACCACAGGACGGTAGTACCTCCCTGGGTGGTTGTTGTCTACCAACCTACTACCACAGGACGGTAGTACCTCCCTGGGTGGCTGCTGTCTACCAACCTACTACCACAGGACGGTAGTACCTCCCTGGGTGGCTGCTGTCTACCAACCTACTACCACAGGACGGTAGTACCTCCCTGGGTGGCTGCTGTCTACCAACCTACTACCACAGGACGGTAGTACCTCCCTGGGTGGCTGCTGTCTACCAACCTACTACCACAGGACGGTAGTACCTCCCTGGGTGGCTGCTGTCTACCAACCTACTACCACAGGACGGTAGTACCTCCCTGGGTGGCTGCTGTCTACCAACCTACTACCACAGGACGGTAGTACCTCCCTGGGTGCCTGCTGTCTACCAACCTACTACCACAGGACGGTAGTACCTCCCTGGGTGGTTGTTGTCTACCAACCTACTACCACAGGACGGTAGTACCTCCCTGGGTGGTTGCTGTCTACCAACCTACTACCACAGGATGGTAGTACCTCCCTGGGTGGTTGTTGTCTACCAACCTACTACCACAGGATGGTAGTACCTCCCTGGGTGGTTGTTGTCTACCAACCTACTACCACAGGACGGTAGTACCTCCCTGGGTGGTTGTTGTCTACCAACCTACTACCACAGGACGGTAGTACCTCCCTGGGTGGTTGTTGTCTACCAACCTACTACCACAGGACGGTAGTACCTCCCTGGGTGGTTGTTGTCTACCAACCTACTACCACAGGACGGTAGTACCTCCCTGGGTGGTTGTTGTCTACCAACCTACTACCACAGGACGGTAGTACCTCCCTGGGTGGTTGTTGTCTACCAACCTACTACCACAGGACGGTAGTACCTCCCTGGGTGGTTGCTGTCTACCAACCTACTACCACAGGACGGTAGTACCTCCCTGGGTGGTTGCTGTCTACCAACCTACTACCACAGGACGGTAGTACCTCCCTGGGTGGTTGCTGTCTACCAACCTACTACCACAGGACGGTAGTACCTCCCTGGGTGGCTGCTGTCTACCAACCTACTACCACAGGACGGTAGTACCTCCCTGGGTGGTTGCTGTCTACCAACCTACTACCACAGGACGGTAGTACCGCCCTGGGTGGTTGTTGTCTACCAACCTACTACCACAGGACGGTAGTACCTCCCTGGGTGGTTGTTGTCTACTTGGATTGCTTTTCATGCACTGCAATAATATTTATAATAATAATAATAATAATAATAATAATAATAATAATAATAATAATAATAATAATAATAATAATAATAATTTCAAGACGGAAAAATTTATTATTATTATTATTATTATTATTATTATTATTATTATTATTATTATTATTATTATTATTATTATTATTATTATTATTATTGGGAAGCGTTAAACCAGCAGGGACAATGTAGATCCTGGGAGAAACTGAAGCAATTAAATTTGATCTGATGAATAAGATGAAAGACTCCCCCCCCCCTTAACTCCTTCACTTGACCTGACCAGCATTTGAAGGGTCAACATTCATGTTTCACAAAGCGCTAAACCAGTGTTGGCAGTTTAACCTACGTATTAGCAGTGAAGGCTCGATCCTTCGTCCAGTAATCGCTCAAGTTAGGACTTTAAAAAAAAACTCTTGTTGTTCAGGGTCTTTCGTGTCGCAAAAAAACTGAAATACAGAAAGAGTCCCGTCCGTGACGGGGAAAGCGTCCGTGAGAGTGGCAGCGTCTGTGAGTCACAAAGTCTGTGACAGCGGCAGCGTCCGTGATAGTGAGAACAGTGTTTCACTGTTCTACACTCTGTTCCCGTGTCCGTGGCTCAGAAATAGCGTCCGTGGATCCGTTGCGTCACTGGCTTTGTAAGTGTCCGTGGCACTTCCTCGGATCACTTACTTTCCCTCTTCATCTGTCCTCCCTTCTTTCTCCCCTCTTTACCTATTGTCTCTCTTCTCTTCACCTGCCTCACCTCTTTACCTTACCTGTCTCCTTTTTTTTTTTCCTCATTTCTCTCTCAAGACTTGATAATGGTTCACAAAGTATCGAAAGTTTTAATTTTCCCCACTAAACTCTACAGTTACTTTCAGTAAATTATATTGTTACTTTTAGTTACTTTTAACTGTTACTTTATTTATTATGAAAGCTAAAAAAAACAGATGTTAGGAAGAACTTTTTTAAAGTGGTAAGTATAATCAAGTGGACGTGTGGGTCTGGCAGGTTCTATGCACAGTTTCAAGAGAACGTACGGTACGGTCCAAGAACCAGCTACCAACAATGTTAACGATTGGGATTTAGGAGGCGGGACCTGGAGCTGAGACTCGACTCCTGAAATACAAACACAAACACACACACACACACACACACACACACACACACACACACACACACACACACACACACACACACACACACACACACAGACACACACACATACACACACACACACACACACACACATACACACACACACACACACACACACACACACACACACTGGAGGGTGTATCTTGACCACAACAGAACACGAGAAGGCAGAAACTGAAGGAGATGGTACAAAGATGAAAGGAGGAAAGAGAGGCTAAGATGGAGATCGACAGAAAAACCCAGACTCAGGAGGAAGATCAAATACAACCTCCCTCACACCCACCTACAGACGCCCCCAAACCCTGACAACCCTCCAAACCCTGACAACCCCACTGCAATCACACATTCTAACCCAGAACCTACATCCCATACCCAATGCCCCTACCCACCTCATTACGAACTCCACCCTAACAGCAACCCTTCAAAGTTCCTTGCCAAGTCTAGTACTACCCCAAAACCAACGCACCCCCCAGACCACAGTTTCAGAAAAGAAGTTGAAGGTTTGGCATACAAATACACACAGAATAACAAATACATGTGAGGAGTGGCATGAAAGAATCAAGGAGACATCCCCAGACATAATAGCACTCACAGAAACGAAACTCGCTAGGATGATAACAGACGCAATCTTACCACCTGGATATTAAATCCTGAGGAAAGATAGAGGAAGCAGAGAGGGAGGAGTTGCACTGCTCATTAAAAATCGGTGGGGATTTAAGGGAATGGAAGGAATAGATGGAATAGGCAAAAGGGACTACATAGTAGGAACAATCCAGTCTCAGGGCCCTAAGGTGATGTACAACCCACCACAGAACTGCAGGAGGCCAAGAAAGCACGTGAGCATCAGAGCATGGGAGACTCACTAGCCGAGGTGGCCAGAAGAGCTCACATGGGTAGTGCAAAGTTACTAGTTATGGGTGATTTCAATCACAAGGAGATTGACCGGGAAAACCTGGAGCCCCAGGGGGTCCAGAAACATGGAGAGTTCCCAAGATGATGGATGTGGTATAGGAAAAGCTCATGTATCAACATGCTAGGGACACTACCAGTAAGAGAGGTGAGAGGTGGGGATGAACCCGCAAGACTGGATCTAGTATTCACCTTGAGTAGTTTGGACATCGAGGTTATCACATACAAAAGGCCCCGTGGAGCTAGTGACCATGTGGTTCTGTGCTTTGAATACATAGTTGAGAGGGTAGCAGGAATAGGATGGGAGAAGTTAAACTGTAAATGGGGCGACTATGCAGGCATGAGGAACTTCCTGCAAGACGTTCAGTGGGAAAGAGAATTGGCAGGAGAACCAGTAAAAGAAATGGACTATGTGACAACAAATTGCAAGGAGGCAAAGGAGAGGTTTGTTCCCAAAGGCAAAAAATTAATAGGAAGACCAGAACGAGTTCTTGGTTCACCCAAAAGTGTAAGGAGGCAAAAACTCAGTGCACTAGAGAATGGAAAAAGTACAGAAGACAAAGGACCCAGGAAAATAAAGAGATTAGCCGAAAAGTCAGAAACGAATATGCACAGATAAGAAGGGAGGATCAGCAACAATACGAAAATGACAAAGCATCGAAAGTTAAGTCTGACCTGAAGCTGTTGTATAGTCACAATACGAGGAAAACAACAGTTAAGGACCAGGTACTCAGGCTAAGGAAGGAAGGTGAAGAGTTCACAAGAAACGACCAAGAAGTATGTAAGGAGCCCAACATGAGATTTAAAGAAGTATTTACTGTGGAGACAGGAAGGACTCCAGGAAGTCAGAATAGGGAGATACACCAGCAAGGGATACATCAACAAGTGCTGGATGAGATACACACAACCGAGGAGGAGGAGGAGGAGGAGGAGGAGGAGGAGGAGGAGGAGGTGAAGAAGCTATGTGAACTTGATACCTCTCAAAGGAGGTGTGACAAGACTACATCTCTTCATGGGTCCTTAGAGAGGGAGCAGAGATGCTGTGTGTGCCACTAACAAAAATCTTCAACACATCCATTGAAACTGCAACTACTTGAGGTATGGAAGATGGCAAATGTAGTCCCAATTTTTAAGAAAGAAGACAGAAACGAGGCATTTAACTATAGACCTGTATCACTGACGTATACCGTATGCAAAGTCATGGAGAAGATTATCAGAAGAGTGGTGGAGCACCTAGAAAGAAACAAGCTTATAAACGACAACCAGCACGGTTTCAGGGAAGGAAAATCCTGTGTTGCAAACCTACTGGAGTCTTATGACAAAGTAACGGAAGTAAGACACGAGAAAGAGGGGTGGATAGATGGCATTTTCTCTGACTGCAAGAAGGCCGTTGACACAGTTCCTCCTAAGAGGTTAATGCAAAAGCTAGAGGATCAGGCATGAATAACAGGAAAGGCACTGCAATGGATCAGAGAATATCTGACAGGGAGGCAACAACGAGTCATGGTACGTGACGAGGTGTCAGAGTGGACGCCTGTGACGAGCGGGGTTCCACAGGGGTCAGTCTTAGGACCTGTGCTGTTTTTGGTATATGTGAACGACTTGACTGAAGGGATAGACTCAGAAGTGTCCCTATTTGCGGATGATGTGCAGATAATGACGAGAATCAAATCGGATGAGGATCAGGCAAGACTACAAAGAGATCTGGACAGGCTACAAGCCTGGTCCAGTAACTGGCTCCTTGAATTTAACCCCGCCCAATGCAAAGTCATGAAGATCGGGGAAGAGCAAAGAAGACCACAGACAGAGTATAGTCTAGGTGGCCAAAGACTACAAACCTCACTCAAGGAAAAAGATCTTGGGATGAGTATAATACCGAGCACATCTCCTGAGGTGCATATCAACCAGATAACTGCTGCAGCACATGGGCGCCTGGCAAACCTAAGAAGAGTGTTCCTATACCTCAGTATAGGAGTATGCAGTTTTGGAGTATGCAGCACCTGGTCAAGCACGTCAAGAAATTCCAGAAAGTACAAAGGTTTGCAACAATACTAGTCCCAGAGCTAAGGGAATTGTCCTACGAAGAAAGGTTAAAGGAAATCGGCCTGACGACACTGGAGGACAGGAGGGTTATGGAAGAGATGATAATAGCATATGAAATTCTACGAGGAATTGACAAGGTGGCCAAAGACAGGATGTTCCAGATATGAGACACAAAAACAAGGGGTCACAGGTGGAAGCTGAAGACTCCGATGAGTCAAAGGAATGTTTGGGAGTATTTCTTCAGTCATAGAGTTGTCAGGAAGTGGAGCAGCCTAGAAAGTGAGGAAGTGGAGGCAGGAACCATACATAGTTTTAAGACGAGGTTTGATGAAGCTTATCGAGCAGGGAGAGAGAGGACCTAGTAGCAATCAGTAAAGAGGCGGGGCCAGGAGCTAAGACTCAACCCCTGCAACCACAAATAGAGAGTACACACACACACACACACACACACACACACACACACACACACAGGCGCTGTGTGTGCCACTAACAACAATCTTCAACATTATCGAAGCAGGGCAACTACCTAAGGTGTGAAAGATAGCAAATGTAGTTCCTATCTTTAAGACAGGAGACAGACAGGCAGCATTAAACTAGAGACCAGTGGCACTGACATGCATAATATGCAAAGTTATGGAGAAGATTATCAGAAGTGTGTTGGAGCACCTAGAAAGGAATGAACTTATACACGATAACCAGCACGGATTCAGTGAGGGAAGATCCTGTGTCACAAACCTACTTGAGGTTTACGACAATGTAACAGGAGACAAGAGAGAGAGATGGGTAGGTAGACTGCATTTCCTTGGACTCCAAGGTCTCTGACACAGTTCTGCACAAGAGATTAGTGCAAAAAGCTTGAGGAGCAGGTAGGAATAACAGGGATGGCATTGCAATGGATCAAAGAATACCTGACAAGAAGGAAACGACGAGTGATGGTACGTGACAAGGAGTCAAAGTGGGAGACTGTGACTAGCGGAGCTCCACCAGGGTCAGTCCTAGGGCTAGTGCTGTTTCTGGTATATGTGAATGGCGTGACGGAAGGGATAGATTCAGAAATGTCCATGTTTACAGACGATGTGAAGCTAATGCGAAGAATTCAGTTTGGATGTGGATCAAATGAGTCTTTAAAGGCATCTAGACAGGCTGCAAGCCTGGTCCAAGAAGTGGCTCTTGGAGTTTAACCCCACCAAGTCATGAAGATTTAGAAACGTCAAAGAAGACCGCAGACAGAGTACAGGCTAGGTGGCCAAAGACTGCAAACCTCACTCAAGGAAAAGGATCTTGGAGTGACAATAATACCGAGCACATCTAATAAGACACGCATCAACCAAATAACTTCTGCAACATATGGGCGCCTGGCATACCTAAGAACAGCGTTTCGACACATGAGTAAGGAATCGTTCAAGACCCTGTACACCATGTATGTCAGGCCCATACTGGAGTATGCAGCACTAGTAGGGAACCCACACCTGGCCAAGCACGTCAAAAAATTAAAGAAAGTGCAAAGGTTTGCAACCAGACTAGTCTCGTCCCGGAACTATGGCAATGTCCTGTGAAGAGAGGTTAAGGGAACTCAATCTGAATGACACTGGAGGACAGGAGGGATAGGGGAGGACATGATAATGACATATAAAATACTGAAAGGAACTGAAGAATTGACAAGGTGAACAGGGCCAGAATGTTTGAGAGATGGGATACAAGAACAAGGAGACAACTGGAAGTTGAAAACTCAGATTAGTCATAGGTGAATGAGTACGTACGTACACACACACACACACGCGCGCACGTACACTCGCGCGCACGAACACACACACACATATAGTACACAAACACACAGTACACACACACACACACACATACACACACACACAGGACCAGTGAAGAGGCGGGGCCAGGAGCTATGAATCGACCCTTGCAACCACAATTAGGTGAGTACGCACACACAGTACACACGCCTCAATAACTAGATTGTGTGGTCATGACACAACAAGTGTCCGTAGCTTTGTAAGAACGTCCGTGTTTAAGTAACAACGTCCATGGGTCAGCAGAAACGTCCGTGGTTTAACAACCTTCGTGGCATAACAACGTCCGTGTTTATTAACAATGTCCGTGTTTGCGGTGTCTAGTTGATGGATGTCGTGGTGTCCGAGGCCGTGAATTCAAGCGACTCCCTTCCCCTCGGGACCATATCCAGGGGAAAGGGAGAGAAGGGAATTAAAAAAAAGGAAGGGGATAGTGAGGAAGAAGAGGGCAACAGGGAGTGGCGGATAGGAAAGAAAAAAAAATAGCCACAAGATCATGCAAAGATGGAGTCATGCACTGGTGGCAGCGGCAGCGGGCGGCGGCAAAAGCAGCGGCAGAAGCGGCGGCGGCGGCGACCAAGGAGAGCGAGGGAAGGGGGAGAGGAGGGGGGATTGAATTTCACTCGAATTTCCGCCCGAAGACGACCAATTTCCCCCCGCGGACGACACTGCTCCAGCACGACCAGCGCCATCACTACTCCACCAGCGCCGCCGTCGTGAGCGGCCACCATTTGCACTGCGGACGGCAGGGAAGAGAGGTGGTGGTCGTTTCTGGGGAAGGGGAAGAGAAACCTTTAATCATCAAATTGTAGGGAAGGGGGCGCCGCCCCTCCCCTCCTACCCCCCCTTGCGACCTTCACAAACCAACGTGCAGTGAGGGGACAATAAACATGTCAAACTGCTGGTGAATTACTTCCAGCAAACCAGTGCGAATGTCTCAACGCATCCACAGAACCGGCAAAACGGCCACTGGTAACCAAATCAAACTTTCCCCAGAGGCGGCAGTGGACGTGTTTGAGGCGTCGGCCGCTGATTGGTCTAGCCGATGAGGTGTTACTGCGCGACGCGTCCATAAACCGCGACCTGACCAATCACGAAACCACGACGCGTCCGCCCCCGCCGCCTTCCAACCAATGAGGCGCGCCCCCGCAACCGCCCGTGGGCTGGAGGCGGCCGCACTGTAATCCCACATCCAACGACTCTGGAGACAACGTCTTTGTCCTCAAAACTACACCGACACACCAAACAATCACCGCAAGACAATTCTCGCGTAAGACACCAGCCGCACACTCCTGTAGCAACACACCGAGCAACAACTCAGGCAGAAGCAGATTACAACTTCAATCATAATAAAGACATTAGCGGAGACGGCTACGGCCACACCAAGACGGACCCTGTTTCCCGCGTTTGGGCCACAGCGGATAAGTGGGAGGGCGCGTAACATGACCAACTCTATTTAACATCATTATCAGCAGGGGCCCGCCTGGACAACTTTGGCGACGACTTGACCATTTTTCTAACCATCGCGTTAAGAGGAGGGAAGATTTTTTTAGTTATTTTTTTTTTTGAAGCAGTATTCCATTGTGTTTTAAGCAGGTTCCCAGAGGGAGAGGAGGACTGTGTGTGAAATTTGGGTGAGGGTGTCCGCAAATAGCCAGGAAGAAGACTTTGCAGTGATAGTTTTTAATGATTTTCGTGTTTTTTTTATTCTCCATCGTTCTAATTAATGTTTCCAGCAGCTTAGCGTCTGTGATTCATGCAACATGCATCCAGATATACATGTATCATGTATACATACACCCAGGCATAGAGTTTACATAAATATATACCTGCCTTTGTCATGTATATATATATATATATACATATATATATATATATATATATATATATATATATATATATATATATATATATATATATATATATATATATATATATATATATATATATATATATATATATATATATATGACTCCGCTTTCTTTTATATCCAGCAGAGTCCATTTTTACACTGTTTTATGTGCCTATGGATCATTAGTGTGTTTAACATCCAGCTGTGTCCCCTCGTTGTGTCCCCTCGTTGTGTCCCCTCGTTGTGTCCCCTCGTTGTGTCCCCTCGTTGTGTCCCCTCGTTGTGTCCCCTCGTTGTGTCCCCTCGTTGTGTCCCCTCGTTGTGTCCCCTCGTTGTGTCCCCTCGTTGTGTCCCCTCGTTGTGTCCCCTCGTTGTGTCCCCTCGTTGTGTCCCCTCGTTGTGTCCCCTCGTTGTGTCCCCTCGTTGTGTCCCCTCGTTATGTTCCCAAGTTGTCCCTTCATTGTGTCCCCTTATGTATCCTCGATGTGTCCCATCTCTGGGTTTCTCGTTTTGTCCTCGTGTCCTCTCATTGTGTCCCCCTCATTGTGTCTCCTCACTGTGTCTCCAATGTGTCCCGTCGTGTTCCTTCGTTGTGTCCATTGTGTATCCTCACTTTATTCCCCTCACTGTGTCCCCTTTTTATGTATCCTCATTATGTTCCCTCACTGTGTCCCATTATTCTGTATCCTCGTCGTGTCCCCTCGTGTGTGAGGGTTATATGCCAGCTACCAGTTGTCAAAGCCACATCTCGATAGATACTCTACATGGTGTGTGTGTGTGCGCGCGCGCGCACTCACTTGCTCGCCTTATATTTAGCTTACCCTCTCTCCCTCTCCCCTCTCTCTCTCTCCCTCTCTCTCTCTCCCTCTCTCTTTCTCCTTCCCATCCTCTCTCCTCCCCTCCCTCTCTCTCTCTCTCCCATCTCGCCTCTCTCTCTTTCTCTCCCTCGTGTCATTTGCCCACAATACATATCTTATTCCCTTCCTTATACCCCTCTTCTAATTTTCTCCCCTCGACCCCACTCCTGTCCCTTTACACTCCCCTCGACCCCACTCCTCTCCCTTTACACTCCCCTCGATCCCACTCCTCTCCCTTTACACTCCCCTCGACCCCTCTCCTCCCCTTCATTCACCCTATTATATCCCTAGCCCCACTCATACCCCCACGACCCCTCACATTACTTCCCCTCACATGCCTCCTCCCCCTTCACTTCTCTCTCACCCCTCCCTCACCTCTTTCTCCACCTTCCTTCACCCCTCCTTCTCCCCTCCCGTCCGCAAGGCTTCCCAACCATGGTCCAGGAATCTCAGTGTCCTGCCATGACGATGCTCCGCCCCCCCCCTGACAATCCCCCACTCCAACGACTCCCACTCCCCGCCCCCCTCCTCCATGCACCCACTTCCTTCCTAGCCCCCCACCTCTCTCTCTCTCTCTCTCTCTCTCTCTACTACCACTCTCTTCTTGCCGCCCATGCATTTCCCTCTCTCTCTCTCTCTCTCTCTCTCTCTCTCTCTCTCTCATCTTTCTTTGCAATAAATAAAATATTTAACGTCATTAATATAAATTATTATTATTATTATTATTATTATTATTATTATTATTATTATTATTATTATTATTATTATTATTATTAATACTTATATTTATATTTATAATTATGACATTTATGGGAAAGCGTCAAACCTGTAGGGGTCGCACAGCACCTGGGAACGGAGGGAATTAGGTTTGATCCGAGGAAGGAAAGAAGGTAGCTCCAATTCCTGGGACCAAGAGCTTTCCCCAGCATCAAGGGGTCTCCTCTCCTTCAAGGGTCAAATTACTCTGAAAAAAATAAAAATAATAATAATAACAATAATAATAATAATAATAATAATAATAATAATAATAATAATAATAATAATAATAATAATAATAATAATAATAATAATAATAATTATCTTTATTGTTATTATGATTACCGAGTGATATTAAACAGTAGTAATAAACAGTAGTATTAAACAGTAGTAACAAACAGTATTAAATAGTAGTATTAAACAGTAATGTTAACAGTAGCATTAAACAGTAGTAAGAAACAGTGGAATTAAAAAGTAGTATTAAACAGTAGTATTAAACAGTAATATTAAACAGTATTAAACAGTAGCATTAAACAGAGAAAAGTACTGAAGAGGGTGACTTACACAAGTTACAGGGTGACTTACACAAGTTACAGGGTGACTTACACAAGTTACAGGGTGACTTACAAAGTTACAGGGTGACTTACAAAGTTACAGGGTGACTTACAAAGTTACAGGGTGACTTACAAAGTTACAGGGTGACTTACTCAAGTTACAGGGTGACTTACTCAAGTTACAGGGTGACTTACAAAGTTACAGGGTGACTTACACAAGTTACAGGGTGACTTACAAAGTTACAGGGTGACTTACAAAGTTACAGGGTGACTTACACAAGTTACAGGGTGACTTACACAAGTTACAGGGTGACTTACACAAGTTACAGGGTGACTTACTCAAGTTACAGGGTGACTTACACAAGTTACAGGGTGACTTACACAAGTTACAGGGTGACTTACACAAGTTACAGGGTGACTTACACAAGTTACAGGGTGACTTACACAAGTTACAGGGTGACTTACAAAGTTACAGGGTGACATACAAAGTCACAGGGTGACTTACAAAGTTACAGGGTGACTTACAAAGTTACAGGGTGACTTACAAAGTTACAGGGTGACTTACGCAAGTTACAGGGTGACTTACACAAGTTACAGGGTGACTTACAAAGTTACAGGGTGACTTACAAAGTTACAGGGTGACTTACAAAGTCACAGGGTGACTTACAAAGTTACAGGGTGACTTACAAAGTTACAGGGTGACTTACAAAGTTACAGGGTGACTTACACAAGTTACAGGGTGACTTACAAAGTTACAGGGTGACTTACAAAGTTACAGGGTGACTTACAAAGCTACAGGGAGACTTACACAAGTTACAGGGTGACTTACAAAGTTACAGGGTGACTTACACAAGTTACAGGGTGACTTACACAAGTTACAGGGTGACTTACACAAGTTACAGGGTGACTTACACAAGTTACAGGGTGACTTACACAAGTTACAGGGTGACTTACAAAGTTACAGGGTGACATACAAAGTCACAGGGTGACTTACAAAGTTACAGGGTGACTTACAAAGTTACAGGGTGACTTACAAAGTTACAGGGTGACTTACGCAAGTTACAGGGTGACTTACACAAGTTACAGGGTGACTTACAAAGTTACAGGGTGACTTACAAAGTTACAGGGTGACTTACAAAGTCACAGGGTGACTTACAAAGTTACAGGGTGACTTACAAAGTTACAGGGTGACTTACAAAGTTACAGGGTGACTTACGCAAGTTACAGGGTGACTTACACAAGTTACAGGGTGACTTACAAAGTTACAGGGTGACTTACAAAGTTACAGGGTGACTTACAAAGTCACAGGGTGACTTACAAAGTTACAGGGTGACTTACAAAGTTACAGGGTGACTTACAAAGTTACAGGGTGACTTACAAAGCTACAGGGAGACTTACACAAGTTACAGGGTGACTTACAAAGTTACAGGGTGACTTACACAAGTTACAGGGTGACTTACACAAGTTACAGGGTGACTTACACAAGTTACAGGGTGACTTACACAAGTTACAGGGTGACTTACAAAGTTACAGGGTGACTTACAAAGTTACAGGGTGACTTACAAAGTTACAGGGTGACTTACAAAGTTACAGGGTGACTTACAAAGTTACAGGGTGACTTACAAAGTTACAAGGTGACTTACACAAGTTACAGGGTGACTTACTCAAGTTACATTGTGACTTACAAAGTTACAGGGTGACTTACACAAGTTACAGGGTGACTTATAAAGTTACAGGGTGACTTACAAAGTTACAGGGTGACTTACAAAGTTACAGGGTGACTTACAGAGTTACAGGGTGACTTACAAAGTTACAGGGTGACTTACAAAGTTAACAGGGTGACTTACAAAGTTACAGGGTGACTTACAAAGTTACAGGGTGACTTACAAAGTTACAGGGTGACTTACAAAGTTACAGGGTGACTTACAAAGTTACATGGTGACTTACAAAGTTACAGAGTGACTTACAAAGTTACAGGGTGACTTACAAAGTTACAGGGTGACTTATACAAGTTACAGGGTGATTTACAAAAGTTACAGGGTGGCTTACAAAGTTACAGGGTGACTTACACAAGTTACAGGGTGACTTACAAAGTTACAGGGTGACTTACAAAGTTACAGGGTGACTTACTCAAGTTACAGGGTGACTTACACAAGTTACAGGGTGACTTACTCAAGATACAGGGTGACTTACAAAGTTACAGCGTGACTTACAAAGTTACAGGGTGACTTACAAAGTTACAGGGTGACTTACAAAGTTACAGGGTGACTTACAAAGTTACAGGGTGACTTACTCAAGTTACAGGGTGACTTACACAAGTTACAGGGTGACTTACAAAGTTACAGGGTGACTTACAAAGTTACAGGGTGACTTACAAAGTTACAGGGTGACTTACTCAAGTTACAGGGTGACTTACTCAAGTTACAGGGTGACTTACAAAGTTACAGGATGACTTACACAAGTTACAGGGTGACACACTCAAATTAAAGGGTGACTTACACAAGTTACAGGGTGACTTACTCAAGTTACACGGTGACTTACACAAGTTACAGGGTGACTTACTCAAGTTACACGGTGACTTACACAAGTTACAGGGTGACTTTCACGTGTTGAAGGGTGACTTACACGTGTTACAGGGTGACTTACACGTGTTAAATGATGGTCAAGATAGTGGCTGCTGGAGTTTAACTGAAACAACGTTATTCAACCTGAGAGAGAGAGAGAGAGAGAGAGAGAGAGAGAGAGAGAGAGAGAGAGAGAGAGAGAGAGAGAGAGAGAGAGAGAGAGAGAGAGAGAGAGAGAGAGAGAGAGAGAGCAGTGATGAAGTCCAAACTTAGAGGTCCGGGACCAGGTAGCGGGGGCGGTGACCCCCGGTAATCAATCCTCACCTCCCCCCATCATTCTCCCTCCACACCACTCCCCTTTCACCACATCACTCCTCCTTCCACATCACTCCTCCTCTCCCATATCTCTCCTCCCCTTACCCCATCATCATCCTCCCTCCCCTCATCACTTCCCCTCCCCCACATCCCTCTCCAACATCACTTCCTCCCCACATCCCTCCCCCCTCCAACTATCCCAACTCCCCCCTTCCCCACATCACTTCCCCTCGCCTACATCATTCCCTCCACCCAACTCCCCCTCCCCCTCCCCTCATCAGCTCCCCCTTACACCACTCCCCACCTTCTATCACTTCCCCTCCCCACATACCTCCCCACATCATCCCTCCCCACATCACCCCCTCCCCTCCCCCTCTCCCCTCCCTACACCACATCGCTCCTCTCCTCACATCACTTCCTCCCCAACATACCTCCCATCACTCCCCCAACATCACATCCCTTCCCCACATCACTCCTCTCCCCACATCACTCCTCTCCCCCACATCACTCCCTCCCCCTACCTTTGACAAGTAATGAGACAATGTTCAGTGGAACACAGCTGATCCTTGTTTTCATTTTTTGCTGTGTTTGTGCTGTGTTTGTGCTGTGTTTGTGCTGTGTTTGTGCTGTGTTTGTGCTGTGTTTGTGCTGTGTTTGTGCTGTGTTTGTGCTGTGTTTGTGCTGTGTTTGTGCTGTGTTTGTGCTGTGTTTGTTTGCATTGTGTCGTGTTTGTGTTGTTGGGTTTGTGTTGCGGAACATGTTGTATTTATAGTGTTGTATTTGTGGTTTGGTAATTCAAGCTTTTCATTTGTGTATTTATTGCAGTCCAGTTGTATTTGTGTGGTTGCAGTCAGTGTTTGTGTGTTTGGTGCAGTCTGAGATGTTTGTGTTGTGGTTGTAGTCTAGTGTTTGTGTTGTGGTTGTAGTCTAGTGTTTGTGTTGTGGTTGTAGTCTAGTGTTTGTGTTGTGGTTGTAGTCTAGTGTTTGTGTTGTGGTTGTAGTCTAGTGTTTGTGTTGTGGTTGTAGTCTAGTGTTTGTGTTGTGGTTGTAGTCTAGTGTTTGTGTTGTGGTTGTGGTCTAGTGTTTGTGTTGTGGTTGTGGTCTAGTGTTTGTGTTGTGGTTGTAGTCTAGTGTTTGTGTTGTGGTTGTAGTCTAGTGTTTGTGTTGTGGTTGTGGTCTAGTGTTTGTGTTGTGGTTGTAGTCTAGTGTTTGTGTTGTGATTGTAGGTCTGAGTGTTTGTGTTTGTGGATTTGTAGTCCTAGTGCTTTGTGTTGTATGTAGTCTAGGGTTGTTTGTTGTTTGTGGTTGTAGTGTAGTGCTTGTGGTTGATGTGGGCTTAGCTAAGTGATGGGTTGTGGTTGTAGGTCTAGTTGTTTGATGTGTGTTGAGGTGGGTAGAGTGTGGTTGTAGGTTGGGGTAAGTCTAAAGGAAGTTTGGGGAAAAAGAAAAAGTAGAATGAGGTAGGTAGCGTAAATTGAATTTGGGAATGGGTAGGGGAAGTGGAAGGGGAATGTAGTGAGGGGTTATGGAAATTGAAGTTGGATGGGTAGGGGAAGTGAGAAAGGAATGGGTAGGGGAAAAGTGAAAGGGAATGGGTAGGGGAGGAGGAAATGAAAGGGGAATGGGTAGGGGAAGTGAAAGGGGAATGGGTAGAGGGAAGTAAGGAAGGGAATGGGTAAGTGGAAGGGAATGGGTAGAAGAAAGAATGGGTAGGGGAAGTGGAAGAATGAAAGGGAGTGAAAGGGGATGAGAGTAAAAGGGGAAAGAGGAAATGGGTAGGGAAGTGAAAGGATGGGTAGAGTGGGGAAAGGGGAATGTGTGAAATGAAAGAGATGGGTAGGGGAAGTGAAAGAGGGGAGTGGGAGGGAAGTAGAAGATGGGTAGAGGGGAATGGGTAGGGGAAGTGAAGGGGATGGGTAGGGGAAGTGAAGGGGATGGGTAGGGAAGTGAAGAAAGGGATGGGTAGGGGGCAAGTGAAAGAGAATGGGTAGGGGAAGTGAAAGGGGATGATAGGGGGAAGTGAGAGAATGGGTAGGGGAAGTGAAAGGGGAATGGGTAGGGAAGTGAAAGGGGATGGGTAGGGGAGGGGGAAGTGAAAGAGGGGATGGGGTGGGGGAGGGAGTGAAGATGGAAAGGGAAGTGGGGAAAGGGGAGGGATGTGGGGAGGGTAGGGGAAGTGAGGGAGGGGAATGGGTAGGGGAAGTGAATGGGTAGGGGGAAGGGTGAAAGGAATGGGTAGAAGGAATGGGTAAGGGGAGGTGGGGAGAAGGGAATGGGTGGGGGAAGTGAAAGGGGATGGGTAGGGGGGAAGTGAAAGGGAATGGGTAGGGGGCAAGTGAAAGGGAATGGGTGGGGAAGTGAAAGGGGATGGGTAGGGAAGTGAAAGAGGAATGGGTAGGGAAGTGAAAGGGGATGGGTAGGGGAAGTAAGGAAAGGGAATGGGTAGGGGAAGTGAAAGGGGATGGGTAGGGGAAGAAAGGAATGGGTAGGGAAGTGAAAGGGGAATGGGTAGGGGAAGTGAAAGGGGAATGGGTAAGTGAAAGGGGAATGGGTAGGGGGAAGTGAAAGAGAATGGGTAGGGGGGAAGTGAAAGGGGATGGGTAGGGGGGAAGTGAAAGGGGATGGGATGTAGGGGAAGTGAAAGGGGATGGGGAGGGTGGGATGGGGAAGTGAAAGGGGATGGGTAGGGGAAGTGAAAGGGGATGGGTGAAAGGAGGGTAAGAAATGAAAGGATGGGTAGGAAGTGAAAGGGGATGGGTGGGGAAGGGGGTAAGAAAGGGGATGGGTAGGGGAAGTGAAAGGGGATGGGTAGGGGGGAAGTGAAAGGGGATGGGTAGGGGGGAAGTGAAAGGGGATGGGTGGGGAGGGGAAGTGAAAGGGGAATGGGTAGGGAAGTGAAAGGGGATGGGTAGGGGGGAAGTGAAAGGGGATGGGTAAGGGTGAAAGGGGATGGGAGGGAAGTGAAAGGGGCATAGGGGAAGGGTAGGGGAATGGGTGGGAATGAAGGGATGGGTAGAAGTGGGGATGGGTAGGGGAAGTGAAAGGGGATGGGTGGGGAAGTGAAAGGGGATGGGTAGGGGGAAGTGAAAGGGGAATGGGTAGGGGAAGTGAAAGGGGATGGGTAGGTAGAAGAGGGGATGGGTAGGGTGGAAGTGAAAGGGGATGGGTAGGGGGGAAGTGAAAGGGGATGGGTAGGGGGGAAGTGAAAGGGGATGGGTAGGAGGGGTAAAGGAAGGGGATGGGTAGGGGAAGTGGAAAGGGAATGGGTAGGGGGAAGTGAAAGGGGATGGGTAGGGTGGAAGTGAATGGGGATGGGTAGGGGGGAAGTGAAAGGGGAATGGGTTGGGGGGAAGTGAAAGGGATGGGTAGAGGAAGGGAAATGGGGATGGGTAGGGGGAAGTGAAAGGGGATGTAGGGGAAGTGAAAGGGGATGTGGGGTAGGGGGAAGTGAAAGGGGATGGGTGAAGGGTAGGGGAAGTGAAAGGGGATGGTAGGGTGGGGGAAGTGGAAAGGGATGGGTAGGGTGGAAGTGAAAGGGATGGGTAGGGGAAGTGAAGGGGATGTAGGGGAAGTGAAAGGGGATGGGTAGGGGGGAAGTGAAAGGGGATGGGTAGGGGAAGGTGAAGGGATGGGTGGGGGACGTGAAAGGGGATGGGTAGGGAAGGGGAATGGGGATGGGTAGGGGAAGTGAAAGGGGATGGGTTGGGGAAGTGAAAGGGGGATGGGTAGGGGGGAAGTGAAAGGGGATGGGTAGGGAGAAGTGAAAGGGGATGGGTAGGGAGAAGTGAAAGGGGATTGGTAGGGGGAAGTGAAAGAGAATGGGTAGGGGGAAGTGAAAGGAAATGGGTAGGGTGGAAGAAGGGATGGGTGGGTGGGGAAGTGAAAGGGGATGGGTAGGGGAAGTGAAAGGGATGGGTAGGGGAAGGAAAGGGGATGGGTAGGGGAAGTGAAAGGGGATGGGTAGGGGAAGTGAAAGGGGATGGGTAAGGGGGAAGGAATGGGGATGGGTAGGGGAAGTGAAAGGGGATGGGTGGGGGAAGTGAAAGGGGATGGGTGGGAAGTGAAGGGGATGGGAGGGGAAGTGAAAGGATGGGTGGGGAGAAGAAAGGGGATGGGTAGGGGAGTGAAGGGGATGGGAGGGAATGGGTAGGGGAAGTGAGGGG
Source organism: Cherax quadricarinatus (assembly GCF_038502225.1). NCBI lineage: Eukaryota > Metazoa > Arthropoda > Malacostraca > Decapoda > Parastacidae > Cherax > Cherax quadricarinatus. Next base: position 21,794,060 of record NC_091317.1, read on the forward strand.
ATGGGTAGGGGATGGGTGAAAGGATGGGAAGGGGGGAAGTGAAAGGGGATGGGTAGGGGGAAGTGAAGGGGATGGGTGGGGGAAGTGAGGGGATGGGTAGGGGGAAGTGAAAGGGGATGGTGGGAAGTGAAAGGGGATGGGTAGGGGGAAGTGAAAGGAAATGGGTAGGGAAGTGAATGGGGATGGGTAGGGGAAGTGAAAGGGAATGGGTAGGGGGGAAGTGAAAGGGGATGGGTAGGGGGAAGTGAAGGATGGGTAGGGGGAAGTGAAGGGGATGGGTAGGGGAAGTGAAAGGATGGGTAGGGGAAGTGAAGGATGGGTAGGGAAGTGAAAGGCAATGGGTAGGGGGGAA
>NC_091317.1:21799411-21866911 GCF_038502225.1 Cherax quadricarinatus
TATTAATTTAGCTTAACTATCTTACTACCTTTGTCTAACAACCTACTAACTATGCTAAACAATTTACGACCTATGTTTAATACTTATAATAGGTAGTTAGTACCTGAGGTGCTGTTTACCAGATGTTTGTAGCCGCCTCCAGATAAACCACCACCACCACAACAACAACAACCACCGTCACCAATTAACAATCAACCACCACCAGCCACCACTAAACCAACAACCATCAACCACCACCATTAACCACCATTACCAATCAACAACTATCAACCACCAACCACCACCGACCACCCATAAACCACCATCAACCACCACCATCAACCTCCAACATCAACCACCATCAGCAACCATCCATCAGCCACCACCAAACATCAACCACCATCATCAACCACCACCGTCGTAGTGCTAACACTGAACTTAATGATGAACGTAAACAAATTAGCTGTTACTGACATCCTTAGCTACCCCTTCCCCCCTCCCCCCCCTCCCTCACCCCTCCTTCCCCCCTCCCTCCCTCCCTCACACCTCCTTCCCCCCTCCCTCCCTCCCTCCCTCACACCTCCCTTCCCCCTTACATCTTCTTCCTCACACCACCTACCCCCTCCTTCCCTTCTCTCCATCATTCCTTTATCACCTTGTTTCTCTTTTCCCTCTCGCCTTCTTCTCGTCTTCCATCTCCTCTCATTCCTTCTCCCCTCCTTCCTTTTTTCCCCGTCAACCCTCTCTTATTTATTCTTCTCTTCTTCTTGCCTTCCCTCCTCTTCTTTTCGTTCTTAAATCCTGGTGTTGAGTTTGTAAAGGCGATAAGAAGGTCACACCAGGAGATATGAAGGTCACACCAGGAGATATGAAGGTCACACAAGGCGATATGAAGGTCACACAAGGAAATATGAAGGTCACACCAGGCGATATGGAGGTCACACCAGGAGATGTGAAGGTCACACCAGGAGATATGAAGGTCACACCAGGAGATATGAAGGTCACACCAGGAGATATGAAGGTCACACCAGGAGATATGAAGGTCACACCAGGAGATATGAGGGTCACACCAGGCGATATGAAGGTCACACCAGGAGATATGAAGGTCACACCAGGAGATATGAAGGTCACACCAGGCGATATGAAGGTCACACCAGGAAATATGAAGGTCACACCAGGCGATATGGAGGTCACACCAGGCGATATGAAGGTCACACCAGGAGATGTGAAGGTCACACCAGGAGATATGAAGGTCACACCAGGAGATATGAAGGTCACACCAGGAGATATGAAGGTCACACCAGGAGATATGAAGGTCACACCAGGAGATATGAAGGTCACACCAGGAGATATGAAGGTCACACCAGGAGATATGAAGGTCACACCAGGCGATATGAAGGTCACACCAGGAAATATGAAGGTCACACCAGGCGATATGGAGGTCACACCAGGCGATATGAAGGTCACACCAGGAGATGTGAAGGTCACACCAGGAGATATGAAGGTCACACCAGGAGATATGAAGGTCACACCAGGAGATATGAAGGTCACACCAGGAGATATGAAGGTCACACCAGGAGATATGAAGGTCACACCAGGAGATATGAGGGTCACACCAGGCGATATGAAGGTCACACCAGGAGATATGAGGGTCACACCAGGCTATATAAAGATCAAACGCCCGATAGAAAGGTCACACCAGGCTATATAAAGATCAAACGCCCGATAGAAAGGTCACACCAGGCGATATGAAGATCAAACGCCCGATAGAAAGGTCACAACAAGCGATATAAAGGTGACATAAAGGCCACAGATAAAATATAAAGGTCACCACGTTTCGTCCTGATCGACAAAACGCAGCAGCTAAACATCGCTCCTCATCTCCTACAAAAACGTCAACATATCGACGTCTCCCTCGAAATACGTCACAATCCTCAGCTCCACCGACCCCCCCCTCCCCCCCCTCAATGATAAGGAAGAGGTGTGGACGCTGTAGTTCCGGCAGCGCCTCGCGGGACGTGGAAAATTTGCCGACGGCCGCTAATTGTCACTATCGTCAGGTGAGATGTTAAGTTAATTTTATTTACCTCAGGTAGGCAAGATAGGTGCTAAGTGGCAATTAGCTCCTTCAAAACTGGCTTTCCCCCTCCCCCCCCCCGCTCTCTGTCTCCTCTCTTCTCACCATCTCTCGCTCTCTCCCTCCCTCCCTCCCTCCCTCCCATCTCCCCTTACCCCTCACCGCCCCTTTTAACCCATTCCCAGTTTAACGATGGTTAAGTTCCGCTGGAGAGCCTCACTTGTTTTGTTGTTGACGTGCGTGTTGACGTGCGTGTTGACGTGCGTGTTGACGTGCGTGTTGACGTGCGTGTTGACGTGCGTGTTGACGTGCGTGTTGACGTGCGTGTTGACGTGCTTTTGGTGCTGTGGTTCACTGTTGTGGCTGCTGTGGACTGTGGTTCACTGCTGTGGATCACTGCTGTAGATCACTGCTGTGAGTCACTGCTGAAGCTATGGGTCAACGCCGTGAGTCACTGTTGAAACTGCTATGGGTCACTGCTGAAGCTACTAAGGGTCACTGCTCTCCCTTCTCCTCCTCCTCCTCCTCAGTCTTAATTTAATTCTTTCCTCTTCTTGCCCTTCATTCCTCCCATCTTTATCACGTTTCTTCTTACCCCTCTTCTTTATCGCTTGTCTTTTCACCTCATAGGTTTCTTTCCTCGATTGCCTTTGCTCTTAGTTACCACTATCCTCTCCCTCTCCTTCCTTCACTCTCCCTCCTTCCTTCATTCTCCCTCTCCTTCCTTCACTCTTCCTCTCCTTCCTTCACTCTCCCTCTCCTTCCTTCACTCTCCCTCTCCTTCCTTCACTCTCCCTCTCCTTCCTTCACTCTCCCTCCTTCCTTCACTCTCCCTCTCCTTCCTTCACTCTTCCTCTCCTTCCTTCACTCTCCCTCTCCTTCCTTCACTCTCCCTCTCCTTCCTTCACTCTCCTTCTCCTTCCTTCACTCTCCCTCTCCTTCCTTCACTCTCCCTCTCCTTCCTTCACTCTCCCTCTTCTTCCTTCACTCTCCCTCTCCTTCCTTCACTCTCCCTCTCCTTCCTTCACTCTCCCTCCTTCCTTCACTCTCCCTCTCCTTCCTTCACTCTCCCTCTCCTTCCTTCACTCTTCCTCTCCTTCCTTCACCCTCCCTCTCCTTCCTTCACTCTCCCTCTCCTTCCTTCACTCTCCCTCCTTCCTTCACTCTCCCCCTCCTTCCTTCACTCTCCCTCTCCTTCCTTCACTCTCCCTCTCCTTCCTTCACTCTCCCTCTCCTTCCTTCACTTCACTCTGCTAAGTTAGGTTCGGTTAAGTGAAAGTTAGGTTAGGTTAAACTGGATAAAGTTTCGTTAAGTCCGCTTATTAATGAAGAAGTAGCCAGTGATACGTCTGGCAGCGAGATTACTAAGTGTAAAAGCAAAGCGTACACATTTGCACGCATATCACTCGTGGTGCAAGGCTGAGTTGTCACGGCGAACTAATAATTATCAATACTAACAGTTAGCTTCATACACATTAAACCAAGATATTGTCAGTCACAGTCAGGGTACTATACCAGAATATAATGGTACCAGCACTGTTGCTTGGGTGTGAAACTTGGGTTTTAAACGTTGCAGCAAGGAGGAGACGGGAAGCAGAGAGATGTCGTGTTTGAAGCCAGTGTGTGATGTGAATATTATGTAGAAATTTCTGAGTGTGGAGTTACCAAATGGATTATAAAGAGGACTGAGGAAGGGTTGTTGATGTGATGTGAAGATTAAAAGAGGATGGAGAAGAATAAGAGGACCTGGAAGGGGCTGTATAAATCTTGAGTGGAGGAAAGGAAGGGAAGGGGTTGTATTAGGAAAGGCTGGAGGGAGAGGTAAAGGAGGGTTAGAGTGCTAGGGGCTTGGATATATAACAGGCGTGTGTAAGCATGTTAGATAGGACTGGAAGCAAGTAGTTTTTTATGATTTGACGTGCTGTTGGAGTGTGAGTAAGGTAACATTTATGAAGGGAATCAGAGAAACGGGTTAGCCAGACTTTAGATCTGGAGGTGGGAAGTACAGTGTCTACACTCTGGAGGTGGGAAGTACAGTGTCTACACTCTGGAGGTGGGAAGTACAGTGTCTACACTCTGGAGGTGGGAAGTACAGTGTCTACACTCTGGAGGAGGGAAGTATAGTGTCTACACTCTGGAGGTGGGAAGTACAGTGTCTACACTCTGGAGGTGGGAAGTACAGTGTCTACACTCTGGAGGTGGGAATTACAGTGTCTACACTCTGGAGGTGGGAAGTACAGTGTCTACACTCTGGAGGTGGGAAGTACAGTGTCTACACTCTGGAGGTGGGAAGTATAGTGTCTACACTCTGGAGGTGGGAAGTACAGTGTCTACACTCTGGAGGTGGGAAGTACAGTGTCTACACTCTGGAGGTGGGAAGTACAGTGTCTACACTCTGGAGGTGGGAAGTACAGCGTCTACACTCTGGAGGTGGGAAGTACAGCGTCTACACTCTGGAGGTGGGAAGCACAGTGTCTACGCTCTGGAGGTGGGAAGTACAGTGTCTACACTCTGGAGGTGGGAAGTACAGTGTCTACACTCTGGAGGTGGGAAGTACAGTGTCTACACTCTGGAGGTGGGAAGTACAGCGTCTACACTCTGGAGGTGGGAAGTACAGTGTCTACACTCTGGAGGTGGGAAGTACAGTGTCTACACTCTGGAGGTGGGAAGTACAGTGTCTACACTCTGGAGGTGGGAAGTACAGTGTCTACACTCTGGAGGTGGGAAGTACAGCGTCTACACTCTGGAGGTGGGAAGTACAGTGTCTACACTCTGGAGGTGGGAAGTACAGTGTCTACACTCTGGAGGTGGGAAGTACAGTGTCTACACTCTGGAGGTGGGAAGTACAGTGTCTACACTCTGGAGGTGGGAAGTACAGCGTCTACACTCTGGAGGTGGGAAGTACAGTGTCTACACTCTGGAGGTGGGAAGTACAGTGTCTACACTCTGGAGGTGGGAAGTACAGTGTCTACACTCTGGAGGTGGGAAGTACAGCGTCTACACTCTGGAGGTGGGAAGTACAGTGTCTACACTCTGGAGGTGGGAAGTACAGTGTCTACACTCTGGAGGTGGGAAGTACAGTGTCTACACTCTGGAGGTGGGAAGTACAGTGTCTACACTCTGGAGGTGGGAAGTACAGCGTCTACACTCTGGAGGTGGGAAGTACAGTGTCTACACTCTGGAGGTGGGAAGTACAGTGTCTACACTCTGGAGGTGGGAAGTACAGTGTCTACACTCTGGAGGTGGGAAGTACAGTGTCTACACTCTGGAGGTGGAAAGCACAGTGTCTACACTCTGGAGGTGGGAAGTACAGTGTCTACACTCTGGAGGTGGGAAGTACTTTGTCTACACTCTGGAGGTGGAAAGCACAGTGTCTACACTCTGGAGGTGGGAAGTACAGTGTCTACACTCTGGAGGTGGGAAGTACAGTGTCTACACTCTGGAGGTGGGAAGTACAGTGTCTACACTCTGGAGGTGGGAAGTACAGTGTCTACACTCTGGAGGTGGGAAGTACAGTGTCTACACTCTGGAGGTGGGAAGTACAGTGTCTACACTCTGGAGGTGGGAAGTACAGCGTCTACACTCTGGAGGTGGAAAGCACAGTGTCTTCACTCTGGAGGTGGGAAGTACAGTGTCTACACTCTGGAGGTGGGAAGTACAGCGTCTACACTCTGGAGGTGGAAAGCACAGTGTCTACACTCTGGAGGTGGGAAGTACAATGTCTACACTCTGGAGGTGGGAAGTACAGTGTCTACACTCTGGAGGTGGGAAGTACAGTGTCTACACTCTGGAGGTGGGAAGTACAGTGTCTACACTCTGGAGGTGGGAAGTACAGTGTCTACACTCTGGAGGTGGGAAGTACAGTGTCTACACTCTGGAGGTGGGAAGTTCAGTGTCTACAGTCTGGAGGTGGGAAGTACAGTGTCTACACTCTGGAGGTGGGAAGTACAGTGTCTACACTCTGGAGGTGGGAAGTACAGTGTCTACACTCTGGAGGTGGGAAGTACAGCGTCTACACTCTGGAGGTGGAAAGCACAGTGTCTACACTCTGGAGGTGGGAAGTACAGTGTCTACACTCTGGAGGTGGGAAGTACAGCGTCTACACTCTGGAGGTGGAAAGCACAGTGTCTACACTCTGGAGGTGGGAAGTACAGCGTCTACACTCTGGAGGTGGAAAGCACAGTGTCTACACTCTGGAGGTGGGAAGTACAGTGTCTACACTCTGGAGGTGGGAAGTACAGTGTCTACACTCTGGAGGTGGGAAGTACAGTGTCTACACTCTGGAGGTGGGAAGTACAGTGTCTACACTCTGGAGGTGGGAAGTACAGTGTCTACACTCTGGAGGTGGGAAGTACAGTGTCTACACTCTGGAGGTGGGAAGTTCAGTGTCTACACTCTGGAGGTGGGAAGTACAGTGTCTACACTCTGGAGGTGGGAAGTACAGTGTCTACACTCTGGAGGTGGGAAGTACAGTGTCTACACTCTGGAGGTGGGAAGTACAGTGTCTACACTCTGGAGGTGGGAAGTACAGTGTCTACACTCTGGAGGTGGGAAGTACAGTGTCTACACTCTGGAGGTGGGAAGTACAGTGTCTACAATCTGGAGGTGGGAAGAACAGTGTCTACACTCTGGAGGAGGGAAGTATAGTGTCTACACTCTGGAGGTGGGAAGTACAGTGTCTACACTCTGGAGGTGGAAAGCACAGTGTCTACACTCTGGAGGTGGGAAGTACAGTGTCTACACTCTGGAGGTGGGAAGTACAGTGTCTACACTCTGGAGGTGGAAAGCACAGTGTCTACACTCTGGAGGTGGGAAGTACAGTGTCTACACTCTGGAGGTGGGAAGTACAGCGTCTACACTCTGGAGGTGGAAAGCACAGTGTCTACACTCTGGAGGTGGGAAGTACAGTGTCTACACTCTGGAGGTGGGAAGTACAGCGTCTACACTCTGGAGGTGGAAAGCACAGTGTCTACACTCTGGAGGTGGGAAGTACAGTATCTACACTCTGGAGGTGGGAAGTACAGCGTCTACACTCTGGAGGTGGAAAGCACAGTGTCTACACTCTGGAGGTGGGAAGTACAGTGTCTACACTCTGGAGGTGGGAAGTACAGCGTCTACACTCTGGAGGTGGAAAGCACAGTGTCTACACTCTGGAGGTGGGAAGTACAGTGTCTACACTCTTTAGGTGGGAAGTACAGTGTCTACACTCTGGAGGTGGGAAGTACAGTGTCTACACTCTGGAGGTGGGAAGTACAGTGTCTACACTCTGGAGGTGGGAAGTACAGTGTCTACACTCTGGAGGTGGGAAGTACAGTGTCTACACTCTGGAGGAGGGAAGTACAGTGTCTACACTCTGGAGGTGGGAAGTACAGTGTCTACAATCTGGAGGTGGGAAGTACAGTGTCTACACTCTGGAGGTGGGAAGTACAGTGTCTACACTCTGGAGGTGGGAAGTACAGTGTCTACACTCTGGAGGTGGGAAGTACAGTGTCTACACTCTGGAGGAGGAGTGAGGATGTTGCAGGTTGGAAAATCATCCGAACTTTGATGTTAAGTCCGTTCTAGCCAGAGGTTAAATGAGTGACGGTGAAAGTGTTTTCTCTTCTACTGGGGTGACTCTACCTCGGTGGGAGATGGCCTCAGGGTTAAACAATTAATAATAATAATAATAATAATAATAATAATAATAATAATAATAATAATAATAATAATAATAATAATAATAATAATATTTATTTCCATATAATACACAGCTTTTACAAGCCTGAATGACATTTAATAAATCATGTGGATAATTCCTGGTTATCCAGATCATTGTGGGTAAAATGATAATTTACTTGTGCTGCAGGATGATTGCAGAGAGAAGGAAATCTGCAGAGAACTGATAAATGAGAACCAGTGTGGACTAAATGATCTGGAAGTAAATGGGGATGTTGCTAAGAAAACTCAGAGGGGGAAAGAAAAAAAGTCTTTGAAAGAGTACCCTTGTTGATGGGTATTCTCAAATGAGGTATACACAGAGTGCTTTTGTTTCAGACCCAGACAACAGGATGTAGACCAGAAGACAAAGTCACCTTCCAGTTGGGCACAAAGCTTATTTGTTAGAAGATATGAAAGGAGGAACACGGCAGCAGGCCTATTGGCTTATCCTAGGTAGGTCCTTCTCAAACCCAGGAAATAGTTGTCTGGAGGAGCTAAACCTTGCTAAGCACAAGCCTTGTACCTCTAATCTGCTACATGTAGGGAAATATGAATGAAATATCAGCTTAGAAATGAATTGCAAAGACGACAGGGGGAAAAAAATAGATAACTTGAATTTACATACAAGACGTAGAACTGAAATGGTTTCTTATCAATACCTTCAAGTTCGGATTAAAAAAAGAAAAAACTCAAGTTTTGGAAGTGAATGAAATACATTTAAAACTTCTTGCAATATCAAGGCTTTAAAAACTATGAAAAACCCACAATCTGGTTCCAGCTAATAGGTGTTAAGTAAGTCACATGTGCCACAGTATGCATCTATATTCCGAAACATTTCGCCTACACAGTAGGTTTCTTTAGTCGACTGATGAACCTTACTGTGTAGTCCAAACGTTTCGGAATGAAGACACCAAAGTGTTGTACGTGCGGCTCATCATCTACTCGGTATTGTGTACCAGTGATATAGCCACACTAACTCTTAGGTATTTAGACTACCATTACAATGCAGCTCACACCTTAACAGTACACAGTACACAGTACACAGGCTCTGGGCTACACATCCACTACAGACAAGGAGCGTTTAGACGAGGCACCGCAGTGTGTTTGTAAAACTGCTCGGAATACCCCAGGGACCTAACCATCCTGCCTAGAGCTCCAGCTCTCTGCCCTCAGTTGAATACACAAACGGCTGTATGACAGCCAAAAATATACCAGGGAAGATAATATCATCGGCTCTGTCAGACCTTGATGTCTTCACCGACAGCTAACGGTTGGGAAATAAAGCCGAAGCAACGTGAAAAAACTACAACGTAGGCAACAGCTGCTGGAAAAAGCAGTGATTTACCAGCAGAGGAGTAGAGTGCACTCTCCCATCACCATGACAACCTGAACCAGCCGGAATAGTGGCTAAGTTCCTCTGCAACAGAGAAACACCAATGTACCACGCAGAGCCGAATTTAACGCAGTCCACTACAGTGGGCTATACTAATGGCTCACCGCGTGCAGGGTGCAGCTGTGCAACAACAGGGGTCACAACGGACAGTCTCTAGTGAATGTATGCTCTCTGATTACCGCTTAGTACTGCAAGTAGAGTTAGTGGCAATCCAACAAGTTTTTTTCCACGTGGACTACATCACTCTTCTCCGCTTATTCGAACATAATCATAGAACAGTGCAAAATTCATTATCTCTATCCTTAACATCTTACAGGACCAAGATTAACGAGAATAACACTAGAGTGGATTCCAAGCCATGTTGTTGTGGAAGGAAAGAAGGTTGAAACTGACACATGGGATGAGCATGTAACTACCATCACACCAAGCAGACAAAACTACTGGCCCAATCAACTGCAAATCAAATTAGAAACAAAATTAGAGCACCATGCTCACGTAGCCAAGAGAGCCCGATAAGACAACAGTGCACTACTGCTGTTCACTGTTCACCTCGACTACCTCACAAAAATCAAAATGATTGGCAGTGCTCCTGAACAGTGTCATCACTGTTCAGGAGCACTGCCACACAACCAAAGATTCACTACTTGCAGGCTGCTAGGTGACGCTACCACTTAGTAAACACTTCGTCTTGCCACCACTGTCAAACCAAACTCCAGGCAAAACCTTCTGCCACTCTGGTATTACCAAGAGTGGATGGCAGAAAACCCACAAAAGCGAGAAGATTTAAGGCTTTACCACACAAAACCATTTTGTCTGGAGTGGTTATGTGATATCAGACTCCGAGTGTCAAATATTTTTTCTTGGATACAGAGTTCAGGGATGAAGTTGAGCTTAGTTGATCAACGTAAGTAACATTCAATAAAAATTGAGGAAGTATACTTCCCTGTGGCACACTGTCACTGGAGGAGGCATACTTCCCTGTAATATACTGTCAGTGGTTCTGGAATTTTCAGGACTACACTTACCTAAGAACCCATCCTACTGCTTGTGTCACTGCTTACACCCGGTCGCAAGCGCTTGCAATCTTAGTTGCAACAATGCAAATAACCTTTAATTCGCCATCAGATCAGTATCAATTAGTGGAGAGTCTACATAGAATATCAGAGCATTTCTGTAAACAAAACAACACTGTCTACCACACGGTAGCATCTGATGGAGTGGACTGGTAAGCCAGCCAAAGGCTTTGTACATAAGACTAATAACTGCACTGGTGGGTTATCAAATGGCTTAAAGCCGTGTCTGGAAACATTTGTCCAGTTTTCTGACAAATCTTAACCTAACTTAATCCAACAAATAATTTAAGCAGTGCCATTTGTTGTCAGAATGGTTCGAAACTAATCAGTACTTGACACAGCAGTGGTATTGGTCTGATACGTTCCGGCACCGCAGCTACCACAGACACCACAGACACCACAGCTATCACAGCTACCACAGCTACCACAAACACCACAGGCACCATAGGTACCACAGGCACTCACCCCTCCCCACTGTAGCTAGTGCCACCTCTGAACATATTAAACAGTCTTGCAGCAAGTCATTGAAATTGTATTCCGAAGCTGAGACTTGCATCTTATCTTAGTAAAGGAAACCTTCATGATGGAAGCGACAGTCTCCTCCTGGAGCTTCTGAAGTGAACTTGTAACTTCGCTTCAATATCCCGCTTCTTTAAATTTTGCAACCCCCGTTTCTTTCTCTCTCTCTCTCTCTCTCTCTCTCTCTCTCTCTCTCTCTCTCTCTCTCTCTATAAGTGTCATATTTTGTCTTGTTCATTCTTTACACCCAAGAGATGGCTTGTCTGTGAAGATTTCTTTCTCTCTCTCTCTCTCTCTCTCTCTCTCTCTCTCTCTCTCTCTCTCTCTCTCTCTCTCCTTCATTCTTCCTTTTCCTTACATTTTCCTCACTTCTCCTTTCACTACTCAGATTTCCCATCTTTCCTTAATTCTCCTCTCTATTTTTTGTATCCTATTTCTACATTATTTCTTATCTCCCCCGTTTCCTCTTTCCCTTTTCTTTCATTCTACCATATGAGGAAAAGTGAGGAAAGAGAATGGGAGTTAAGAGGAACAGAGAGAGGAATAGGTGGAGGAAGGGAAGGAATAGGAGGAGGAAGAGGGGGCGGGGAAGAAGAAGAAGAAGGAAGAGGAGGAGGAGGAGGAGGAAGAAGAGAAGGAGGAGGAAGAAGAGAAGAAGGAAGAGGGGGAAAGGAGGAAGAGAAGGAAGAGGAAGAGGAGGAGGAGGAGGAGGCATCGTACTGGAAGATCAATTCCCTTCCGCTTCTTGTGACTGCCGCCAGAGTTCACAAGTTGTTCTCAACTTCCCACCAATTAACCGAGCAAAGACACGGCAGCCAGTTGATTGTCGGCCCCCGGGGGAGGGCAGCCACCCTGGGGGAGGGCAGCCACCCTGGGGGAGGGCAGCCACCCTGGGGGAGGGCAGCCACCCTGGGGGAGGGCAGCCACCCTGGGGGAGGGCATCCACCCACCCTGGGGGAGGGCATCTACCCTGGAGGAGGGCAGCCACCCTGAAGGAGGGCAGCCACCCTGGAGGAGGGCAGCCACCCTGGGAGAGAGAGGCAAAGAAACTGGGGAAGGAGAGCAGAGAGGGAGGGTAGAACGAATGGAGGAAATGCGGGAGGGGAGAAAAAAGTAAGGGGAAGACAGGAGGAAGACAACCGAGAGGAATAGACGGAAGCATATAGGGAGAGAAACGGAAGAAGGGTATAAGGGAGGAAGACGGAAAAGAAAGAGGGATGAAGGAAGAGGAGGGAAGACAGGAAAGAAGGAGGGAAGGAGGGAAGAAAGAAAGAAAGAAGGGATGAAGAAGGAAAGGAATGAGGGAAGAGAAAAGGAGGAAAGAAAGAAAGGAAGGAAGAAGGGAGGAATAAAGGAAAAAGGGAGGAGGAAGAAGGAAACGAAAGAAGGAGGGAAGAACGAGAAAACAAACTTTTAAATAAACAAGAATAAGACTTAAAAGCAACAAAAATAATCTATAATAAACACGATAAACACAACAAACTTCAAAATTTAAAATATAAAAACCAACATCAAAAATAAATAAAAATACCATTGAAAAAAACAGAAGTGAAAGCAAATAATTATTAAAGGACAATAAAAACCAAGTTGTGAGTCCAGGCGAAGTATCACCTTAGGTAAATAATATTGTGAGTTTTGTTGCAGAAGTGAGTAGTGGCTAGTGTGTGTGACTCTTATCCATCCAGTGGATGGTAGTGGCTAGTGTGTGTGACTCTTATCCATCCAGTGGATGGTAGTGGCTAGTGTGTGTGACTCTTATCCATCCAGTGGATGGTAGTGGCTAGTGTGTGTGACTCTTATCCATCCAGTGAATGGTAGTGGCTAGTGTGTGTGACTCTTATCCATCCAGTGGATGGTAGTGGCTAGTGTGTGTGACTCTTATCCATCCAGTGGATGGTAGTGGCTAGTGTGTGTGACTCTTATCCATCCAGTGGATGGTAGTGGCTAGTGTGTGTGACTCTTATCCATCCAGTGGATGGTAGTGGCTAGTGTGTGTGACTCTTATCCATCCAGTGAATGGTAGTGGCTAGTGTGTGTGACTCTTATCCATCCAGTGGATGGTAGTGGCTAGTGTGTGTGACTCTTATCCATCCAGTGGATGGTAGTGGCTAGTGTGTGTGACTCTTATCCATCCAGTGAATGGTAGTGGCTAGTGTGTGTGACTCTTATCCATCCAGTGGATGGTAGTGGCTAGTGTGTGTGACTCTTATCCATCCAGTGGATGGTAGTGGCTAGTGTGTGTGACTCTTATCCATCCAGTGGATGGTAGTGGCTAGTGTGTGTGACTCTTATCCATCCAGTGGATGGTAGTGGCTAGTGTGTGTGACTCTTATCCATCCAGTGAATGGTAGTGGCTAGTGTGTGTGACTCTTATCCATCCAGTGGATGGTAGTGGCTAGTGTGTGTGACTCTTATCCATCCAGTGGATGGTAGTGGCTAGTGTGTGTGACTCTTATCCATCCAGTGGATGGTAGTGGCTAGTGTGTGTGACTCTTATCCATCCAGTGGATGGTAGTGGCTAGTGTGTGTGACTCTTATCCATCCAGTGGATGGTAGTGGCTAGTGTGTGTGACTCTTGTCCATCCAGTGGATGGTAGTGGCTAGTGTGTGTGACTCTTATCCATCCAGTGGATGGCAATGGCTAGTTTGTGTGACTCTTATCCATCCAGTGCATGGTAGTGGCTAGTGTGTGTGACTCTTATCCATCCAGTGGATGGTAGTGGCTAGTTTGTGTGACTCTTATCCATCCAGTGGATGGTAGTGGCTAGTGTGTGTGACTCTTATCCATCCAGTGGATGGTAGTGGTTAGTGCGTGTGACTCTTATCCATCCAGTGGATGGTAGTGGCTAGTGTGTGTGACTCTTATCCATCCAGTGGATGGTAGTGGCTAGTGTGTGTGACTCTTATCCATCCAGTGGATGGTAGTGGCTAGTGTGTGTGACTCTTATCCATCCAGTGGATGGTAGTGGCTAGTTTGTGTGACTCTTATCCATACAGTGGATGGTAGTGGCTAGTGTGTGTGACTCTTATCCATCCAGTGGATGGTAGTGGCTAGTGTGTGTGACTCTTATCCATCCTGTGGATGGTAGTGGCTAGTGTGTGTGACTCTTATCCATCCTGTGGATGGTAGTGGCTAGTGCGTGTGACTCTTATCCATCCTGTGGATGGTAGTGGCTAGTGTGTGTGACTCTTATCCATCCTGTGGATGGTAGTGGCTAGTGTGTGTGACTCTTATCCATCCAGTGGATGGTAGTGGCTAGTTTGTGTGACTCTTATCCATCCAGTGGATAGTAGTGGCTAGTGTGTGTGACTCTTATCCATCCAGTGAATGGTAGTGGCTAGTGTGTGTGACTCTTATCCATCCAGTGGATGGTAGTGGCTAGTGTATGTGACTCTTATCCATCCAGTGGATGGTAGTGGCTAGTGTGTGTGACTCTTATCCATCCAGTGGATGGTAGTGGCTAGTTTGTGTGACTCTTATCCATACAGTGGATGGTAGTGGCTAGTGTGTGTGACTCTTATCCATCCAGTGGATGGTAGTGGCTAGTGTGTGTGACTCTTATCCATCCTGTGGATGGTAGTGGCTAGTGTGTGTGACTCTTATCCATCCTGTGGATGGTAGTGGCTAGTGTGTGTGACTCTTATCCATCCTGTGGATGGTAGTGGCTAGTGTGTGTGACTCTTATCCATCCTGTGGATGGTAGTGGCTAGTGTGTGTGACTCTTATCCATCCAGTGGATGGTAGTGGCTAGTTTGTGTGACTCTTATCCATCCAGTGGATGGTAGTGGCTAGTGTGTGTGACTCTTATCCATCCAGTGGATGGTAGTGGCTAGTGTGTGTGACTCTTATCCATCCAGTGGATGGCAGTGGCTAGTGTGTGTGACTCTTATCCATCCAGTGGATGGTAGTGGCTAGTTTGTGTGACTCTTATCCATCCAGTGGATGGTAGTGGCTAGTGTGTGTGACTCTTATCCATCCAGTGGATGGTAGTGGCTAGTTTGTGTGACTCTTATCCATCCAGTGGATGGTAGTGGCTAGTTTGTGTGACTCTTATCCATCCTGTGGATGGTAGTGGCTAGTGTGTGTGACTCTTATCCATCCAGTGGATGGTAGTGGCTAGTTTGTGTGACTCTTATCCATCCAGTGGATGGTAGTGGCTAGTGTGTGTGACTCTTATCCATCCAGTGAATGGTAGTGGCTAGTGTGTGTGACTCTTATCCATCCAGTGGATGGTAGTGGCTAGTGTGTGTGACTCTTATCCATCCAGTGGATGGTAGTGGCTAGTGTGTGTGACTCTTGTCCATCCAGTGGATGGTAGTGGCTAGTTTGTGCGACTCTTATCCATCCAGTGGATGGTAGTGGCTAGTGTGTGTGACTCTTATCCATCCAGTGGATGGTAGTGGCTAGTGTGTGTGACTCTTATCCATCCAGTGGATGGTAGTGGCTAGTGTGTGTGACTCTTATCCATCCAGTGGATGGTAGTGGCTAGTGTGTGTGACTCTTATCCATCCAGTGGATGGTAATGGCTAGTTTGTGTGACTCTTATCCATCCAGTGGATGGTAGTGGCTAGTTTGTGTGACTCTTATCCATCCAGTGGATGGTAGTGGCTAGTTTGTGTGACTCTTATCCATCCAGTGGATGGTAGTGGCTAGTTTGTGTGACTCTTATCCATCCAGTGGATGGTAGTGGCTAGTTTGTGTGACTCTTATCCATCCAGTGGATGGTAGTGGCTAGTGTGTGTGACTCTTATCCATCCAGTGGATGGTAGTGGCTAGTGTGTGTGTGACTCTTATCCATCCAGTGGATGGTAGTAGCTAGTGTGTGTGACTTTTATCCATCAAGTGGATGGTAGTGGCTACTTTGTGCGACTCTTATCCATCCAGTGGATGGTAGTGGCTAGTGTGTGTGACTCTTATCCATTCAGTGGATGGTAGTGGTTAGTTTATGCGACTCTTATCCATCCAGTGGATGGTAGTGGCTAGTGTGTGTGACTCTTATCCATCCAGTGGATGGTAGTGGCTAGTTTGTGTGACTCTTATCCATCCAGTGAATGGTAGTGGCTAGTGTGTGTGACTCTTATCCATCCAGTGGATGGTAGTGGCTAGTGTGTGTGACTCTTATCCATCCAGTGGATGGTAGTGGCTAGTGTGTGCGACTCTTATCCATCCAGTGGATGGTAGTGGCTAGTGTGTGTGACTCTTATCCGTCCAGTGGATGGTAGTGGCTAGTGTGTGTGACTCTTATCCATCCAGTGGATGGTAGTGGTTAGTTTATGCGACTCTTATCCATCCAGTGGATGGTAGTGGCTAGTGTGTGTGACTCTTATCCATCCAGTGGATGGTAGTGGCTAGTTTGTGTGACTCTTATCCATCCAGTGGATGGTAGTGGCTAGTGTGTGTGACTCTTATCCATCCAGTGGATGGTAGTGGCTAGTGTGTGTGACTCTTATCCATCCAGTGGATGGTAGTGGCTAGTTTGTGTGACTCTTATCCATCCAGTGGATGGTAGTGGCTAGTGTGTGTGACTCTTATCCATCCAGTGGATGGTAGTGGCTAGTGTGTGTGAGTCTTATCCATCCAGTGGATGGCAGTGGCTAGTGTGTGTGACTCTTATCCATCCAGTGGATGGTAGTGGCTAGTTTGTGCGACTCTTATCCATCCAGTGGATGGTAGTGGCTAGTGTGTGTGACTCTTATCCATCCAGTGGATGGTAGTGGCTAGTGTGTGTGACTCTTATCCATTCAGTGGATGGTAGTGGCTAGTGTGTGTGACTCTTATCCATCCAGTGGATGGTAGTGGCTAGTTTGTGTAACTCTTATCCATCCAGTTGATGGTAGTGGCTAGTGTGTGTGACTCTTATCCATCTAGTGGATGACAGTGGCTAGTTTGTGTGACTCTCATCCATCCAGTGGATGACAGTGGCTAGTTTGTGTGACTCTTATCCATCCAGTGGATGACAGTGGCTAGTTTGTGTGACTCTCATCCATCCAGTGGATGGTAGTGGCTAGTGTGTGTGACTCTTATCCATCCAGTGGATGGTAGCGGCTAGTGTGTGTGACTCTTATCCATTCAGTGGATGGTAGTGGCTAGTGTGTGTGACTCTTATCCATCAAGTGGATGGTAGTGGCTAGTTTGTATGACTCTTATCCATCCAGTGGATGGTAGTGGCTAGTGTGTGTGACTCTTATCCATCCAGTGGATGGTAGTGGCTAGTTTGTGTGACTCATATCCATCCAGTTGATGGTAGTGGCTAGTGTGTGTGACTCTTATCCATCTAGTGGATGGTAGTGGCTAGTTTGTTGTGCACCTCATATCCATCCTGTGGATGGCAGTGGCTAGTTTGTGTGACTCTTATCCATCCAGTGGAATACAGTGGCTAGTTTGTGTGACTCTTATCCATCCAGTGGATGGCAGTGGCTAGTTTATGCGACTCTTAACCATCCAGTGGATGGCAGTGGCTAGTTTATGCGACTCTTATCCATCCAGTGGATGGCAGTGGCTAGTTTGTGTGACTCTTATCCATCCAGTGGATGGCAGTGGCTAGTTTATGCGACTCTTATCCATCCAGTGGATGGTAGTGGCTAGTTTGTGCGACTCATCCATCCAGCGGATGGCAGTGGCTAGTTTATGCGACTCTTATCCATCCAGTGGATGGCAGTGGCTAGTTTGTGCTACTCTCATCCATCCAGTGGATGGCAGTGGCTAGTTTGTTCTACTTATCCATCCAATTTATGGCAGTGGCTAGTTTGTGCGACTCATCCATCCAGTGGATGGCAGTGGCTAGTTTGTGCTACTCTCATCCATCCAGTGGATGGCAGTGGCTAGTTTGTTCTACTTATCCATCCATTGGATGGCAGTGGCTAGTTTGTGCGACTCATCCATCCAGTGGATGGCAGTGGCTAGTTTGTGCTACTCTCATCCATCCAGTGGATGGCAGTGGCTAGTTTGTTCTACTCATCCATCCATTGGATGGCAGTGGCTAGTTTGTGCGACTCTCGTCCATCACGTGGACGGTAGCGCAAGAGCCTACGTAAAAGGCCTAGGAATTTAGTCTGTTACAATCATACACAAGCCTGAGCCTGGCTACTATGAAATCAGTCAGTCTGTTTACATCGTAAGTTACTCTGTAAACGTGTTTACCTACGTTTATGCTGTCCTAGTTGTTACAGAGTACACTGTAAATATACTTAACTACCATCATGTTAATATACTGAATTATACGGGTGTTTCGAAATATTTAACCCGATTTGAATATATATCGTTTGGAAATTGGGTCTCTCATTTTGAAACAGCCTGTATATCAGTCTTCTAATTTGATAGTACATAGGTATGTTTATTTGCAATGTTTATGTTAACACCGAAACATGTTAACGTATTAATATTTTTGTTTTTCTCTATGTTGACAACATTTGTTGTGATTGAAGTCTGAATCATTCTCGAAAAAGGTGTGTCCGTCGAAGATCCTCGAGAAGAAAGACTGTACCATCCACATTTTTTTTTTTTTACGTAGTGTTGGACTAAACTCGGAGATCGAAAGTTGTTCCCATATCTTTTCCAGCGTGATCACGTGGGTAAGATGTGGCGATGATATTCTGGTCATGTATCCTGGAAGATTTAATACATACGACATCCTTCATTAATCAAAAACTTCGAAACTATCAGATTCATTCTAGAACCGCAAAAAGTAGGCGAATTATCATTTCTTGATGTTCTACTATGCAGATCACACACCAAAGACACTCAGGGTCGGCAGAAATCCTACGAGTGAAGATGATCGTGCTCATTTCTGCTCACACCAAGACACTCACACAGAGTTTCCACCTCCATTTCATAGAAAAACAAATCCAATACATACCCAGATCTTCCCTCACTCACACTTCCCTCCCTATTTCATGTAAGACTGTAAGCACAGTGCAAAACTATACTCACCTCGATCAAGCGAGATTGCTGATCCGACCTGGAGGAGAAGTGGCCAACAATACTACGAAGACTCTTTTTTAGAGGTGACATCCAAATAGCGACATCTTCCGTCGGTGACTTTCCCAGGGAGATAAATCCCTGACACACTCAGCAGTGAATCTGGAGTGTATGTGCAGTATACCATGTGGGGGGTGCAAGAACAACTACATAGGTGAAACCTTGAGGAATACGTCCAAACGTGTTCAAGAACACAAACATGCTTTTAAGTGAGACAGCATCAGCAACACTTGTGTTGTACACGGGTCTAAAGAATAAATGGTCTACAAAAGACCCATCAGGGTGAGGCGCTGAAGACTGAAGCATTCTTAAGTGCTACTTCCAACACTTCAGAAGACATGGGCTGCCAACTACATCTTTTCAACTCTCACACACACACATTATGCTACATACTTCTTTTCGGCTGCCACGTGACAACGCAATCAGATGACATCACACTTTCACCTGATCATCACTTATGACTTGCATTCTCGACTATATATATTGTAGTTTCTCGTTGTTAGTTTACACGTGGCCAAGGTCCCGGGGACCAAACGTACCCTATAAACGACGACTTAAACTATACACACTTGTGTCCTTGAATCAATTAAACCAAGGAATGTTACTTTTGTATATAAAAAACTATAATTCAAAGTATATAAAGACTTATTATCTGCTAGCCGAAGTAATATTTATTTTTTATTCAAGACTTAAAGAGGCGCCTGAGTTTCCCCGTCTCCAAATATCATGTTTATTTTTTGCACTATAATCTATCTTGTCCATTATTACTATTGCATTTGCTTTGTTTTCGTAAGGTGATGTCTAGAATCTTAGACTTCACCTTACGAAGCAGACAAAGCGAATGCGATAGTAATTATGGACAAGAGAGATTATAGTGGAAAACGACATATTAGAAAACAGGAACTGACGTTCCCCTTATTAATATCTTTATTTTTACAAGTACATGTACAAGGTATACAGTCCTAGCTGACATCAATGACATACTACTGCATAGAAAGCCACTTGTTATGTAGAGCATTTCCCGCAAATTAGGTCAGTTTTGTCCCAGGATGCGACCCACACCAGTTGACTAACACCCAGGTAGCTATTATTACCGATGGGAAACATAGACAACCGGTGAAAGAAACATGCCCAATGTTTCTACCCTCGCCGGGAATCGAACGCGGACCCTCGTTGTGTGAAGCGAGAGCTTTAGTCACCAGGCCACGAGGCATCGTGACTCCGACTAAGCAAATAAAATATTAATACAAGTGTAAGAGAGACATTAACCTCGACATCTTCTCTTCTCTCGCGTAGGTTTTGCTTCTCACAAGAAACTAGTAAATCCTAGTAAATCACTAGCAAAGACAACTGCCCAAGAAGAAATTTCTCACTAAACGTACACTGATGAATCTAAACAGGAGTCTGCTGGCAGTGTTGCATGTACTCTTGTTGTAACCTTGCTAGTTAAGAACTATAACAATTATGTTGAGTTAGACATAAGAATTAACAACTGGGCGTCTACACTGCAAACTGAATTGTTTACCAACCTAATGACGCTAAAGTTAACTTACAACACTGAGCTTAACTTTATGATTATAACTGATTCTGTGTTATCACTGAAGGTTCTTGACTCACAGAATGACTCGAACAACATGCTCGCTGGAGAAGCCAGGTACAGCTACTAAAAAATACGGGAAATAGGAATTAATGTACTATTGCTATGGATTCCAGCAGACACTAGATTACTCCTTCATAATAAACTTGACAAGATAGCCAAAGAAAGTATCTTTAAGGAAAATGTAAGATATAACCTTGGTATATCTGTGTCTAGCATTACCAATAATGTTATTAGAGAAGGAAATAATGAAACTGAATGCTATAGGAGTGTAGTTAGAAGTCTGGATAGATCCATCACTCACTATGATAACAAGAGAGTAGATAAATACATTTATGAAGGAACTTGCAATGTGAACATTGACTGATGTTGTAGTAGCCAGACTTAGGCTTGGTTACAAGTACTGACTGATGTTGTAGTAGCCAGACTTAGGCTTGGTTACAAGTACTGACTGATGTTGTAGTAGCCAGACTTAGGCTTGGTTACAAGTACTGACTGATGTTGTAGTAGCCAGACTTAGGCTTGGTTACAAGTACTGACTGATGTTGTAGTAGCCAGACTTAGGCTTGGTTACAAGTACTGACTGATGTTGTAGTAGCCAGACTTAGGCTTGGTTACAAGTACTGACTGATGTTGTAGTAGCCAGACTTAGGCTTGGTTACAAGTACTGACTGATGTTGTAGTAGCCAGACTTAGGCTTGGTTACAAGTACTGACTGATGTTGTAGTAGCCAGACTTAGGCTTGGTTACAAGTACTGACTGATGTTGTAGTAGCCAGACTTAGGCTTGGTTACAAGTACTGACTGATGTTGTAGTAGCCAGACTTAGGCTTGGTTACAAGTACTGACTGATGTTGTAGTGGCCAGACTTAGGCTTGGTTACAAGTACTGACTGATGTTGTAGTAGCCAGACTTAGGCTTGGTTACAAGTACTGACTGATGTTGTAGTAGCCAGACTTAGGCTTGGTTACAAGTACTGACTGATGTTGTAGTAGCCAGACTTAGGCTTGGTTACAAGTACTGACTGATGTTGTAGTAGCCAGACTTAGGCTTGGTTACAAGTACTGACTGATGTTGTAGTAGCCAGACTTAGGCTTGGTTACAAGTACTGACTGATGTTGTAGTAGCCAGACTTAGGCTTGGTTACAAGTACTGACTGATGTTGTAGTAGCCAGACTTAGGCTTGGTTACAAGTACTGACTGATGTTGTAGTTGCCAGACTTAGGCTTGGTTACAAGTACTGACTGATGTTGTAGTAGCCAGACTTAGGCTTGGTTACAAGTACTGACTGATGTTGTAGTAGCCAGACTTAGGCTTGGTTACAAGTACTGACTGATGTTGTAGTAGCCAGACTTAGGCTTGGTTACAAGTACTGACTGATGTTGTAGTAGCCAGACTTAGGCTTGGTTACAAGTACTGACTGATGTTGTAGTAGCCAGACTTAGGCTTGGTTACAAGTACTGACTGATGTTGTAGTAGCCAGACTTAGGCTTGGTTACAAGTACTGACTGATGTTGTAGTAGCCAGACTTAGGCTTGGTTACAAGTACTGACTGATGTTGTAGTAGCCAGACTTAGGCTTGGTTACAAGTACTGACTGATGTTGTAGTAGCCAGACTTAGGCTTGGTTACAAGTACTGACTGATGTTGTAGTAGCCAGACTTAGGCTTGGTTACAAGTACTGACTGATGTTGTAGTAGCCAGACTTAGGCTTGGTTACAAGTACTGACTGATGTTGTAGTAGCCAGACTTAGGCTTGGTTACAAGTACTGACTGATGTTGTAGTAGCCAGACTTAGGCTTGGTTACAAGTACTGACTGATGTTGTAGTAGCCAGACTTAGGCTTGGTTACAAGTACTGACTGATGTTGTAGTAGCCAGACTTAGGCTTGGTTACAAGTACTGACTGATGTTGTAGTAGCCAGACTTAGGCTTGGTTACAAGTACTGACTGATGTTGTAGTAGCCAGACTTAGGCTTGGTTACAAGTACTGACTGATGTTGTAGTAGCCAGACTTAGGCTTGGTTACAAGTACTGACTGATGTTGTAGTAGCCAGACTTAGGCTTGGTTACAAGTACTGACTGATGTTGTAGTAGCCAGACTTAGGCTTGGTTACAAGTACTGACTG
Source organism: Cherax quadricarinatus (assembly GCF_038502225.1). NCBI lineage: Eukaryota > Metazoa > Arthropoda > Malacostraca > Decapoda > Parastacidae > Cherax > Cherax quadricarinatus. The sequence continues at coordinate 21,821,854 of NC_091317.1, forward strand.
ATGTTGTAGTAGCCAGACTTAGGCTTGGTTACAAGTACTGACTGATGTTGTAGTAGCCAGACTTAGGCTTGGTTACAAGTACTGACTGATGTTGTAGTAGCCAGACTTAGGCTTGGTTACAAGTACTGACTGATGTTGTAGTAGCCAGACTTAGGCTTGGTTACAACTACTGACTGATGTTGTAGTAGCCAGACTTAGGCTTGGTTACAAGTACTGACTGATGTTGTAGTAGCCAGACTTAGGCTTGGTTACAAGTACTGACTGATGTTGTAGTAGCCAGGCTTAGGCTTGGTTACAAGTATGTGTGTACAATAAACTAGCCACTTCGGCCGCAGAATCTAAAATCTATTCCTCTTCTACTAGTTCTCCTTTCTTACTCCTCTTCGTCTTCCTCCTCCTTCTCCCTTCTCTCTTCCTACTCCCTTCTTCTCCTCCTCCGCCTCCGCTTCCTCCTCCTTTTCCTTCTCCTCTTCTTCTTTTCCTCTTCCTCCTCCTCTCCTCATTCTCCTCCTCCTCCTCCTCCTCCCCTCCTTCTCCTCCTCCTCCTCCTCCCCTCCTTCTCCTCCTCCTCCTCCTCCCCTCCTTCTCCTCCTCCTCCTCCTCCCCTCCTTCTCCTCCTCCTCCTCCTAGCAGCGCACACTTGCCCAAACTTGTGGAGTTAGTTGAGGAAGTTAGCAACAATTAACTCACCAAGACATCTTAATATAATCTGTTTAATGTCTTTGTTGTGTTCTTGCTTCCCCTCCTTATTCCATCTTCTTCATTTCCCCCACATTTTTTTTGTTATTTCTCTCGCCTATTCTCCATTTCCTCTCCCACCTTCTTTCCTCTTCCCCTTTCTATCGCCGCACCCTCAGAAATAACCCACTCACTTTCCCCTTTCCCTTATGATGTGCTTTAAGGGTGATATTACTTGTGTTTTGTGACTTAGTAGATGTTAGGTGTGTGTGTTTGTGTGTGTGTTGTGTATGTGTATGTGTGTATGTGTGTGTGTGTGTGTGTGTTTGTGTATGTGTGTGTGTGTGTGTGTGTGTGTTTGTGTGTGTGTGTGTTTGTGTATGTGTGTGTGTGTGTGTGTGTGTGTGTGTGTGTGTGTGTGTGTGTGTATGTGTGAGTGTGTACACGAGTAGTTGTTTCTGCGGGGGTCGAGTCAGCTGGCAGCCCTGACTGGTTTTTAACGTACAAGCGATTGTCAGTATTGGTTCCTAGCCCGTTGGGCTCCTGTCATACCTAGTCTCAAAACTCCGCATTGAGTTTGCCTTCCATGCTTCTTCATCGAGGCTATTCCATTGCCCTCCCGTTAGCTTCCATTCAAATCAACTACATAGCCTCTGTACCTTGCGTCTAAAATATTCAGTCATGATATATAGTGATGTATCGGATATCCGCATCCGCATCCGAATCCGCGGAACACCCGCACAATTTCTTACATCCGCATCCTCATCTGCAAAATAAGTAAGACATCCTCATACACATCCGCATCCGTGTATATCTAAATTTTCACATCCAGTACATCTGTAAATTTACTATCTACTCTTTCTTATCTGCTGTGTACCTTGCACATCATGATCATGTCTCCCCTGGTCCTTCTCTCTCTTCTAAAATAACACGAGTCAGAATCATCAACCTGTACCATCACTATCTTCTATTCATCTGATATTACTTGACACATTAGAGCAGGGCTTATTAAACCCTAGGGTTCCACAAAACCTTGTTAGGGTTCCATTAGCTGTTTACTTTAGATAATGGGAGTGTTTTGATGTGTTTTGCTCTTTGTTTTCTGTTTAATTTATGTCTTTGAATGTAAGAGTGATTGGCACAGTAAAAAGAGGCTGAGCTGAGGCTGGCTGAGACTGACTTTAATTGTCCTTGAGAGAATATCCAAGACTCAGGATGCTGAGAGAGAGAACTGGCAACTCTGTTAAAGATTTGGTTGGTAGTTCCTCCATGTGGTAACAGAAGCATTTCTTACGAACACACAGCTGACCTACCTGGAGTCTCCCTGGACGTCGTTCCGGGGGCTCAACGCCCCAGCGGTTCGGTCCTTGACCAGGCTTCCCGGTGGACCAGAACCTGATGGACCAGGGTGCTACTGCTGGCCACACGTAGTCCAACGTATATTAACCACAGCCCGGCTGATCAAGTACTGACTTTAGGCATCTGTCCAGTTCTCTCATGAAGCCGAGGAGTCTATTGTCACTCCTGTGATGCACCGGGTGAGGTCATCACTACTTCTACATTCAGCATCCCAGGTTCACCAGAGTTACGACCGTCATGCACTGCAAGTTTAACCGGATATTTCCTTTCATTCGTGATGACAAACCTGACTAAGATTCGATAAAGATCTTTATAACTAATTTGAAATTATGGTAGAAGCTTCGTAAGACTTTTCAATTGGCTCAGTTGATTCTTCTGCACATATTTGTGCAGAAATATGACGATAAACTGTGTTACATAAAACTATATGTAGTGTTAACTTTCTTGTTACAGAGACGGGTTAAATCATGCCCGTCTTTCTTTTTTTTTTTTTTTTTTTAGATAAGATTCGTGGTATCATCAGCAAGTTTGAAAACCTTCTCATAAACATCACTTTTCCTTATTCTCGTACTTCACTAAGTGTCTGAGATGTGAATGTGGCCTGACCTGACTAGGTTAGGGCATTGGCTTAAGCCGGTAGGAGACTTGGACCTGCCTCGCATGGGCCAGTGGGCCTGCTGCAGTGTTCCTTCTTTCTCATCTTCTTATGTGAAGAAAAACTCTGGTTTCTGTTCACTAATAAACACTATTTAATTTTTTTTAAATATTTAGATACATATATCTGCTTGTGTAATAAATTTTTTTATATTATTTATGTTTAATGTTTTCACTTTAATAAACACTCAAAATATCTTTATGAAGTACTCAGGTTCACCCTTGATGTTACCATTGATGTTACCATTGATGTTACCATTGATGTTACCATTGATGTTACCATTGATGTTACCATTGATGTTACCATTGATGTTACCATTGATGTTACCATTGATGTTACCATTGATGTTACCATTGATGTTACCATTGATGTTACCATTGATGTTACCATTGATGTTACCATTGATGTTACCATTGATGTTACCATTGATGCGACCATTGAAGTTCTTACAACTGTACTCCACAGAACGTAGGCGACAAAAATAAATTATAATCTACACCTTGAAGATACAGGAGAGATTGCTCCCAAACCGGCACACTGAAATCACTACTTACGGGCACATGAGGCTTGGCAGACGGTGCACAGGATACCTGCAATGGAAAGCAGGGCAGGGAGTACATAGAACTCAGTAAGTGTTATGGGACCAATAATCTTCAACGTCCTCCCTTTATGCACAAGCATCCCAACGTATGCACAAGTGGTGCATACGTTGGGATGCTGGAGGAGGGCACTAACAGCTTGTTCGATCAGGCCAGCGACCTAGTAATCGTCTCCCCATTACCCTTTTATAATCCCCTCTCAACTTCCCATACCCAATCTTCCTCCATCCCCCCATGACCTCTCCATCACTCCTGAACCTTACATCACTCCTGACCCCTCCATCACTCCTGACCCCTCCATCACACATGACCCCTCCATCACTCCTGACCCCTCCATCACACATGACCCCTCCATCACTCCTGACCCCTCCATCACACTATCTTTTACACTTTGTCTACCACCTCCATTACTCCCACTCTACTTCCCACAACCCCCACCATCCCTCCAAAACCCCACTCAACCTCCCTACCCCACTTCCATACCACTTTCAGTCATCACGACTCCCATATAAACCCCCAACTCTCCTCCTATTCCTTCAGTATCTTCCCTTCCCTTCCCTTCCCTTCTTTATTCATTCCACCACATCCTTCCCTATTCCTCTATACCTTTCCCCATTTCTCACTGCAGTCTCCCTTTGGAAAAGTGCCTGATTCCTCCCTCCTTATATCCCCTTCTCTCCCCTTTGAGAACGTGTCTTGAGGAGAGGTTGAGGGAGTGAGGAGAGGGTGAGGAGAGAGGGAGAGGTCAGTATTGGTGAGGAGGGGCGAGGAGAGGGTGAGGAGAGGGGGCGGGGTCAGTAAAGGTGGGAAGGGGTGAGGTAGAGTGAGAACTGAAGCTTTTGTTACGTTAATTGGTGGTTTCTATCTGTGTTTGGGGAAGCCCTTACCTGGCAGCCTCCTTCAGTGAGGCACTGAGCCGTGAGGGGCGTTGAGGAAGGGGAGGTGTGGGAGGGGCGTTGAGGGGAGGGGAGGTGGGGGGGGGACTTGGAGGAGGGGGAGGTGCGCGAGGGGCATTGAGGGAGGGGAGGTGTGGGGGACGTTGAGGGAGGAGAGGTGTGGGAGGGGCGCTGAGGGGTGGTATGGGGAGATCCAGAATGGAGGGGTGCTGGAAGAGTGGGAAGGGGTGCAGGGTAGTGGGGAGAAGCAGAGGGTAGTGGGGAGTGGATAAGTGTAATCGGATGGGATACATTGAGGGATTTTAAGAGAAAGGGGGTTGGGGGTGATGAAAGGAAGGGGAAGTGAGAGGATGTAAGGGAGAATATGACGTGGGTGACAATAAAAAAAAAGAGGGAACTAGTGAGTCACGAGAATATAAGTAATTTAGGAATATAAATGCTGGAATCTGAAAGATGTGTCAGATGCATATGGAAAGAAAGGAGAGAGGAAGCTAAAAGAAGAGATAAGGAATGAATGTGTGAAAGAAGGAGGGAGGGAGAAGAGTTTGTGGTCTCTCAGTGTACATTTTGGTTTAGTTTGAAGTTTCTTTTCAAAATGATGAACTGGTGGCTGTGAGGGCAGCATAGAATCCCAGGGGAGAGAGAGAGAGAGAGAGAGAGAGAGAGAGAGAGAGAGAGAGAGAGAGAGAGAGAGAGAGAGAGAGAAGTAGTAGTAGTAAGGATGAATGGGAGGGTGTTGGCACCTGGAGAAGAAGTTGATATCCTTGGGGTGAAATTTGACTCCAAACTAACCATGAAGAACCATGTTGTAAATCTTGCAAACAAGGCAGCCAGGAAGCTTACAGCACTTCGCCGTATCTCGCATCTGCTTGACAGTAGGGGTTGCAAGATCCTATACGAGGCACAAGTACGCTCGCACCTTGAGTATGCTCCACTTTCTTGGTTTGCCTGCCCCCCCCTCTCATCTGCGACTGCTTGACAGAGTAGAGAACAGAGCAAGACGTCTCATCTCTCGCCTGGACCCATCCTGGATAGATCTGTCATTTCAGCAGAGCCTTCAACATAGGAGGGATGTGGGTGGCCTTACTGTTATGTACAAGGCCAATATTGTCAAAATACCACACTTGGATCCACTTCGAGGACAGCGTGAAACAAGCTTTTATGCCACAAGACGGGCAGAAAGCAGCAACTTCACTCTTGCTGTACCCTTCTCCAGAACATCACTCCATCTGAGATCATACATACCCAGGATGACTCGAGTATGGAACACATCTGTACAGCATAATGATGTCAACGAGATAAAGTCAGTTGATCAAATGAAAATGCTGGCCCACAGATGGCTCCAACTTCATCCTGTTTCCTACTTGTATGTCTCATAACAATAAAAATGCTTTCAAATGAGCTGATGTAGGTAATAGCTCTTAGCTTGCCAATAAAGTTAGGAATCCTTAACCTGTAAATAGTTGTCAAATAAAGCTAGGGATCCTTAACCTTGTCAAACCCTGTGTAAAAAAAAAAAAAAAAAAAAAAAAAAAAAAAAAAAAAGAGAGAGAGAGAGAGAGAGGGAGAAGGAGAGAGAGAGAGAGAGAGAGAGAGAGAGAGAGAGAGAGAGAGAGAGAGAGAGAGAGAGAGAGAGAGAGAGAGAGAGAGAGAGATGAGATAGATAGATAGATAGATAGAGAGGAGAGAGAGAGAGAGAGAGAGAGAGAGAGAGAGAGAGAGAGAGAGAGAGAGAGAGAGAGAGAGAGAGAGAGAGAGAGAGAGAGAGAGGGAGAGAGAGAGAGAGAGAGAGAGAGAGAGAGAGAGAGAGAGAGAGAGAGAGAGAGAGAGAGAGAGAGAGAGAGAGAGAGAGAGAGAGAGAGACTTTCATCCTTAAAATAACTAGAGTCTGGAACATGTTCGTACGAAATAAAGTCAGTTGACCAAATGAAATCACTGGCCCACAGATGGCTCCAACTTCATTCTGTTCCCTATTTATATGTCTCGTAACAATAAATTTTTTTTTCAGATGAGCTGATGTAGGTAACAGCTCTTAGCTTGTAAATAAAGTCAGGAACTCTTAATCTAATCATGTAAAACCTTGTGTAAACATCATAAAGACAGTAAGAACCCACACGGTTCCTGTCTAGGCTGTCTGCTGAGGAAGATTAGCTATCTCTAATTCTATCTACTTCTTGAATGACAGCATCAAGCCTGTGTTTGCTGTCTTTAGTGCATCCTGGTGCTACACTCTATGATATACGACCAGACAGTAAATCTGTCTCTGGTGTCAATGGCTGAGGAAAAACAATAATAATTTCCTTAAACAGTAGGTATACTCGTGATATTTTTCTGAGGGCGTCTTGCAGGCTTAATCCACGCTAATCCATAATCCTTTAATCTTGGGTAGAGAGTTGCGACCACCTCACGAGAGAGGTAGAGAGACAGATAGATAGAGATAGAGAGATAGATAGATAGAGAGAGAGAGAGAGAGAGAGAGAGAGAGAGAGAGAGAGAGAGAGAGAGAGAGAGAGAGAGAGAGAGAGAGAGAGAGAGAGAGAGAGAGAGAGATGAGAGAGTGTGGGGAAAAACAAAGACGTGAAGGACTTGCTGGAGAGTGTGTGGACTGAACGAAGATTGATGATAAAACAGAAAGGAGAGCAGGAGAGTGAAGGGAAAATTTAGAGGAGGAGAGAGAGAATGAGAGATCATGGAGACTGAAAGAGAGAGAAAGCCTGGAAGGCGGACCATCGTCAGTAAATACACCAGAGCTGATTCACTAACGACAGATTCAGCCTCATCAGCGCCTCCTACAAACTGAATGAAATCAAGACTAGAAAGGCGGGTTGACTGCATATTCGTAGACTGCAAAAAAGTCGTCGACACGGAAGACAGCGTCACAGCAAGAGATGAAAAGTCAAGATATCTAAATTTCGGTCCTCCTTTCTAGGGTCAGTTCCACATATCATACCATTCTTCGTCTTTCTACTCCATTATCTTCCACTGGAAGACGAATTAACCTCAACACAGCTGATGTGTACATATGTGATGGATATGTGAAGTTGTGGGTCACCAACGGCAACAGCCTGGTTGACCAGGCAAGCACCAGACGAGCCTGGCCCATGGCCGGGCTCGGGGAGTATATCAGTGGTATATATATTACAACTTTACACATATTTGTACCCCCAAAACAGCATCTTAAATTTTTTTTGCTAAATCCAGTTATTTTATGCAATTCTTTTTACCTCGAAGAAGAAAAAAAAAAGAAAAGTACACAAGCCTTGATAACGTGAGAAAATCACGAAAGCGCTTGGAAGTCTACTATTCTTTTAACGGTGGTTGTTGTGCGTGTTGTGATATTACCTGTTTACTGTGATCTTACTGCACATAAGACTAAGTCACAAGCCAGAAAATTGGACGGAAGAGGAAGAGAAGAGAATGTGTAATAGATGGCAGAACAGAAAGAGAGAGGAGACTTCACTTTATCATGACATACGTGAAGGCCAGGAATGGCCATCATGAAGGCCAGGAATGGCCACCATGAAGGCCAGGAATGATCATCATGAAGGACAGAAATGACCATCATGATGGACAGGAATGGCCATCATGAAGGCCAGGAATGACCATCATGAAGGACAGGAATGGCCATCATGAAGGACAGGAATGGCCATCATGATGGACAGGAATGACCATCATGATGGACAGGAATGGCCATCATGAAGGCCAGGAATGGCCACCATGAAGGCCAGGAATGGCCACCATGAGGCCAGGAATGGCCACCATGAAGGCCAGGAATGGCCACCATGAGGCCAGGAATGGCCAACTTAGTGTAGACAACACATAACTAGCGACAAAATTTTAAAACGATGAACCTATTAAAATTTCAATAGAACCAGAACCATCAACACTAACTCTACGGATACTGACTGCCAGAATTTATTACAAGTCAAAGAAAACTACTGGAGAGAGAGAGAGAGAGAGAGAGAGAGAGAGAGAGAGAGAGAGAGAGAGAGAGAGAGAGAGAGAGAGAGAGAGAGAGAGCGAGAGAGAGGAGAGAGAGGAGAGAGAGAGAGAGAGAGAGAGAGAGAGAGGAGAGAGAGAGAGAGGGTGAAGACGTGTCACAGTGCGCTCCACAAACTTTCTTAATATTACTTAAATACGAGGGTTGGTGAGGATAAAACTGTTCAGTGACGTAGTACTACTTACAACACATTAGTACAAGTAAGCCAACTCCTCCACTGAGGTGAATATAAGCAATATCAGTGATATTAAGTGTGGTATGTTGAAGGCATGGTGTGAGGGGACTGGCAGGCCTTAGGAGTGTCTTCACTATTGCCTTCAGAGTGAGCGTCTAATATTATGTGTGTTTTGTGCTATGTACTAGCATCTGGTGCTTTATAACAACGTGGCTGGTACAATGCAAACACAGTGATTTGTGTAACATCTTCCTTTAGTGGAAAAGTGGACAGCATAAACAGTGTTTATTAAGTGATAGTGAGAAGGCAACACTTCCAGCTAGTGGCCCACTGCCGCCCGCCCTCACTACCCACCGGCTATAAACACCCCCACCCACCCACACTCCACCCCACCCACGTATCACCACCCACCCTCTCTCTCTCCTGTGAACTTCAAATTATACAAGCCTCCTCTGGGATGACTTCACACCGCAAAATAGCAAGATTATCTACGCTATCTGGCTATTGTCCCAGTAGATACTGCAGTGTTTGTGGGTATACCACAAGGGACAAAGATCTTCTTGGATGTAAAGAGCCTACTTGTTCCAACTACTGCCACACAGATTGCACTCCAGAAGAAGAATTTTGTTGCAGCCAGGTTGAAAATTTCAGAAAACTTAAGGATATCCATAATCCTGTGGTATATGTGGATACAAGCCTGGAGCTACAGGAGGAAGGTTCAGAAGTCCTACCTCAGGGACTCCTGTCCAAAGATCAAGACTGCCCTCTTGGGCTGTGTTGTAAAGTTGCAGCTAAGATAATCCATCACAGGGAAGCACTTCATGAGCTCCTCAAATCATTAGATAACCTACAAGCTATTGTAGAAGGCCAGTGCAAGCCTACATCAAGTGACGCAAGTTGCTCAGCTGATGGTGACACTATTGACAAAGACTGGAAGTCCCACACTGAGCTTAACTCAGGGGTAAACATCTGGTGGAATTCTGTCATCGCTAAGGTCCCACAGACTGACAGAGTTCAAAACACTACCTTTGGGAATTCTAACACAATTCCTCTGACCACCACAGAGGGAACAAATCCTCTTCCCAGCAACGTGGGAAGCCTTGGATCTGTTAATTCTCCTACACCTGACATCTCTGCTTCAGCCACTGCCAGTCTACTTGACAGTGCACATACCATCCCTGATCCTACACCTGTCAGCACACCTGCCGATACTATTCTAGAATCTGGTAGTAGTGCTTCGACAGCAAGCTCTGAGCCAGGAGTTTCTCCACCAGAGAACGGTGCAGTTAGTGATCAGGGAACTATCACTGCACCTGATCACCTGCTACGCCGAAGTACGAACAGCAGGGACACATCTGTCAGAACTGGTAGAGGGCGGGGTAGAGGACGTGGAGGAGGACGTGGTGGAGGAAGACATCTACAGCCGTCTCACCCTCCACTAACACAGTTCCAGCGGCAGAATCCGAGGACAAATCTGCGAAACACAGGAGGTACAACAAATCCTAGTCCACCCTCCCAGGCACCTAGGCTGTGCTCTCGCTGTCACCGGAAGGGGCACTCTGCCAACAACTGCCTGCGAGATACCAGGTGTAACTACTGCTACAAGAAAGGACATAAGGAGGACCAGTGTCGGAAGAAAAAGGAACTTGACAGACAGGGCCACCTGTTTAGAGACCTGTTCTCAGAACAAACCAGCAGGATCTCTGAATTGGTAAACACTCTCACACGTCACCCACTTAGCTACTCCTATCCCAGCCCATCAGGTGGGATTGGGCCTTATACAAGACCACAGACCTACATCCCTGCAGCTGCCTCAGTACCCTACCTCTCTCAAGGGCAGGCACCTTACATTCCCTACACACCCACCACCTCAAGCTGACCACTTCATCATGAGGAGCCAGTCTATCAGCATCCTGTCGGCCAACATTAGAGGTTTCATTACTAATGTTGGAGAGCTCACACATAGCTTTGTGAACACTCGACGTCCCGACATGATAGCTGTTGTTGAAACATTTTTGGATGACAGGACTCCAGAAAATTTTGCAAGAATTGCTGGCTACACCTCATGGATGAGAAGAGACAGGCAAGGGCAAGGAGGTGGTGTTGCTGTGTGCTTCTCTAAAAGTGTTCATGCCCAGCACATAGATGTTGCCACCCCTACACATCTTGAAATGATGTTCTTCAAGCTCTGTATAAACACTAGTACCTCTGTACTAGCATGTGCAATGTACAGACCTCAGTGGCAACATGCAGACCCTATCAACTTCCTAATGGAAAATATTGACTCCCTTCTGCTACAACACAACTGTCAACATATTATAATTGTTGGTGACCTCAACCAGCACCTTATACAGAGGGACTTTGATGACCTTCTTGCAGTGTTTGACATGAGAAACTTTGTTGATTTCCCTACTCATATCTCTGGCTCCTCCCTTGACCCAGTAGTGAGTGATCTGGCAGAAGGCATAGTCACTTGTCAACCCCTCGGCTACGTTGGATCGTCTGACCACAAGGCTGTTTTTACCACACTTAAGATCCCAACAGAACGAGGTGAGGAGTCCACACGCACAACCTGGCTATGGGAAAGAGGTAATTGGCCAGCCCTTTGCTCTGAGCTCGCCACCACCGACTGGAATGCTCTTCTCCAGGGGGATGTTGACAACCAAGTGAAAGCCTTCACTGGACACATCCTTAATCTGCAACAAGAACACATTCCTCACCGGCAATATGTGACAAAGCCTACAGATCAGCCTTGGTTTGGCTTTCGTTGTAGAGAGGCTGCTACTGCTAAGTACAAAGCATGGCGAAGGTATAAGAGACATCCTACCACCTATAACAGGAACTTGCACATGCAAGCCTGTAGGCATATGGGTGATGTTCAAAAGTGGGCCATTACTAAATGGGAGGTGGACACTAAAAGAAAGTTAGCATCAGGTAGGGTAGGCTCCAAAACCTGGTGGTCCCTGGTCAAGGACAGACAAGGTTATCTGCCTGATGAACTTATTCCACCTCTAAATCGACAGGATGGGACCACCTCTACTAGTAGTCAAGAGAAGGTGGACCTCTTTGCTGAACACTTTGCTACCAAAATGCAAGTTCCTGATCCAGCAAGGGACCCTCCTTGGCTAGCTGCAAGAACTGTGTCAAAACTGTCAGTGGTGACAATAAGGCAGGAGGAGGTGCATTTCCTTCTTAAATCACTTGACCAAGAAAAGGCTGTGGGCCCAGACAAGTTGAGCCCAAGATTGTTGAGAAGATGTGCAGACCAGCTAGCAGCACCTCTAACTCGCATCTTTCAGCACTGCCTAGTACAGTGTAAATGGCCCTCTCCATGGAAAGAGGCAAATGTAGTCCCTGTTCACAAAAAGAAGAGCAGAGCAGAAATCAGCAACTACAGACCAGTGTCACTCCTGTCAATCACTGGTAAGATCCTTGAGACAATAATCTCAAGACAAATGACAGATTTTTTTGACTACCACTCACTACTTTGTGATCGTCAATATGGCTTCAGGAAAGGTTACTCTGCTGCTGATCTGTTGTTAAACCTCTCCACTAAGTGGCACCAGTCACTGGATGAATCCAAAGTCAGCTGTGTGGTAGCACTGGACATTGCTGGCGCTTTCGACCGGGTGTGGCACCAGGGCCTCTTAGCAAAACTTCAAGCACTGGGAATTGCAGGCTCTACGCTATGTCTCCTCAGTGATTACCTTCATGGTAGATCTCTAAGTGTAGTCCTCAATGGAACGGAATCAGCAAGGCATCCTATTGGGGCAAGCGTTCCACAAGGAAGTGTGCTGGGTCCACTGTTATGGAATGTCTACTTCAACGACCTTCTTCATCTCATCCCAGAATCACATGCATATGCAGACGACTGTACACTGACATTCACTTATCCAAGAGAAGAAATGCCAGCTGCTCTAAGCTACATCAATCACCAGCTGAGAGCTATATCAGCTTGGGGAAATAGATGGCAAGTAACATTTGCACCTGAAAAAACGCAAATGATGTTCGTCTCTAGGCACCATGATGGTAATGCTGGCGCAGTAGTAAGGATGAATGGGACGATGTTGGCACCTGGAGAAGAAGTTGATATCCTTGGGGTGAAATTTGACTCCAAACTAACCATGAAGAACCATGTTGTAAATCTTGCAAACAAGGCAGCCAGGAAGCTTACAGCACTTCGCCGTATCTCGCATCTGCTTGACAGTAGGGGTTGCAAGATCCTGTACGAGGCACAAGTACGCTCACACCTTGAGTATGCTCCACTTTCTTGGTTTGCCTGCCCCCCCTCTCATCTGCGACTGCTTGACAGAGTAGAGAACAGAGCAAGACGTCTCATCTCTCGCCTGGACCCATCCTGGATAGATCTGTCATTTCAGCAGAGCCTTCAACATAGGAGGGATGTGGGTGGCCTTACTGTTATGTACAAGGCCAATATTGTCAAAATACCACACTTGGATCCACTTCGAGGACAGCGTGAAACAAGCTTTTATGCCACAAGACGGGCAGAAAGCAGCAACTTCACTCTGGCTGTACCCTTCTCCAGAACATCACTCCATCTGAGATCATACATACCCAGGATGACTCGAGTATGGAACACATTCGTACAGCATAATGATGTCAACGAGATAACGTCAGTTGATCAAATGAAAATGCTGGCCCACAGATGGCTCCAACTTCATCCTGTTCCCTACTTGTATGTCTCATAACAAAAATGCTTTCAAATGAGCTGATGTAGGTAACAGCTCTTAGCTTGCCAATAAAGTTAGGAATCCTTAACCTGTAAATAGCTGTCAATAAAGCTAGGGATCCTTAACCTTGTCAAACCCTGTTTAAAAAAAAAAAAAAAAAGAGGGAGAAAGAGAGAGAGAGAGAGAGAGAGGGAGAGAGAGAACGAAGTTATCACTTGAGAGACAAACAAATCAAAAATATCATAGTATCCCGGGAACTACCTAGAGAAACAGTCTAAATGGAGCAACGACACTGTGTAGCAAGCTGCCAGATTTAGGTAAGACAATCAGAAATGTATAAAACAAAGTGTCCACGACGTACGCAATACCTGTTAGACCAGTTCTCGAATACGAAGCACCGGCGTGGAGCCCACGCCTAATAATATGCATTAAAGTTCAAAGACTTGATAAACGTGGTATGGAGGTCACGACGCTACATGAACAGTGAAGAGAAGACATTATCCTAACATACCAAGTACTCAGGAGACAGACAGGATAGACAAGGAAGTTGTTTAGGACGAGGAAAATCAATTAATGACAGGATCATTCATAGGCAGTTTAGAAAATGTTTTTTAGTTGATGTTAAGAATGAGCTAGAGCCTCAAGAATAGGTACGACACTGTAATCTATTGTCTACACCAAATATTCCTTATACCATTCCTTCCCATCTCCACTTCCCTTTTGATTCTTCCCTCTCAGCCTCCCTTCCACTCACTCTACCATTTTCCCACTTACACTACCACTATCCCTCCCACTCCCACCCACACATACACACCCACTCTCCCACCCACACATACACATCCACTCTTCGACCCCCACACACACCCCCACTCTCCTACCCGCTCTCCCACCCACACACACACTATCCCTCCCATCCACCCACACACTCACTATCCCTCGCACTCTCCCACACACACACTCCAATCCCCACACACACACACTCTCCTTCCTACTCTCCCACCCACTCTCCCACCTCTCCCACCCACTCTCCCACTCGAGGCATCAGCTGCACCACCTAAGAATACACTTCTATTATTCCGAGACCATTACCTCTCCCTCTCAGGCTTTTCCCCTCACCTCTCCCCTCACTCTCCTCCCAGCCTGGCACTCTCTCCTCACTCTCCTCCCCCTCTGGCACTCTCACCGCTTGGCTCTTGCTCACTCACCTTCCTCCTTCCCTTCCCTTCCTCCCTCTCTCACACACACACACACACACACACACACACACACACACACACACACACACACACACACACACACACACACACACACACACACACACACACACACACACACACACACACACACGCACACACACGCACACACACACACACACACACACACACACACACACACACACACACACACACACACACACACACACACACACACACACACGCACACACACACACGCACACACACATACTCACACACACACACACACACACACACGCGCACACACGCACACACACACACACACACACACACACACACACACACACACACACACACACACACACACACACACACACACACACACACACACACACACACACACACACACACACACACACACACACACTTCAGTAATTTCTTAATTTACCATAAACATTCTCCCAACCCCTACTAACATTCTCCCACGCTCTACTGACATTCTCCCATGCTCTACTAACATTCTCTCACGCTCTACTAACATTCTCCCAACCCCTACTAACATTCTCACCTGCTCTACTAACATTCTCACCTGCTCTACTAACATTCTCCCATGCTCTACTAACATCCTCTCACGCTTTACTAACATTCTCCCACGCTCTACTAACATTCTCCCATGCTCTACTAACATCCTCTCACGCTTTACTAACATTCTCCCACGCTCTACTAACATTCTCCCAACCCCTACTAACATTCTCTCACGCTTTAACATTCTCCCACGCTCAACTAACATTCTCCCACGCTCTATTAACATTCTCCCACGCTCTACTAACATTCTCCCACGATCTACTGACATTCTCGCACTCTCTACTGACATTCTCTCGCGCTCTACTGACATTCTCCCACTCTCTACTGACATTCTCTCGCGCTCTACTGACATTCTCCCACGCTCTATTGACATTCTCCCACGCTCTACTGACATTCTCCCACGCTCTACTGACATTCTCCCACGCTCTACTGATATTCTCCCACGCTCTACTAACATTCCCCCACGCTCTACTGACATTCTCCCACGCTCTACTGACATTCTCCCACGCTCTACTGATATTCTCCCACGCTCTACTAACATTCCCCCACGCTCTACTGACATTCTCCCACGCTCTACTGACATTCTCATACGCTCTACTAACATTCTCCCACGCTCTAGTAACATTCTCCCACGCTCAACTAACATTCTTCCACGCTCTACCAGCATTCTCCCACGCCCTACCAACATTCTCCCACGCTCTAGTAACATTCTCTCACATTCTCACTCCATGCACTGTCTCTTTCTCCAACTCTTCCACGTACTCAACCCTCCCTCCCACCCTCCCTTCTTCCGTCCTTCTCTCCCATCCATTACTCTGCTGGTATTTTATCAATATTCTCCCACTCGCCTCCACATTTTCACACTCTGCTTTCACATTCTCCCACGCCACTTCCACATTCTCCACGTCACTCCCACATTCTCCCACCCTACTCACACATTCTCCCACGCTACTCACACATTCTCCCACGCTACTCACACATTCTCCCACCACTCACACATTTTCCCACGCCACTCCACATTCTCCCACGCCACTCCCACATTCTCCAACGCTAATTCGTCATCAACCCTCAACCCCCCCTGAGATTTCCCCCCTATCTACCCTTTCTTTATTCCCTTGTCCTTTTTTCCCTTCCTCCCTGCTTTATTCTTCTTCCCATTCCTCCTTCCCCCTAATCTTCTCCTCCCTCCCTCCCCTATTCTTCCCCACCCTCAATCCCTCCCTCCCTTCCTCCCCTATTCTTCCCCTTCCTCCCTCCCCTATTCTTCCCCTTCCTCCCTACCCTATTCTTCCCTTCCCTCCCTACCCCATTCTCCTTCCCCTCCCTCCTTACCCCATTCTTCTCTCCCTCTCCACTCCTATCACTCAACCTTCCACCAATACATCCCATCTTCTTCCACCTTACCATTCCCCCTCACCCCATCTCCCCTCTACTCTCCCCTCCTCCAGTCATGAGCGAGGGGACAAGATATCACACTTGGCTGCCATTGTCACTCACTCGTGCCACTAAAGTCTGGTCATTTGCATATTGTATTGTTTACAGACTTACTTCCTAATTCACCCCACTTGTTTAAACCCCCTCCTTGGCACCGCCACCATCCCTAGGGAAAATTCCCTCTGCTTCTCCTCTTCCTCCTCCTGCCCCCCACCACCCCCTCTCCTTCTCACTTCCAGGAAGAAACAGCAGGGAAGAAACCTGTAACGGGGGGATAACTGGGTTATATTCACCCTATTGTCGCCAAGATTGCCGGGGAAATTTCCCTGCTTGATGGCGAGAGCCTCCAGGAGAACGGAGTTGCTTCCTCCCTGCACTTCCATGCTCTCTGAAGAAAATTCCCCGCTGCTAGGGAGAAAATCTATAAAGGAAGACTTCAGTGAGGGGAGGAGCAAGATATTTTTTCCCCTCTTATTGAAGCACTTGATGGGGAAACTTCCCCTCACTCCTAGGGAGAGATTCCAGTGTAGATGAGACATCTAACTGGGAACATAGACTGATTTTTTTTTATCACCGGGGAATTTTATGCCAGGGGAATTTTCCCTAAACAAGATATTTCCAGAGCGTATTTTTTATCTTAGGAAGATAATATCAACATTACCTTGGGAAGATAATATCAACATTACCTTGGGAAGATAATATCAACATTACCTTGGGAAAATAATATCAACATTACCTTGGGAAGATAATATTAACATTACCTTGGGAAGATAATATCAACATTACGTTGGGAAGATAATATTAACATTACCTTTGGAAGATAATATCAACATTACCTTATGAAGATAATATCAACATTACCTTATGAAGATAATATCAACATTACGTTGGAAAGATAATATCAACATTACCTTGGGAAGATAATATCAACATTACCTTGGGAAGATAATATCAACATTATCTTATGAAGATAATATCAACATTACCTTGGGAAGATAATATCAACATTACCTTGGGAAGATAATATCAACATTACCTTGGGAAGATAATATCAACATTATCTTATGAAGATAATATCAACATTACCTTGGGAAGATAATATTAACATTACCTTGGGAAAATAATATCATTATGGGAAGATAATATCTTGGGAAGATAATATCAACATTACCTTGGGAAGATAATATCAACATTACCTTGGGAAGATAATATCAACATTACCTTGGGAAGATAATATTAACATTACCTTGGGAAGATAATATCAACATTACCTTGGGAAGATAATATCAACATTACCTTGGGAAGATAATATTAACATTACCTTGGGAAGATAATATCAACAATCAATATTACCTTGGGAAGATAATATCAACATTACCTTGGGAAGATAATATCAACATTACCTTGGGAAGATAATATCAACATTACCTTGGGAAGATAATATCAACATTACCTTGGGAAAATAATATCAACATTACCTTGGGAAAATAATATCAACATTACCTTGGGAAGATAATATCAACATTACCTTGGGAAAATAATATCAACATTACCTTGGGAAAATAATATCAACATTACCTTGGGAAGATAATATCAACATTACCTTGGGAAAATAATATCAACATTACCTTGGGAAGATAATATCAACATTACCTTGGGAAGATAATATCAACATTACCTTGGGAAAATAATATCAACATTACCTTGGGAAGATAATATTAACATTACCTTGGGAAGATAATATCAACATTACCTTGGGAAGATAATATCAACATTACCTTGGGAAGATAATATCAACATTACCTTGGGAAAATAATATCAACATTACCTTGGGAAGATAATATCAACATTACCTTATGAAGATAATATCAACATTACCTTGGGAAGATAATATCAACATTACCTTGGGAAGATAATATCAACATTACCTTGGGAAGATAATATCAACATTACCTTGGGAAGATAATATTAACATTACCTTGGGAAGATAATATCAACATTACCTTGGGAAGATAATATCAACATTACCTTGGGAAGATAATATCAACATTACCTTGGGAAGATAATATCAACATTACCTTGCGAAAATAATATCAACATTACCTTGGGAAGATAATATCAATATTACCTTATGAAGATAATATCAACATTACCTTGGGAAGATAATATCAACATTACCTTGGGAAGATAATATCAACATTACCTTGGGAAGATAATATCAACATTACCTTATGAAGATAATATCAACCTTGGGAAGATAATATCAACATACCTTGGGAATGAAGATAATATCAACATTACCTTGGGAAGATAATATCAACCTTGGGAAAATAATATCAACATTACCTTGGGAAGATAATATCAACATTACCTTGGGGAAAATAATATCAACATTACCTTTGGGGAAAATAATATCAACATTACCTTGGGAAGATAATATCAACATTACCTTGGGAAAATAATTCAACATTACCTTGGGAAGATAATATCAACATTACCTTGGGAAAATAATATCAACATTAGATAATATCAACATTACCTTGGGAAGATAATATAACATTACCTTGGGAAGATAATATCAACATTACCTTGGGAAGATAATATCAACCATATCAACATTACCTTGGGAAAATAATATCAACATTACCTTGGGAAGATAATATCAACATTACCTTGGGAAGATAATATCAACATTACCTTGGGAAAATAATATCAACATTACCTTGGGAAGATAATATTAACATTACCTTGGGAAGATAATATCAACATTACCTTGGGAAGATAATATTAACATTACCTTGGGAAGATAATATCAACATTACCTTGGGAAGATAATATCAACATTACCTTGGGAAGATAATATCAACATTACCTTAGGAAGATAATATTACCTTGGGAAGATAATATCAACATTACCTTGGGAAGATAATATCAACATTACCTTGGGAAGATAATATCAACATTACCTTGGGAAGATAATATCAACATTACCTTGGGAAGATAATATCAACATTACCTTGGGAAGATAATATCAACATTACCTTGGGAAGATAATATCAACATTACCTTGGGAAGATAATATCAACATTACCTTGGGAAGATAATATCAACATTAGGGAAGATAATATCAGCTTACCTTGGGAAGATAATATCAACATTACCTTGGGAAGATAATATCAACATTACCTTAGGAAGATAATATCAACATTACCTTGGGAAGATAATATCAACATTACCTTAGGAAGATAATATCAACATTACCTTGGGAAGATAATATCAACATTACCTTGGGAAGATAATATCAACATTACCTTGGGAAGATAATATCAACATTACCTTGGGAAGATAATATCAACATTACCTTGGGAAGATAATATCAACATTACCTTGGGAAGATAATATCATTGTGATCTTAGGAAAATAACATCATATAACCTTGTTACCCTAACGATATGAAATCTTTATCATGACTTAAGAAAGGACTACACGGAGGGGAAACTTTCACACTTCCTAGGGAAAGTTCCCTCACTGCCAGGGAAAAAAAATCAACACACAGGATTTCCTTACGTTCACCATCGCTAAAGAAATTTATCTGATGTCTAGGGGAAAAAAATGTCATGAAAGAGTTCTCTTAACCTAAGGAAAGATTGATTCATTGTCTCGCTGCTCCGACGCCAGCGCTGGGGAAATTTTACCCAGACTGAGGGAAGCTGCAGATCTCTAGGGAAAATTTGCAAAATTTCCCGAGTTGGTTGATGAGAGGCAAGTGACACGCAGAGGTGTTACTGTTACTTACACAAGTGCTACTTATCCTTACAAATGTGTTACTGCTTCTTACACACAGCCAAATGTACACACAAAATATGTATATATATATATATATATATATATATATATATATATATATATATATATATATATATATATATATATATATATATATTTATTTTAGGACTGGAAGCGGTGTAGCGAAGCAGAGATATTTTCCTTTCGTGGAGAAATATAGGGAAGATTTAGAGAGGAAATATTGCCGTGTAGCAGGAAATTTATAGAAGCTACAGAAATTTATTGCTGGCATTTTGGGCCATTTGATGTGAAATTTCTGTTTTGAGCTAAAAATATTCTTCATATAAGAGAGACAGTGAGGGTGAGAGAGAGAGAGAGAGAGAGGGAGAGAGAGAGAGAGAGAGAGAGAGAGAGAGAGAGAGAGAGAGAGAGAGAGAGAGAGAGAGAGAGAGAGAGAGAGAGAGAGAGAGAGAGAGAGAGAGAGAGATAACGCTTAGAGTAACACACACACACACACACACACACACACACACAAGTGCACCTACCACTCCTATACAAACACATAATGGAACATCATAGGTGTTCTGACCTATTATGTTCCATGGAGCATAGCATACATATCCAAAGCTGGTGCTGAAGACACTGTATACCTGGAGAGACCTGGAGAAGGTTTCAGGGGTCAGCGCCCCCTTGGCTCGGTCTGTGACCAGGAAAGGAATACATCACTTATTGCAGGATTGGTGTAGCAACAGGGATATGGCCAGAGGAAGCACTCCAGAGTCGTCCAGTCCAGTATCTTCAGGAAGGAAGTATACAGCATGTTCAGAAAATAGCAAACAATAGAAAAATGAGAGTATGGTACTCATATAAAAGTGGAGTGACGAACAGGTGAGCAGGCATAAGAGAAAGAGTTGTGAAGAAAACCCTGAGAGAATAGCTATAACAGAGATCAAATTCTCAAGGATGATAAACACGGTATTCCCAGACAGCTTTCAAATAGTAAGGAAGAGGGAGACCAAAATAGGAGAAAGGGGGGTAGTACTGATAGTCAACAATCACTGGCAACATCAGGAGATTTGAGGAACGAGGAAACTTGGAAACAGGAGAGTTTAGGGACTACAAGCAGGTACTGTAGTATCTGGAGATACAAAAGTAATAGAGGCAGTGCTATATAATCCTGTAACAAACATTAGAAGATCAAGGGAGGAACTTGCTCAAAATAACCTGACAGCGATTCACTTCCTGGAAACAGTGACCGAAATGGCAAAAGGAAATAAAGCTAAACCCCAATACTGGGAAACGTCAACCTCAAGGAGAGTGACTGGAAGAACTGGAGCTTCCAGGGAGGACCAGGAGCAGAGAGAATTAAACTTATGGACACATGGGAAACTTTTTGGGCCAATATATGAAGGAAACGATAAGAGTGAAGGGAGAAGATGAGCCAGTGAAACTTGATTCGGTTTTCTCATAAAATGAATATGACGTAGCGAAAATTAACTGTGAAGACCGAAAAGGAACCAGCAATCATGTGGTACTAAGCACTGAGTACCCCTGCGAAAGGGGAATGGAAAAAGAAAGGGAAGAAGCAACAAAAAATGGGACTACAGAAAAGGGGACTTTGACGGATCGAGAATATTTTTGAGAGAGAACTGGAATGAGAAAAGGAACTGGAAATAAGAAATGAACAAGCAATGATTGAGGTAGCTGAGTACAAGTGCCATGAGACAGGAGTGAGATTCATACCAAGCAAAAAAAAAGAAAAAAAAGAAGAAAAAAATCCATCATGGGTTAAATAAAAAAAAAGTAAGAACACAGAGACGCCAAGACAAAGGACAAGATTACTTAGAAAAAAATACAAAACAAATCAAAATTCAGAAAAACCGAGAGGTAAGCAGGAGAGCTAAAAATATTATAGAAGAATAAGAAGGGAACGAGAGCTGAAAGATAGTTTGAAAATGATATAGCAACGAAGGTCACAAACAGAACCAAAGCTGCTCCACAGTCACATAAGAAAAATGGCGACTGTGAAGGAGCGATTGATAAGGCTGAGGAAGGAGGAAGGACCTCTAACAAAGAATAACGGAAAAGAAGTGCTTAGCAAACAATTCAAAGAAGTCCAGACAGAAGTAAGTGGAAAACTCCTGGAAGACACTGTCTTCAGAACAGACCGACAGGTACTGGAGAGTATAAACACAAAAAAAGAAGAAGTGATGAGACTCCTACAAGAGCTGAGTAAAACAAAAGCAATGGGACCAGATAATATATCACCATGGGAGCTGACTGAAGGAACGAAACAACTATTGACCCAAGAAAGACAAGGCTGGGTGGACTGTATTTTCTTGGACTGTAGAAAAGCATTTGATACAGTATCATACCAGAGATTAATCCCTGAATTAGAATAACAAGAAAGCTTAAAAGGCAGAGTTAAGAGTAACAGTAAGTAGTGAGACTTTTAAATGGGAAAGAGTAACGAGCGGAGTTCCACAAGAATCAGTGTTAGGAGAGCTTTTGTTCCTAATATACATGAATAACCTACCATAGAGGACTGAATCGTGTCACTGCTAGTTGACGATGTTTAACTAATGAGCAGAATAAGAACAGGAGAACACAGTGATAAACTCCACAGACTCTTCAACAGATCAAAAATATGGTCACACATGCGGCTTCTCGAGTTCAACCTAAGCAAACAAAAGGTCACGCACCTTGGAGAAGAAGAGAACAAACTGGACACAAGCATAGATGAAGAGAAGCTGCAAATATCAAATTGAGAAGGGCCTAGAGGTGAACATAACGCCTAGCGTATCGTCATAATTACATATAAAGCTCATTCCTGGAGCGGTATATGCAAGGCCAGCGAACCTCAGAATAGCGTTCAGGAACTTGAGTAAAGAATTCTACAGAAAATTATTCACAACATGTGTTTGGCCAATCATCGAGGCCCCAGCATGGAGCCCACACCAGATCGAGTACGTGAAGAAACTAGAAATGTTCCAAAGGCTTCTAACCAAACTAGTACCAACACAGAGAGGAATGCACTGTGAGGAGAGGTTGAAAGTACTGAACCTGACGACATTAGAGGAGAGGACAAACGGGGACATGATTACTATCTACAAAATCTTAAAAGAGGAACTGACAAGGTTGACAGAGACAGATTGTTTGAGTTAAGAGGACCAAGATAAAGGGAGTGAGGATGTGAGCAAGTATTTCTTCAGACATGGAGTGGATGAAAAGTGCAACTACTTGCACGAGGCAGTGGTGGTGGTGGCACACTCAATACACAGCTTCGAGAGCAGATACGATAAGACCAAGAGGCCAGAAGTCTGTGAAGCCGATCAAGGCGATGTAGGTGAGGCCAGGAGCTGAGTATCACCGCAAATACAAGTAGATGAAAACACATACTCACACACACACACACACACACACACACACACACACACACACACACACACACACACACACACACACACACACACACACACCAGGCGGGCGGAGGTGCGTTAGGGAAAATTAATAAAAGTGGATGTAGGGATGAGGGTGAGAAATATGTGTGTGACAGAAGTGAAGGGAGAGGGAGAAGAAGGGAGAGAGAGAGAGAGAGAGAGAGAGAGAGAGAGAGAGAGAGAGAGAGAGAGAGAGAGAGAGAGAGAGAGAGAAAGAGTACCTCTGTACTAGCATGTGCAATGTACAGACCTCAGTGGCAACATGCAGACCCCATCAACTTCCTAATGGAAAATATTGACTCCCTTCTGCTACAACACAACTGTCAACATATCATAATTGTTGGTGACCTCAACCAACACCTTATACAGAGGGACTTTGATGACCTTCTTGCAGTATTTGACATGAGAAACTTTGTTGTTTCTACTCATATCTCTGGCCCTCCTGACCCAGTAGTGAGTGATCTGACAGAAGGCATAGTCACTTGTCAACCCCTCGGCTACGTTGGATTGTCTGACCACAAGGCTGTTTTTACGACGCTTAAGATCCCAACAGAACGAGGTGAGGAGTCCACACGCACAACCTGGCTATGGGAAAGAACTAATTGGCCAGCCCTTTGCTCTGAGCTCACTACCACCTGATTGGAATGCTTCTTCCAAGGGGATGTTGACAACCAAGTGAAAGCTTCACTGGACACATCCTTAATCTACAACAAGAACACATTCCTCACCGGCAATATGTGACGAAGCCTACAGATCAGCCTTGGTTTGGCTTTCGTTGTAGAGAGGCTGCTACTGCTAAGTACAAAGCATGGCGAAGGTATAAGAGACATCCTACCACCTATAACAGGAACTTGCACAGGCAAGCCTGTAGGCAAATGGGTGATGTTCAAAAGTGGGCCATTGCTAAATGGGAGGTGGACACTAAAAGAAAGCTAGCATCAGGTAGGGTAGGCTCCAAAACCTGGTGGTCCCTGGTCAAGGACAGACAAGGTTATCTGCCTGATGAACTCATTCCACCTCTAAATCGACAGGATGGGACCACCTCTACTAGTAGTCAAGAGAAGGCGGACCTCTTTGCTGAACACTTTGCTACCAAAATGCAAGTTCCTGATCCAGAAAGGGACCCTCCTTGGCTAGCTGCAAGAACTGTGTCAAAACTGTCAGTGGTGACAATAAGGCAGGAGGAGGTGCATTTCCTTCTTAAATCTCTTGACCAAGAAAAGGCTGTGGGCCCAGACAAGTTGAGCCCAAGATTGCTGAGATGTACAGAACAGCTAGCAGCACCTCTGACTCGCATCTTTCAGCACTGCCTTGTACAGTGTAAATGGCCCTCTCTATGGAAAGAGGCAAATGTAGTCCCTGTTCACAAAAAGAAGAGCAGAGCAGAAATCAGCAACTACAGACCAGTGTCACGCCTGTCAATCACTGGTAAGATCCTTGAGACAATAATCTCAAGACAGAGTTTTTTTGACTACCACTCACTACTTTGTGATCGTCAATATTGCTTCAGGAAAGGTTACTCTGCTGCTGATCTGTTGTTAAACCTCTCCACTAAGTGGCACCAGTCACTGGATGAATCCAAAGTCAGCTGTGTGGTAGCACTGGACATTGCTGGTGCTCTCGACCGGGTGTGACCCCTCAAGGAAGGTTCCTTGATGTTTGTGAGGGGCTCTTGATTTAGGGAATTGGATCTGTGCTCCAGTTCCCCGAATTAAGCCTGAATGCCTTCCACATCCCCCCCCAGGCGCTTTATAATCCTCTGGGTTTAGCGCTTCCCCCTTGATTATAATAATAATAATCGACCGGGTGTGGCACCAGGGCCTCTTAGCAAAACTTCAAGCACTGGGAACACATTCGTACAGCATAATGATGTCAACGAGATAACGTCAGTTGATCAAATGAAAATGCTGGCCCACAGATGGCTTTAACTTCATGCTGTTCCCTACTTGTATGTCTCATAACAATAAAAATGCTTTCAAATGAGCTGATGTAGGTAACAGCTCTTAGCTTGTCAATAAAACTAGGGATCCTTAACCTTATCAAACCCTGTGTGTAAAAAAAAAAAGGAGATAAGTAGATAGATAGATAGATAGATAGATAGAGAGAGAGAGAGAGAGAGAGAGAGAGAGAGAGAGAGAGAGAGAGAGAGTAGAGAGAGAGAGAGAGAGAGGCAGAGAGAGAGAGAGAGAGAGAGAGAGAGAGAGAGAGAGAGAGAGAGAGAGAGAGAGAGAGAGAGAGAGAGAGAGAGAGAGAGAGAGAGAGAGAGAGAGAGAGAGAGAGAGAGAGAGAGAGAGAGAGAGAGAGAGAGAGAGAGAGAGAGAGAGAAAGGCAGACTCTTCTACCAATGCCTATAGACGGACAAGACGACATACATTCATATACCCTTACATTCACTCATACACTCCAGCAGCGAGGTGCACAATGGAGGGAGACAGAGTGCCACCAGCGGGACAGTATACAAGGAAGACAGTGTACAACCAGGGAGGGAAACAGAAGTCAGAGCACAGGGTGCAGGGGTAAACATTACACCATACCTATCACCTAAAACACACACACACACACACACACACACACACACACACACACACACACACACACACACACACACACACACACACACACACACACACACACACACACACACACACACACACACACACACACACACACACACACACACACACACACACACACACACACACACACACAGAGGCACTAAATTACAGACCAGTGTCACTGACCTGTATAGTATGCAAAGTCATGGAGAAGATTATCAGGAGGAGAGTGGTGGAGCACCTGGAACGGAACAAGATTATAAACGATAACCAGCACGGATTCATGGAAGGCAAACCCTGTGTCACAAACCTTCTGGAGTTCTATGACAAAGTTACAGAGGTGCGACAGTTCCTCACAAGTGACTAGTGCAGAAACTAGAGGATCAGGCGAGTATAACAGGAAGGGCACTGCAATGGATCAGAGAATACCTGACATGGAGGCAACAACGAGTCACGGTACGTGATGAGGTATCACAGTGGGCACCGTGACGAGCGGGGTCCCACAGGGGTCAGTTCTAGGACCAGTGCTATTGCTGGTATGTGAATGACATGATGGAAAGGATAGACTCAGAGGTGCCCCTGTTTGCAGATGATGTGAAGTTAATGAGGAGAATTAAATCAGATGAAGACCAGGCAGGACTTCAAAGAGACCTGGACAGGCTGGACACGTGGTCCAGCAACTGGCTTCTTGAATTCAACCCTGCCAAGTGCAAAGTCATGAAGATCGGAGGAGGGCAAAGAAGACCGCAGACAGAGTATAGGTGCAGGCCATGGACTGCAAACCTCGGTCAAGGAGAAAGATCTTGGGGCGACCATAACACTGAGCATGTCTCCGGAGGCACACATCAACCAGATAACTGCTGCAGCATACGAGCGCCTGGCAAAACCTGAGAATAGCGTTCCGATACCTTAGTAAGGAATCGTTCAAGACACTGTACACTGTGTACATCAGGCCCATACTGGAGTATGCAGCTCCAGTTTGGAACTCACACCTGGACAAACACGTCAAGAAATTAGAGAAAGTGAAAAGGTTTGCAACAAGGCTAGTTCCGGAGCTCAGGGGTATGTCCTACGATGAAAGGTTGAGGGAAATCGGACTGACGACATGGGAGGACAGGCGGGTCAGGGGAGACATGAAAACGACACACAAGATACTGCGTGGAATAGATAAGCTAGACAGAGACAGGTTGTTCCAGAGAGGGGACACAGAAACAAGGGGTCACAACTGGAAGCTGAAGACTCAGACTAGTCGTAGGGATGTTAGGAAGTATTTCTTCAGTCATAGAGTCGTCAGGTAGTGATGTAGTGGAGGCAAGAACCATACATAGCTTTACGACGAGGTATGACAAAGCTCTGGAAGCAGAGAGGGAGAGGACCTAGTAGCAATCAGTGAAGAGGCGGGGCCAGGAGCTGTGTATCGACCCCTGCAACCACAATTAGGTGAGTACACACACACACGCTCACACACACACACACACACACACACACACACACACACACACACACACACACACACACACACACACACACACACACATACACATACACATACACATACACATACACACACAGATACACATACAGATGCACATACACATACACACACCACACACACACACACACACACACACACACATACACATACACATACACACACACATACACACACACATACACAGACACACACATACACAGACACACACATACACAGACACACACATACACAGACACACACATACACAGACACACACATACACACACATACACAGACACACACAGACACACACAGACACACATACACATACACACACACACACACATACACACATATACACACATATACACATACACACATATACACACATATACACACACACACACACTCAACAAGAGATTCAAAGAAGTGTTCACAGAGGAGACAGAAGGGGCTCCAGAAAGACGGAGAGGTGGGGTACACCACCATGTGCTGGACACAGTGCACACAACCGAGGAAGAAGTGAAGAGGCTTCTGAGTGAGCTAGATACCTCAAAGGCAATGGGGCCAGATAACATCTCCCCATGGGTATTGAGAGAGGGAGCAGAGGCGCTATGTGTACCCCTAACAACAATATTCAATACATCTATCGAAACAGGGAGATTGCCTGAGGCATGGAAGACAGCAAATGTAGTCCCAATCTTTAAAAAAGGAGACAGACATGAAGCATTAAACTACAGACCAGTGTCACTGACATGTATAGTATGCAAAATCATGGAGAAGATTATCAGGAGAAGAGTGGTGGAACACCTAGAAAGGAACGATCTCATCAACAGCAGCCAACATGGTTTCAGGGACGGGAAATCCTGTGTCACAAACCTACTGGAGTTCTATGACATGGTGACAGCAGTAAGACAAGAGAGAGAGGGGTGGGTGGATTGCATTTTCTTGGACTGCAAGAAGGCGTTTGACACAGTTCCACAGAGATTGGTGCAAAAACTGGAGGACCAAGCAGGGATAACAGGGAAGGCACTACAATGGATCAGGGAATACTTGTCAGGAAGACAGCAGCGAATCATGGTACGTGGCGAGGTGTCAGAGTGGGCACCTGCGACCAGCGGGGTCCCACAGGGGTCAGTCCTAGGACCAGTGCTGTTTCTAGTATTTGTGAACGACATGACGGAAGGAATAGACTCCAAGGTGTCCCTGTTTGCAGATGACATGAAGTTGATGAGAATAATTCACTCGATCGAAGACCAGGCAGAACTACAAAGGGATCTGGACAGGCTGCAGACCTGGTCCAGCAATTGGCTCCTGGAGTTCAATCCCACCAAGTGCAAAGTCATGAAGATTGGGGAAGGGCAAAGAAGACCGCAGACGGAGTACAGTCTAGGGGGCCAGAGACTACAAACCTCACTCAAGGAAAAAGATCTTGGGGTGAGTATAACACCAGGCACATCTCCTGAAGCGCACATCAACCAAATAACTGCTGCAGCATATGGGCGCCTAGCAAACCTCAGAACAGCATTCCGACATCTTAATAAGGAATCATTTAGGACCCTGTACACCGTGTACGTTAGGCCCATATTGGAGTATGCGGCATCAGTTTGGAACCCACACCTAGCCAAGCACGTAAAGAAACTAGAGAAAGTGCAAAGGTTTGCAACAAGACTAGTCCCAGAGCTAAGAGGTATGTCCTACGAGGAGAGGTTAAGGGAAATCAACCTGACGACACTGGAGGACAGGAGAGAGAGGGGGGACATGATAACGACATACAAAATACTGAGAGGAATTGACAAGGTGGACAAAGACAGGATGTTCCAGAGATTGGACACAGTAACAAGGGGACACAGTTGGAAGTTGAAGACACAGATGAATCACAGGGATGTTAGGAAGTATTTCTTCAGCCACAGAGTAGTCAGTAAGTGGAATAGTTTGGGAAGCGATGTAGTGGAGGCAGGATCCATACATAGCTTTAAGCAGAGGTATGATAAAGCTCACGGCTCAGGGAGAGTGACCTAGTAGCGATCAGTGAAAAGGCGGGGCCAGGAGCTTGGACTCGACCCCTGCAACCTCAACTAGGTGAGTACAACTAGGTGAGTACACACACACACACACACATATACACACACACACACTAACATCAGTGACGTATGCTAGACTGACAGACACAATGAGACGTTTCGATAACCTAAACAAACATCGCCTCCTTACCATGTCTTGAGTACACAGAACCCGTGTAGAGCCCTCGCCTTTCTGACAGGTAGTACACTGCACCAGCTGGACCACATGTTACTGAAGGTAAGTAGGGTACGTGATGTGATCATCAGGATAGGGACAGGCTACAGTTGCAAGGATGATCACCAAACAAGTGGTTTAGGCAGTTCAACTTAGACATGTGCAAGGTCATGCAAATGGAGGAGAGAGAGAGAGAGAATACCGGAGACGGAGTACATGATGTGATAGGAATTTGGGGTGAGCACAGTACCGAGTACATCTGTACTTATTTCCACTTCCTCTTCTTCTTCTTCTCCTCCTCCTCCACCTCCTCCTCCTCCTCCTCCTCCTCCTCCTCCTCCTCCTCCTCCTCCTACTCCTCCTCCTCCTTCCTCCTTCCCCTTCTCCCCTATTTTCTCCTCCCTTTCGTCGTCCTCCTCCTCCCATTCTTCCTCAACCTCCTCCTACTCCTCGTCCTCCTAATCCTCCTCCTCTCTCACTTGCTACTTCTCGGGTTCTTCTCATAATCTTTCCAACTTCTTTCCCATTTTTCTTATCCTCCTCCTCCTCTTACTTTAGTCCTCTTTCTTCTCCTTATCGTTCTTCCTTCATATAATACTTGATCTTCCTCTTTCTCCCGCTTCTTATTCTTATCTTCCTACTTTTCTCTTGCTATCTTCCTCCTCCCACGCTTAGTCATCCTTCTTCTCTTGCTTCTCCACTTTTCTCTTTCGTCATCTCTCTGTCCGTCTGTCTTTAACTCTGTGTCTATCTGTCTCCGTTTCTTTCGCTCTCTCTCTCTCTCTCTATCTCTCTCTCTCTCTCTCTCCTGCGCAGTATTCGCTGTTCCTCTTCCACATCTCTCTCTCTCTCTCTCTCTCCTCCTCCTCTTCTCTCTCTCTTCCTGCTCTGCTTCTCTCCCTCCTCTTCATTTCTCTCCTCCTCCACTTCTCTCTTCTCTCCCTCCTCCGTCTCCACTTTTCCCTCCTCCCCTCCTCCTCCACTTCTCCTTCCTCCCCCTCCTCCTCCTCCTCCTCCACTTCTCCCTTTCTCCCAAAATAAGAAGCACAATTACACACGCGTGCATTTACCTCCTCTCACCAAACCTTCCCTCCCTCTTTCCCTCCCTCCATCCCCACGTCCCCTCCCTCCCTCCATCCCCACGTCCCCTCCCTCCCTCCTCCTCGCGTCCTCCAGGCTCTGGGAGTAAATTGAAGTCGGCTGTACACGGAGATGACGGCTTCAATGAGGTTATTTGCAACGACAGGGAGCCGAGGGCTCTCCAAGGCGGCCGCGAGTTGCCACCAATTAACCAAACAAAGACCTCATCTTGGCCCACTGTATGCTGAGAGGGATGCTAGGGCAGAGGCAGGGAGCAGGGGGCAGGGAGCAGGGGGCAGGGACAAGGGGCAGGGACAAGGGGCAGGGCAGGGGAAACGAGAGAGGGCAGAAAAGGAGGGGTCTAGGAGAGATGGAGGAGAATGAGAGACGATGGGAATGGAAGGGATGATGAGGCTGAGAGGGGGGTGGATACCTGAAGGATGTTTTCAGGGGTCAGCGCCCCTCGCGGCCAGATTCCGGACCAGGACTCCTGGTGGATCAAGACTTGATCAGCCAAGCTGTAACTGCCGGCCGCTTGCAGTCTGACATATGAATCACAGGTGGTCAGGAGCTGACGTGAAGAACTTATTCAAGTCCCTGATGAAGACAGTCAGGGGTTTATTGATAATCCCCCTAATGCATGATGGGAAGCTGTCGAACTGTCTTGGGTCCCTTACACTTCCTGTGCTGTCTTTCAGTGTACTCAAACTGCCTCTACTTTTTATTTTGGTATCTTGCACTGTCTGCCGAGTCTCAGACTTTCGTAGAGAACAGTTTCAGCGTGCAGATTTGGGACTAATCCCTTTACGATTATATTTGTAGTGAAAGTTTTCCGTATATTCTCTAGATAAGCAGTTTCGCCAGCCTTAAAAGATTTTATTTAAGCATATATCAGTATTTCAGCCTAAAAAATAAGAAGTGACTTAAAGAGGATCATCATTATCTTATCATCCCTATTTTTAAGGTTCTCATTATACATCCTATCAATTTCCCAACGGACGGATTAATAACACCGTTGTGATCCTTAAAAGTAAGATCCTCTGACATTATCATACACAAGTCCTCCACGTTATGTTTTTGCTCTATCGTGTGGCCAGAATACTTTTATATCCTGTTCTAGCTTTTATTGTCTCAGGTTTCCCATAAAGGGGTAAAATAATTATCCTCATTGAAGGTCACATTCTCGGCAGCCCACTGGAAAACTTGGTTCACAGCAGCAGTGATCTCAATGTCATTCTCGTGAAAATTCTAGTATTATCTGCAAAGGAATATACGGTACTAGATTTATAATCATATCTATGTTAGCTGAGATCTTCACTATGATATACCTTTGAGTTAACACTATATTCTATTATTTTTTGCAGCCTATTAGAAATTCAAAAATTTGTCTGTTCACTTTTCCACTTATTCCTTC
The DNA here is from genome assembly GCF_038502225.1 of Cherax quadricarinatus. Taxonomy (NCBI): domain Eukaryota; kingdom Metazoa; phylum Arthropoda; class Malacostraca; order Decapoda; family Parastacidae; genus Cherax; species Cherax quadricarinatus. Next base: position 21,854,107 of record NC_091317.1, read on the forward strand.
TGCACGCATTTTGTGCGCTGTGACACCAATATTCACACTTATCGAAGGCTTTTGCAAAGTCTGTGTATACTACATCCACATTTTATTTTCCAGTGCTTCCAAGACTTATGTTGCAGTGGTCCAGTAGTTACGAGGGACAGAAGCGACCTGTTCTAAACCCATTGTTGCCCTGGGTTATGCTCCTGTTGCGCATGCTGTTGGTTAGCGATCTTGCTTCTTGAGACTCTTTCAAAGATATTTTATAATGTGGGTTATTAGTGCTATTGATTTTTATCGCTTTACTGCCTCCTTTGTGGAGTGAGGCTACATCCGTAGTTGTTGTTAACGTTGGAGGGATGACCCCCGTGTCTAGGCTGGAGGGATGACCCCCGTGTCTAGGCTGGAGGGATGACCCCCGTGTCTAGGCTGGAGGGATGACCCCCGTGTCTAGGTTGGAGGGATGACCCCCGTGTCTAGGTTGGAGGGATGACCCCCGTGTCTAGGCTGGAGGGATGACCCCCGTGTCTAGGCTGGAGGGATGACCCCCGTGTCTAGGCTGGAGGGATGACCCCCGTGTCTAGGCTGGAGGGATGACCCCCGTGTCTAGGTTGGAGGGATGACCCCCGTGTCTAGGTTGGAGGGATGACCCCCGTGTCTAGGCTGGAGGGATGACCCCCGTGTCTAGGTTGGAGGGATGACCCCCGTGTCTAGGCTGGAGGGATGACCCCCGTGTCTAGGCTGGAGGGATGACCCCCGTGTCTAGGCTGGAGGGATGACCCCCGTGTCTAGGTTGGAGGGATGACCCCCGTGTGTAGGCTTCTCCAGGGAATATTGAAGACATGTGTTATGAGTTTCTTGGAGTTCTTGATGAACATAGAGTTCAACGAATCTGGGCATGGGCATGCTGAGCTTGGGGCAGAGTGCATGGGCATGCTGGGCCTGGGGCAGAGTGCATGGACAATGGGTATGCTGTCAATGGCTATTTTAGATTCGAGTAAGGTTAGTGTTATGTCCAGTGTCAACCGTGAGTCAGTATAGCGACTCAATGAACACAGTCACACAGAAACGTCAGTATTTCACTCATTTCTTTGCTGTCATCAGTGCCTGAGGAAGGACCAGATGCTGGAAGTGGCTTCTGTCTTGCTTTTGCATATAAAAAGATATTCTTTGGATTTCTTTCGATTTTATTAGTTGTTTTTAGTTTCTGTCTCTTCAGGACTTTGTAGGATTCAATGATTTTGACATCAATTTCTTTGATTTCTGTAGCCAGTGTTTTCTACCGCACTGTAGGAACTCTGGCCCCCTTGAGAAGTTCTGTGATTCTTCGTCTTCGCCTGTAGAGAGACTGTCTTTCTAGTCGACATCTTCTCTTCTTTTTCCTTATCGGTAAGTGCCTTAAGCATACTTCTAGTGCCACGAAGGAGACCATTTCTAGACACTGGTCTGGATCCATCTTGTTCAAAACATTTTCCCAGCTTGTTACCGCAGCATATTACAGTTCAACTTGGTAACGACATTATTATGACTGGATCTTGCTGGTCAGGATCCGTGTACGTGAAGGTCTGAGCTTCCATTAGGTTGTGAATTGTATTAACTGTTTCCGACGCCAGATCTGGAAAATGTACAAAGAACACAGTCAAGCACATAAATGACAGGGAGTACTTGAAGTCCCTAGAACTGAACTCCTTAGAACGTAGGTTTGATAAATAGATAATATATACCTGGAAGATACTGGAGGGATTGGTCCCAGACCTACACACTGAAGTTACTACTTATTAACACCTATGGCTTGGCAGACGGTACTTCCACTGGAAAGCCAGGGTGCGATGAGCACACTGAGAGCTCAATAAGTGTTAAGGGACCACGACTCTTCAACACTCACTCTTCATGCATTAGGGGGATTACCAACAAACACTTGGCTGTCTTTAAGAGGGAACTCGACAAATTTCTCAAAACAGTTCTTGATCATCCGGGTTGTGGGTCATATGTTGGACTGCAGGTGGCGGGCACTGACAGCCTGATCGATCAATCCAGCATCCTAGAGTTCTGATCGGTCCGCGGGGGCGCTGACCTCCGGAAGCGACTCCAGGTAATTATTTTCTGGTCATCTTGACTCCACTATTTACTCAGTTAAGGGGATCTTGGAGGACTGGGGGTAAAGGGTTAGTGGGGCAGGGGTAGGGGCATGAGCAGGGAAAAAGGGAGAGGCAGGGAGAGGGTGAGGGTTTAGACAGAGAGAAAGAACGAGGTGAATAAGAGAAGAGGATAGTAAAGGATATGAGATGGTGGGGCAGGAAGGAGAGAGGAAGAGGGAGAATCTAGAAGGAAAGGCTGATGAAACGAGGAGACGGGTGGAACAGGTATAATGAGTGGGTGGAGGGGTGACAACATGGGTGGGTGGAGGGGTGACAGCATGGGTGGGTGGAGGGGTGACAACATGGGTGGATGGAGGGGTGACAACATGGGTGGGTGGAGGGATGACAACATGGGTGGGTGGAGGGGCGACAACATGAGTGGGTGGAGGGGTGACAACATGGGTGGGTGGAGGGCTGACAACATGGGTGGGTGGAGGGGTGACAACATTTGTGGGTGGAGGGGGAGGGATGACAACATGGGTGGGTGGAGGGGTGACAACATGGGTGGGTGGAGGGGTGACAACATGGGTGGGTGGAGGAGTGACAACATGGGTGAGTGGAGGGGTGACAACATGGGTGGGTGGAGGGATGACAACATTTGTGGGTGGAGGGGTGACAACATGGGTGGGTGGAGGGATGACAACATGGGTGGGTGGAGGGGTGACAACATGGGTGGGTGGAGGGATGACAACATTTGTGGGTGGAGGGGTGACAACATGGGTGGGTGGAGGGGTGACAACATGGGTGGGTGGAGGGGTGACAACATGGGTGAGTGGAGGGGTGACAACATGGGTGGGTGGAGGGGTGACAACATGGGTGGGTGGAGGGATGACAACATGGGTGGGTGGAGGGGAGACAACATGAGTGGGTGGAGGGGTGACAACATGGGTAGGTGGAGGGGTGACAACATGGGTGGGTGGAGGGATGACAACATGGGTGGGTGGAGGAGTGACAACATGGGTGGGTGGAGGGGTGACAACATGGGTGGGTGGAGGGGTGACAACATGGGTGGGTGGAGGGGTGACAACATGGGTGGGTGGAGGGATGACAACATTTGTGGGTGGAGGGGTGACAACATGATGGTGGGTGGAGGGGTGACAACATTTGGGTGGGGGGTGGGGTGACAACATGGGTGGGTGGAGGGGTGACAACATGGGTGATAACATTTGTGGGTGGAGGGGTGACAACATGGGTGGGTGGAGGGGTGACAACATGGGTGGGTGGAGGGGTGACAACCTGGGTGGGTGGAGGAATGACAACATTTGTGGGTGGAGGGATGACAACATTTGTGGGTGGAGGGGTGACAACATGGGTGGGTGGAGGGGTGACAACATGGGTGGGTGGAGGGGGGACAACATGGGTGGGTGGAGGGGTGACAACATGGGTGGGTGGAGGGTTGACAACATGGGTGGGTGGAGGGGTGACAACATGGGTGGTTGGAGGGGTGACAACATGGGTGGGTGGAGGGGTGACAACATGGGTAGGTGGAGGGGTGACAACATGGGTGGGTGGAGGGATGACAACATGGGTGGGTGGAGGGGTGACAACATTTGTGGGTGGAGGGGTGACAACATGGGTGGATGGAGGGGTGACAACATGGGTGGGTGGAGGGGTGACAACATGGGTGGGTGGAGGGGTGACAACATGGGTGGGTGGAGGGGTGACAACATGGGTGGGTGGAGGGGTGACAACATGGGTTGGTGGAGGGGTGACAACATGGGTGGGTGGAGGGGTGACAACATGGGTGTGTGGAGGGGTGACAACATGGGTGGGTGGAGGGGTGACAACATGGGGGTGGGGTGTGACAACATGGGTGGGTGGAGGGGTGACAACCTGGGTGGGTGGAGGGGTGACAACATGAGTGACAACATGGGTGGAGGGGTGACAACATGGGTGGGTGGAGGGGTGACAACATGGGTGGGTGGAGGGATGACAACATGAGTGGGTGGAGGGGTGACAACATGGGTGGGTGGAGGGGTGACAACAGGCGGGGGTGGTGGGGTGACAACATGGGTGGGTGGAGGGGTGACAACATGAGTGGGTGGAGGGGTGACAACATGGGTGGATGGAGGGGTGACAACATGGGTGGGTGGAGGGATGACAACATGGGTGGGTGGAGGGGGCCACAACATGTGTGGGTGGTGGGGTGACAACATGGGTAGGTGGAGGGGTGACAACATGGGTGGGTGGAGGGATGACAACATGGGTGGGTGGAGGGGCGACAACATGAGTGGGTGGAGGGGTGACAACATGGGTAGGTGGAGGGGTGACAACATGGGTGGGTGGAGGGATGACAACATGGGTGGGTGGAGGGGTGACAACATGGGTGGGTGGAGGGGTGACAACATGGGTGGGTGGAGGGGTGACAACATGGGTAAGTGGAGGGGTGACAACATGGGTGGGTGGAGGGATGACAACATTTGTGGGTGGAGGGGTGACAACATGAGTGGGTGGAGGGGTGACAACATGGGTGAGTGGAGGGGTGACAACATGGGTGGGTGGAGGGGTGACAACATGGGTGGGTGGAGGGGTGACAACATGGGTGGGTGGAGGGGTGACAACATGGGTAGGTGGAGGGGTGACAACATGGGTGGGTGGAGGAATGACAACATTTGTGGGTGGAGGGGTGACAACATGGGTGGGTGGAGGGGTGACAACATGGGTGGGTGGAGGGGTGACAACATGGGTGAGTGGAGGGGTGACAACATGGGTGGGTGGAGGGGTGACAACATGGGTGTGTGGAGGGGTGACAACATGGGTGGGTGGAGGGGTGACAACATGGGTGGGTGGAGGGGTGACAACTTGGGTGGGTGGAGGGGTGACAACATGGGTAGGTGGAGGGGTGACAACATGGGTGGGTGGAGGGATGACAACATTTGTGGGTGGAGGGGTGACAACATGGGTGGGTGGAGGGGTGACAACATGGGTGAGTGGAGGGGTGACAACATGGGTGGGTGGAGGGGTGACAACATGGGTGGGTGGAGGGGTGACAACATGGGTGGGTGGAGGGGTGACAACATGGGTGGGTGGAGGGGTGACAACATGGGTGGGTGGAGGGGTGACAACATGGGTGGGTGGAGGGGTGACAACATGGGTGGGTGGAGGGGTGACAACATGAGTGGGTGGAGGGGTGACAACTTGGGTGGGTGGCGGGGTGACAACATTTGTGGGTGGAGGGGTGCCAACTTGGGTGGGGGGAGGGATGACAACATGAGTGGGTGGAGGGGTGACAACATGGGTGGGTGGAGGGGTGACAACATGGGTGGGTGGAGGGGTGACAACATGGGTGGGTGGAGGGGTGACAACATGCGTGGGTGGAGGGGTGACAACATGGGTGGGTGGAGGGGTGACAACATGGGTGGGTGGAGGGGTGACAACATGGGTGGGTGGAGGGGTGACAACATGGGTGGGTGGAGGGGTGACAACATGGGTGGGTGGAGGGATGACAACATGAGTGGGTGGAGGGGTGACAACATGGGTGGGTGGAGGATAATACACGAGTGCAAAACATATTACAGGATGTCTATGTTAGACACGAGAATGAGAAAGAAAGTAGGAGAGAGCAGTGTGCCCTTAGGAACATACACACCTTCACTGTTGTCAGACTTTCTTGATACCTCATGTACGTGAGTACTGCAGTCACCTCTAGTCTTCCTATACACTGCTAGCTTTATCTTCCTAGCACGCTGATGGGATGTTAAATTTAATCCAACCTTATAGGCCGGAGGAGGATCTGATGAAGCTCTCCCGTGGAAGGATGGGAAAACAAGGATGATTCAGTATGGATAATCAAGTGTACTGAGTATTATAAATTATCCAGTTCATAATGGGACACCACAAGTTTACAGATATCTCTCTCTTCACACAATTTTTGTATTGGAGTTCTCACTGCCCAGCACAGAGACATTCCTGTCCCCACAAACTCTTTTCCTGTTCTCTCCTCTGTCTCCCACATGGCAAGGTGATCCCCTCTGTCTGTCCCCTGCCACGGATCTTACTGATTCCGAGGCTTCGAGGCTTCCAGTACGACACTCTCGTTGACTCGTGCGTCGGGACCTCATAGCAAGCCCAAACATTGTGGATTTTCTCCCACACTAACCAACACTGATGTGACGACTGCTGACCTACACGACACTGACATGACAGCCATGAGAAACACTGGTGTGACGGACACACATAACACAATATGATATGCAAAATAACTACAGTGAATAACTAGTGAATTTCCAAGATCTTTCGTAACTTGTCACTTTATCAGTTGATTCAGTATATATGTAACAAATGTAAATATTTAACGTGTGAAATGTATGTCGTATATACTTAATATAAATTAGGCTGATTTTTATTGCACCTGAGAGAATTTGGAAGAAATGTTGAGAAAAGAGGGGGAGAGGAGAAAAAATGTTAGAAGAGAGGGTAGAAGGTAGAAATATACAGAGAGGGGAGTAAAAATCAGAAAAGGGAAAAGGGTGTAAAGAGGGGAAGAGAGGGCAAAGCGTAAAGAGAGAGAGAGAGAAACCTACAAGCCTCCTCTGGGATGACTTCACACCGCAAAATAGCAAGAATATCTACGCTATCTGGCTATTGTCCCAGTAGTTACTGCAGTGTTTGTGGGTATACCACAAGGGACAAAATTCTTCTTAGATGTAAGGAGCCTACTTGTTCCAACTACTGCCACACAGATTGCATTCCAGAAGAAGAATTTTGTTGCAGCCAGGTTGAAAATCTCAGAAAATTTAAGGATATCCATAATCCTGTGGTATATGTGGATACAAGCCTGGAGCTACAGGAGGAAGGTTCAGAAGTCCTACCTCAGGGACTCCTGTCCAAAGATCAAGACTGGCCTCTTGGGCTGTGTTGTAAAGTTGCAGCTAAGATAATCCATCACAGGGAAGCACTTCATGAGCTCCTCAAATCATTAGATAACCTACAAGCTATTGTAGAAGGCCAGTGCAAGCCTGCATCAAGTGACGTAAGCTGCTCAGCTGATGGTGACACTATTGACAAAGACTGAAAGTCCCACACTGAGGATAACTCAGGGGTAAATAACTGGTGGAATTCTGTCATCGCTAAGGTCCCACAGACTGACAGAGTCCAAAACACTACCTTTGGGAATTCTAACACAATTCTTCTGACCACCACAGAGGGAACAAATCCTCTTCCCACCAACGAGGGAAGCCTTGGATCTGTTAATTCTCCTACACCTGACATCTCTGCTTCAGCCACTGCCAGCCTACTTGACAGTGCACATACCATCTCTGATCCTACACCTGTCAGCACACCTGCCGACACTATTCCAGAATCTGGTAGTAGTGCTTCGTCAGCAAGTTCTGAGCCAGGAGTTTCTCCACCAGAGATCGGTGCAGTTAATAATCAGGGAACCTTCACTGCACCTGATCACCTACTGCGCCAAAGTACGAACAGCAGGGACACATCTGTCAGAACTGGTAGAGGACGGGCCAGAGGACGTGGAGGAGGACGTGGAGGAGGAAGACATCTACAGCCGTCTCACCCTCTACTAACACAGTTCCAGCGGCAGAATCTGAGGACAAATCTGCAAAACACAGGAGGTGCAACAAATCCTAGTCCACCCTCCCAGGCACCTAGGCTGTGCTCCCGCTGTCACCGGAAGGGGCACACTGCCAACAACTGCCTGCGAGATACCAGGTGTAATTACTGCTACAAGAAAGGACATAAGGAGGACCAGTGTCGGAAGAAAAAAGAACTAGACAGACAGGGCCACCTGTTTAGAGACCTGTTCTCAGAACAGACCAGCAGGATCTCTGAATTGGTGAACACTCTCACACGTCACCCACTTAGCTACTCCTATCCCAGCCCAGCAGGTGGGATTGTGCCTTATACAAGACCACAGACCTACATCCCTGCAGCTGCCTCAGTACCCTACCTCTCTCAAGGGCAGGCACCTTACATTCCCTACACACCCACCACCTCAAGCTGACCACTTCATCATGAGGAGCCAGTCTATCAGCATCCTGTCGGCCAACATTAGAGGTTTCATTACTAATGTTGGAGGCTCACATAGTTTGTGAACACTCGACGTCCCGACATGATAGCTGTTGTTGAAACATTTTTGGATGACAGGACTCCAGAAAATTTTGCAAGAATTGCTGGCTACACTTCATGGATGAGAAGAGACAGGCAAGGGCAAGGAGGAGGTGTTGCTGTGTGCTTCTCTAAAAGTATTCATGCCCAGCACATTGATGTTGCCACCCCTACACATCTTGAAATGATGTTCTTCAAGCTATGCATAAACACTAGTACCTCTGTACTAGTATGTGCAATGTACAGACCTCAGTGGCAACATGCAGACCCCATCAACTTCCTAATGGAAAATATTGACTCCCTTCTGCTACAACACAACTGTCAACATATTATAATTGTTGGTGACCTCAACCAACACCTTATACAGAGGGACTTTGATGACCTTCTTGCAGTGTTTGAAATGAGAAACTTTGTTGATTTCCCTACTCATATCTCTGGCTCCTCCCTTGACCCAGTAGTGAGTGATCTGGCAGAAGGCATAGTCACTTGTCAACCCCTCGGCTACGTTGGATCGTCTGACCACAAGGCTGTTTTTACGACACTTAAGATCCCAACAGAACGAGGTGAGGAGTCCACACGCAGAACCTGGTTATGGGAAAGAGGTAATTGGCCAGCCCTTCGCTCTGAGCTCGCCACCACCGATTGGAATGCTCTTCTCCAAGGGGATGTTGACAACCAAGTGAAAGCCTTCACTGGACACATCCTTAATCTACAACAAGAACACATTCCTCACCGGCAATATGTGACGAAGCCTACAGATCAGCTTTGGTTTGGCTTTCGTTGTAGAGAGGCTGCTACTGCTAAGTACAAAGCATGGCGAAGGTATAAGAAACATCCTACCACCTATAACAGGAACTTGCACACGCAAGCCTGTAGGCATATGGGGGATGTTCAAAAGTGGGCCATTGCTAAATGGGAGGTGGACATTAAAAGAAAGCTAGCATCAGGTAGGGTAGGCTCCAAAACCTGGTGGTCCCTGGTCAAGGACAGACAAGGTTATCTGCCTGATGAACTCATTCCACCTTTAAATCAACAGGATGGGACCACCTCTACTAGTAGTCAAGAGAAGGCGGACCTCTTTGCTGAACACTTTGCTACCAAAATGCAAGTTCCTGATCCAGCAAGGGACCCTCCTTGGCTAGCTGCAAGAACTGTGTCAAAACTGTCAGTGGTGACAATAAGGCAGGAGGTGCATTTCCTTCTTAAATCGCTTGACCAAGAAAAGGCTGTGGGCCCAGACAAGTTGAGCCCAAGATTGTTGAGAAGATGTGAAGACCAGCTAGCAGCACCTCTAACTCGCATCTTTCAGCACTGCCTAGTACAGTGTAAATGGCCCTCTCTATGGAAAGAGGCAAATGTAGTCCCTGTTCACAAAAAGAAGAGCAGAGCAGAAATCAGCAACTACAGACCAGTGTCACGCCTATCAATCACTGGTAAGATCCTTGAGACAATAATCTCAAGACAAATGACAGAGTTTTTTGACTACCACTCACTACTTTGTGATCGTCAATATGGCTTCAGGAAAGGTTACTCTGCTGCTGATCTGTTGTTAAACCTCTCCACTAAGTGGCACCATTCACTGGATGAATCCAAAGTCAGCTGTGTGGTAGCACTGGACATTGCTGGCGCTTTCGACCGGGTGTGGCACCAGGGCCTCTTAGCAAAACTTCAAGCACTGGGAATTGCAGGCTCTACGCTATGTCTCCTCAGTGATTACCTTCATGGTAGATCTCTAAGTGTAGTTCTCAATGGAACGGAATCAGCAAGACATCCTATTGGGGCAAGTGTTCCACAAGGAAGCGTGCTGGGTCCACTGTTATGGAATGTCTACTTCAACGACCTTCTTCATCTCATCCCAGAATCACATGCATATGCAGATGACTGTACACTGACATTCACTTATCCAAGAGAAGAAATGCCAGCTGCTCTAAGCTACATCAATCACCAGCTGAGCTATATCAGCTTAGGGGAAATAGATGGCAAGTAACATTTGCACCTAAGAAACGCAAATGATGATCGTCTCTAGGAGCACCATGATGGTAATGCTGGTGCAGTAATGAGATGAATGGGAGGTGTTGGAACCTGGAAGAAAGTTGAAATCCTTGGGGTAGGTGAAATTTGACTCCGAAACTAACCATGAAGAACCATGTTGTAAATCTTGCAAAGCAAGGCAGCCAGGAGGAAACACAGTACTTCGCCGTATCTCGCATCTGCTTTACAGTAGGGTTGCAAGATTCTGTACGAGGCACAAGTACGCTCACACCTTGAGTAGGCTCCACTTTCTTGGTTTGCCTGCCCGCCTCTCATCTGCGACTGCTTGACAGAGTAGAGAACAGAGCAACACGTCTTATCTCTCGCCTGGACCCATCCTGGATAGATCTGTCATTTCAGCAGAGCCTTCAACACAGGAGGGATGTGGGTGCCCTTACTGTTATGTACAAGGCCAATATTGTTAAAATACCACACTTGGATCCACTTCGAGGACATCGTGAAACAAGCTTTTATGCCACAAGACGGGCAGAAAGCAGCAACTTCACTCTGGCTGTACCCTTCTCCAGAACATCACTCCATCTGAGATCATACATGCCCAGGATGACTCGAGTATGGAACACATTCGTACAGCATAATGATGTCAACGAGATAAAGTCAGTTGATCACATGAAAATGCTGGCCCACAGATGGCTCCAACTTCATCCTGTTCCCTACTTGTATGTCTCATAACAATAAAAATGCTTTCAAATGAGCTGATGTAGGTAACAGCTCTTAGGCTTATCCAATAAAGTTAGGAATCCTTAACCTGTAAATAAAGCTTGTCAATAAAGCTAGGGATCCTTAACCCTATCAAACCCTGTAGAGAGAGAGAGTAGAGAGAGAGAGAGAGAGAGAGAGAGAGAGAGAGAGAGAAAGAAAAAAAAAAGGAGAGAGATAGAGAGAGAGAGAGAGAGAGAGAGAGAGAGAGAGAGAGAGAGAGAGAGAGAGAGAGAGAGAGAGAGAGAGAGAGACAGACAGACAGACAGACAGACAGACAGACAGACAGACAGACAGACAGACAGGCAGACAGACAGACAAAAATCAGCAACTACAGACCAGTGTCACTCCTGTCAATCACTGGCAAGATCCTTGAGACAATCTCAAGACAAATGAGTTATTTTTTTTTTTTGATTACCACTAACTACTTTGTGACCGTCAATATGGCATCAGAAAAGGTCACTCTGCTGCTGATCTGTTGTTAAACCTCTCCACTAAATCGCACCAGTCACTGGATGAATCCAGTGTCGGCTGTGTGGTAGTACTGGACACCTGGAGGTTACCTGGAGGTTATTCCGGGGATCAACGCCCCCGCGGCCCGGTCCATGACCAGGCCTCCCGATGGATCAGGGCCTGATCAACTAGGCTGTTACTGCTGGCCGCACGCAGTCCGACGTACGAGCCACAGCCCTGCTGATCCGGCACTGACTTTAGGTATCTGTCCAGCTCTCTCTTGAAGGCAGCCAGGGGTTTATTGGCAATTCCCTAATGCTTGATGGGAGGCTGTTGAACAGTTTTGGGCCCCGGACACTTATGGTGTTTTCTCTTAGTGTACCAATGGCGCCCCTACTTTTTATTGGCGGCATTTTGCATCGCCTGCCCAGTCTTTTACTTTCTTAGGGAGTGATTTCTGTGTGCAGATTTGGGACCATTCCTTCCAAGATTTTCCAAGTGTAGATTATGATATATCTCTCCCTCCTGCGTTCCAACGAGTACAAGTCAAGTGCTCCAAGCGTTCCCAGTAGTTAAAGGTGCTTGACAGAACTTATACGTGCAGTAAAGGATCTCTGTACACTCTCTAGATCTGCGATTTCACCTGCTTTGTATGGAGATGTTAATGTACAGCAGTATTCCAGCCTAGAGAGAACAAGTGATTTGAAAAAGGATCATCATGGGCTTGGCATCTCTCGTTTTGAAAGTTCTCATTATCCATCCTATCATTTTCTTTGCACGTGCGATTGTGGCACTGTTGTGATCCTTGAAAGTGAGATCCTCAGACATTACTACTCCCAGGTCCCCCCTTACATTATTTTTCCGCTCTATTGTATGGCCGGAGTCAGTAGTATACTCTGTTCTAGTTATTATCTCCTCCAGTTTTCCATAACGGAGTAGTTGGAATTTGTCCTCATTGAACATCATATTGTTTACCGTTGCCCACTGGAAAACTTTGTTTATATCTTCTTGGAGGTTAACCGCGTCCTCAGCAGATGACAGCCTCATGCAGATCCTAGTATCATCCGCAAAGGATGATACGGTGCTGTGGTGTATATCTCTGTTTATGTCTGATATGAGGATAAGGAATAAGATGGGGGCGAGTACTGTGCCTTGTGGAACAGAGCTCTTCACTATGGCAGCCTCCGATTTAACTCTGTTGACCAATATTGTCAAAATACCACACTTGGATCCACTTCGAGGACAGCGTGAAACAAGCTTTTATGCCACAAGACGGGCAGAAAGCAGCAACTTCACTCTGGCTGTACCCTTCTCCAGAACATCACTCCATCTGAGATCATACATACCCAGGATGACTCGAGTATGGGAACACATTCGTACAAGCATAATGATGTCAACGAGATAACGTCAGTTGATCAAATGAAAAT